>NW_027661974.1:0-449000 GCF_963422515.1 Blennius ocellaris | reverse complement strand
TAGATATTATGTGAATAGAGCTCAGAGTGTTTATAAGGTCCAGAGCCAAGTGGATTGAAGAGGGAGAATCCCCCCCCCCATCATATTCCATATTCAATATCTCTCTGAACCTATTTCAACAAGACACTGCAGCTGGAACCACATCTGTAGAGTTCAGCTACTAAACTGATCTGCCTTCTTCATTCATGCAGTGACAATGTGTGGTGCATTAAGCAAAACTAACTACAAAAATGGAGAGTAACTGTAGTTACTTCAGAGTAAATGTCCATGACAAACCTTCAAAAAGTACCTCTGACAACTTTAAAAGAATAAAACCATCCATGAATCACGTCATTGTTCTTTATTATATATTAAAAGCACTTTTAAAGACAAAACCAAACAAATCCACATGAGCAAGCGTGAGCGACTGTGGAAAGGGAAAAAGTCCCTCTAACAGGAAGAAATCTTTGCAGAAACCAGACTCAGAGGTGGAGGCATTCTGCTGGCCGGTTGGGGTGAGAGGATAGAGGAGAGGACAGACAGATAGATAAAAGATACACTCTGAAAATTGGGACAGGAGACTTCAAACCACTATATTGATAGACATCCGGCAGGGAGGATGAGAGCACAGACGACAGGAGCTTGCTAGAACTTTCTCCCACTGGCTATGGTGACCTGTGCTTGAAGCCTTGTGTGACCTTCAGCCATCAGGATGTTGATGATGATCTGAAAAAGATGGACAAGGTGCATGCAGATAGGTTTCAAAAGACACAAAATATTGACCACTACTTCTATGATGTCCTCCATTGATTGATCATCTTAATTCTGGAAGCATAACATCAAAAATGTAATCGATGAGTCTCAGGTCCCCCTTCTTGATTTCCATGACCTCCTCCATCTCTTTCAGCATCTCGAAGATCTGTTGCAATACAGACGAATAAAAATAAACAAACTGAGCTTATGTTACATAAAAAATCTCAAACTTGATTGATGAGTCATAGGAGTGTTCTGCATGCAGACATGCGACACTCAATTCCTTTACGGTCTCTGGATCCGTGGTCAGCACAGATGCTGTGTGCATTGTTGGGTGTGCATATGAATGCTCCATGCCCACGCATTCGCTGCTACGATGACGTGACATTCTGATTGAACACTGCGTCTGAAAAAATATTTAAATCAGAATCATTAGTATTTGTTCAAATGTACTGATCTCTCATTGATGATTGCAAACTGACAAGCATCCAAGTGATTCATTGCAGTATGTTATATATAAGATATTCAATCTCCCTCACAACCATTAAACTTTCTCTAATTTGGATGCTCTGATAATAACACAGAAATCCCAGTCAGGTTGTAAAAATCCAGTAATGCAGTATGATAAAAAATACCAGTACGGGTCTAAATAAACCAACACATGGAACAAAGATAAAAAAAGAGCAACATAAACTTTGAGCTGATCTTACTTGAATTGCTCCCAACATAACTATACAACGACTCTTCCTCTCACTAATACTGATATAATGACACCTATCAACCATGTCCTACTTATTAGTGCAGGCTGATGCACACCGTTTTGAGGCTTTTCACCCACGTGACAAAATTCAGCCATTTAGGACGTAAACGCAACTAAATGTTGTGATGAAACTGCAGTTAGCAGGAGTGATAAGTGAAGGCACACAGTAAACTGTGAGTTGTCTGGACGGAGAAATAAAGCAGCAGATATGTGGACAGACTGACACAGTTGGGGAGAGATGAACATATCTGTTCCCTCATGGAAGGTTGTGAAGCTGATCTGGCTCCGGTCTTCCAGTGCGAGTATAAACATAGTCTCTAAATACTGGTATAACTCCACCTACTATTTCGTTCTTATTAGTGCAGGCTGATACTTTACACATAGAAAAAAATGCAATTATTTACCTTAGCAGAAGACAATCCTTTACTCTGTTGAGCTTCGAGTACACGTGTGAAGAAAACAATGCAATGGGAACAAATGTGCGTTTGAAGCGCGGCGCACAGTTTTTTTCCGGCGAGTGGGTCCTCCAACGTCACTTCCGGTGGGTGGGCCTCCGAAAACGTAATTCCCGATGTTCCGCGGGGTCTGATACGTCACTTCCTGTATGTCGCTACAGTAAACGTCACTTCCGGTACGCATATTTTCAAAATGGCGGCAACCGGTAAATAAGTATTGCGGCGCCCGCAACACCGCCATTTTTGATTCTCCACCGACATCTCTTGCATGCACTGATTGACTTGTTTTACGGGTTACATATACGACGTACGTAGGTTACGTACACTGTACATAAATAAACAGGCTTCAAAGTAAAAGCATTTCCGTTTTAATTTATAGAGCCGATGGTTTTAGTCCACACATTAAAATTCGAAAGAAGCTTTTGTTTTCTTAATTCTAAGCAACCTTT
Source organism: Blennius ocellaris (assembly GCF_963422515.1). Taxonomy (NCBI): domain Eukaryota; kingdom Metazoa; phylum Chordata; class Actinopteri; order Blenniiformes; family Blenniidae; genus Blennius; species Blennius ocellaris. The sequence goes on along the minus strand of NW_027661974.1, from coordinate 446,604 downwards.
CGCGGGCCGGTCAGAATCGGGTCACGGGCCGCATTTGGCCCGCGGGCCTTAAAATGCCCAGGGGCCTCATTTATAAAACTGTGCGTAGGATTGACGTCAAAATTGGCGTACGCACGAAACACAGAAAGTGCGTACGCACAAAAATATCCTGATTTATAAAACAGTGCGCACGCACGTCCTACGCCGATTTCCCTTTATAAATCACAATCCACTCTAAATGTGGCGCACCTGTGTGCGGGTCATACCACGCCCATATTTGTTCATGAATATTCAGAGAAACGCCTCTCATGAATATGGATTCATGACTGACAGCATGCCGAAAGCAGAAAGAAAAGCCAAGAAACGCAATTTCACCCAGTGTGAGGTGGAAGTTCTCGTCGGGGAGGTGGAGAAGAGGAAGGCGATATTATTTGGTGGACACAGTGTTGGGGTCACCAACGCCAAAAAAGCTCTAGAGTGGCAGCATGTGGCGGATGGTGTCAATGCTGTTGCCTCAGAAGGTCGGAGTGTGGCTGACGTGAAAAAAAGTGGTCAGACATCAAAGTCGACGCAAAAAAGCGCCTGGCGTCACACTGGCAGAGCGTCTGTGCCCCGGGCGGGGGAACGGGCCCTCCGGAGCTCACCCCGCTGGAGGAAACACTGGCGGGGGTCATCGGGGAATCCCTCCTGAGTGGAGTGGTGACGGAGGTGGAGGGGGACACCCAGGCCCGCCCCTCCCTACACGCAGAACACGCGCTGTGCGTCGGGCCCCGCGATCCATGGGGGCCCCATTTTGCGCAAGTGAATTGAATTTCCCTCGGGGTCAATAAAGTATCATCATTCTCTGCAAATGCGCAAAGGATGCGCTGCATTTTGCCGAGAGGCGCGTAGAACACCGCCACCAAGTCAGCCCGAGGCCGGGGAGAGAGAGAGAGAGAGAGAGAGAGAGAGAGAGAGAGAGAGAGAGAGAGAGAGAGAGAGAGAGAGAGAGAGAGAGAGAGAGAGAGAGAGAGAGAGAGAGAGAGAGAGAGAGAGAGAGAGACGGCTTCCAAACGTCAATACGATTCAGGAGCTAGCAAAAGAAAGAAAAAGTCCAAACAAGAGGCTCGTGCTTCACTTGAAGGTGGGGATGTTGTTGAAATAAAAAAGATTGTTCCACTTTTGATCTATAAAGTTCTTGTTCCACTGTTGATAGAGGCTGTTCATTTGATTCGTTAGTAATTAAATTGATTATTATTATTATCATTATTATTATTAATGGTAGTAGTAGTAGTAGTAGTAGTAGTATTAGTATCATTAGTATTATTATGTTATTGGAAGGGGGGCCCCAAAATAAAATCCTGCTTAGGGCCCCCACTTGGCCAGGGGCGGCCCTGGGGACACCGCCGCCTGCCCTTCAGGAGCCCGATGGTGCGCTCCACAATACTGCGCGCCTGGCTGTGGCGCAGATTCTAGGTCCTCTCCTCTGCGCCTTGTGGGTTAGGAAAAGGGGTGAGCAGCCACCGCTTGAGGGGGTCTCCACTGTCGCCTGCAAGGTCGGTGAACGGGTTAAACACTCCTACAAAATTGCAAGTCTCAGGATTTCCACATTAATTATCCGTACCGAGAAGCCACCCATCACGTACAGCGCCGGCTCCAGTCTGCGCCCAACACTGCTATATGAGCTATATGATATAGGATATTACACTGCATTCATATCAGTGTAAACATAATACTGTTGTCTTACTATTGTCTTAATCATATGTTTCCCGTGTGCACTCCGGGGAGTATGTTTGTATATTCATTGTAGAAATTTTATTTTTTACTATCCACTTCTTGCAAATACACTGTCCATATATGAGAGGTCATATAACTTTATTTTACACGATCGGTTTCACACAGATTCTCCCGTTTCTTTCTTCTGCCATCGGTGGCGCAGTTTCTCCTTCCCCCAGTTATGTGCGTACGCATGGGTCAGAGTTGGCGTGGAGGACCGCACATTTTCCCGTCAAGTTCTCTTTTTATAAATCCCACGGTTTGCGTAGAGAGTGGCGTACGCATTCTTTTGTGCGTACGCAACGTTTATAAATGAGGCCCCAGGTCTGGCCTTGAGGAACATGGCCTAATTGTCAACCCTGCTAAGTGCCAGTTTGGTCTGCCTGTGATTGACTTTTTGGGTCATCGTATTTCAACTCAGGGTGCCATTCCATTGCCTTCTAAGGTGCAAGCGGTGACAGATTTCCCTCGTCCAGCCTCGGTTAAGGCCCTGCAGGAGTTTTTGGGCATGATTAATTTCTACAACCTTTCATATTGAGATTACAACTATATACCAAATAAAGGTTTTATCAGCTCTATCAATTACAATGGTCAAATTGTCTCAATGGCTACAGACAGAAAATCGTGGATTTAAATCCACCTGGAGGTGTTTGTGGAATTAACTTGTGTGTGCATGTGTTTCCTCAGGGTTCTCTGGTTTTCTTCCATAGTCCAATTAAATGCATGTTAATGGTAATACTAAACTGACTCTCTGTGTATGTCCCGTGGTAGACTGATGACGTGTTCTGTTTCTTTTGAAACGTATTTTCAGTGACGGCCAGACCAGACGTCAATATAATGTTCAGGAAAGACGTCTCAAAAAACTTTCATTCAGGCTCTTCTGAGGAAGTCTTCTGGATGTCTAGAGACATCGTCTTTAGTTGTGTTCTGGACCTACATGTTGACACAAAGAACAGTGGCTGTGTAAAACACATTGGTTACTGTGGAACTGTGCTGTGTATTCATCAACAACATCTCACATGTTGGAAGATAAACAAGAGCACGGAGCAACATTTTATCAAAAATAATTTATTTATGAAAAATTATTCATTAGAATAAATTGGTTATTTATCAAATAATAATGACATTGGGCCACCACCAGCTAAACTGGAAATAGTTAATGCCAAAAAAAGTGTTATTTAAATTGATTTATGTTTCTCTTTAGATATAACAATCTTGAATAACAGGGAAGGTGTGAGATTGGAGCGCAGGCTGTTTCAAACCAGTGAACCAGGACCGCTTGACCCCGTCAGCTAGAAAGGGTATGTACTGGGTTTCAGAAGATGGCAGTGCCTCGAAGTCAGTGGGGACGCGCACTGGGTGGATGTCTGTGACTCCCCCCCCCCCTTTTTGTGCGAGTCCCTTGCGAAGATCGTGTGATAATCGCGGGAGACCTCCTCATACAAATGCATCTCCTTGTTTCTGTTGTGGTAAAGTGCGAGCCTCAGCAGAGCGTTGCTCGGTCTTTGACTCGAAGCCTGAATAAGGTTCTTCTGGTACAGACATGGTCTGTTTACCTGAAATGTCTGTATTCTCTGGTTGAGTCATTGGAGCGTGCACAACCATGTCACCTTCGGTGCTCGGTTTTGTACCCTGAAGAACCTGTTCAAGGTTAACATGGTGAGCGCTGGTGATGGTTTTGGTTGTGGAAATGAGGAGAGTTGTGTCATGCGTGTCGTCGCTGGTGAGGGACGAAGGCAGATTGTCAATGAGATGAGAATTAGTTCAAGATTGTGGAATGAACTGTCAGTTAACATCTCTAAAGGTGGAAATGCGGTCACTTTAATTTGACCAGGTGTCAGATTTTGGACCCGTGGGTTGGCTGAACGATTGCTGTTAGAAGCTGGGTGGCCTAGTTCTTAGCCAATGGGAGTCGGGCTGACGACTTGGGACCAAAGGCGCCGTTTGGTGGCAGCGAGTCGGTTTAGGATGTCCTGACCAATAAGCAGTTCTTCTGTGTCCAGATCAGTGACGTGGATGGGATGCGTCGCTGACATGTCCTGCAAAGCTGTTGACCCAGACACATTGAGTGATGTGGTGCAAGTCCTGAGTGAAGCCTCGGTTGTTTATGCTACACTCTTCCACCTGAAGTGGCTTTCCTTAAGTGGCATGCGCAAGCGTGGTTCTAGCAACCCGTGCGAAGGTGTCTGAACACATGAGGGGGATTTCTGACCCAGTACCAAGCAGTGAGAGAGTGTCAACAACCCCTACAACCACTGAAGTGTATCTGTGGTTGGCATAGCCAAGATTACCCAAGAATGTCAAATGGGCCTCTTTCACCTCCTGGATCTCCTCCTCCTGCCAAAATGAACTTTGTGTGCGGAGGGGAGGGGCCAAGTCATGCGGTCAGGGGGAGCCAGGTCCCTTCTTACCAGGCGGGTTCAGGTGCTGCTTCACCACTCTGATGCAGGTTTTAATCCACTGTGGGACATCTGCATCCCAGTTGTTTTGAGTCTGACCTCAGCCTCGGTTTTTAGACTTACCTCTCCTCACCTGAGACCTCAGGACACCTGCATCACCATCATAGTTTTCACCTGAACGGTGGTGCAGCTCCCACACCATCTGCGCATGTTTGCGGAGGTCTTTCATGGTGGGGTTTTGGTCCTGCAGAAAAGGGCGACATCGATCCACACACTGTTGTGGAGGTTGTTAACGAAGAGGGACTTAAAAGTCTGGTCTTTGTCCAATCCTGGTGCATTGTGGCCTTGGAAGTAGGCAGCCCTTAGGCACCTATAAATACTATCTGGGAGTCTCCGCCCCCTTTTGAGTGATTGTAAATGCACCAAAGTTTGCAGAGGCAGGATCATTGTGCAGATGATCCTGCTTCCCTAAGTGCATGACAGAGGGCTGAGTAATGGTCTCTGATGGCAGATGGGAGGGACTCTATGTAAACATGGACACTCCTGGATGTCATCTTCCAGAGAAGCGTAAGCTTCTCTCGGGACGAAGGATGAGGCAGGTTGAAGAGGCAGCGTTCAACCTCCACCAGGTTGTCCGCTACACGAATCTCCGGGTTGTTTGGTTCGAACTGCTCTATGTCCTCTGCAAGGGACTCAAGCTGGCTGGTCCAAAGACCAGGTACCCTTGGGATATCGGAATGGTCAGAGTCATCTGAGCTAGAACATCCTGGTTCTCTCCGGTGGAGAGAGTGAGGGAGCTGATAGCACTGTCAGGTGCTGGAAAATGACAATGTTCCTTCTCCTGAAAAGGAGTGAAAGAGCCGCGAGACCACGTGGTGGTGTGGCTGAGAGCACTGATATCCATCAGTGTGTCATAGCAACTCGCTGTTGAGGTTTCTTCTCTCCTGTGTAGACAGGCATAGAAGACCGGCGACAACAGTCTTCAACTGGGTCATGTGGCTCCCGAGGTATCTTTGCTCTGAGCACGCAGTGTCTCTGACGACTCATGGTAGGAGTCACGCAAAAGCTGTGTTTCGAAAAGTGCGAAAATGTTGTTAATGCACCTGTGGCTTTCACTTCTGTAGTCTATACAAATTGTAACCTCGCAACTGCAACACAGTGTTTTTAGCACCTTGGGTGAGCAATAGTTGTGTTAGTGTACATTTATCTGGGTGAACTTGAATAGTGAAAGTACGAGTTTGTCCTAATGAAATTAAAACTTTATTCTAAAAACATACTCAGTATCTCGTCTGAAGCATCTTTTCGGCCACAACTGATGAAAAGACCATAACAGTCAAATCCAGCATAATAAAAGAGGTTGAAACTGCTTTAACCTAATAAACACTTCATGTTTAAACTTGAATTGAAAAGTACCAGTTTGCTCTAAGGAAATAAAAACTTTATTTCAAAATTACTCTATATCCCGTGAGGAGCATCATTTCGGCCACTCCTGATGAAATGAAAATAGCAGTTACTCCACTAAATAAAACTGGTTGAAACTGCTTGAACCTGATAAACACATCATTTAACCTTGAATTGAGAAAGTACTAGTTTGTTCTAAGGAAATAAAAACTTTCTTCCAAAATTACTCTATATCCCGTGTGGAACATCATTTCGGCCACTCCTGGTGAAATGAAAATAGCAGTTACTCAACTAAATATAATTGTTTGAAAGTGCTTGCAACTGCTATGTCCATCATGTTTAACCTTGAATTGAGAAAGTACTAGTTGGTTCTAATGAAATAAAAACTTTATTCCAAAATTACTCAATATCCCGTGTGGAGCAACATTTCGGCCACTCCTGATGAAATGAAAATAGCAGTTACTCCACTAAATAAAACTGGTTGAAACTGCTTGAACCTGATAAACACATCATTTAAACTTGAACTAAGAAAGTACTAGTTTGTTCTAATGAAATAAAAACTTTATTCCAAAATCACTCTATATCCCGTGTGGAGCATCATTTCGGCCACTCCTTATGAAATGAAAATAGCAGTTACTCCACTAAATATAATTGGTTGAAAGTACTTGCAACTGCTAAGTCCATCATGTTTAAACTTGAATTGAGAAAGTACTAGTTTGTTCTAATGAAATACAAACTTTATTCCAAAATTACTCTATATCCCGTGTGGAGCATCATTTCGGCCACTCCTGATGAAATGAAAATAGCAGTTACTCCACTAAATAAAACTGGTTGAAACTGCTTGAACCTGATAAACACATCATTTTAACTTGAATTGAGAAAGTACTAGTTTGTTCTAATGAAATAAAAACTTTCTTCCAAAATTACTCTATATCCCGTCTGGAGCATCATTTCGGCCACTCCTAATGAAATGAAAATAGCAGTTACTCCACTAAATAAAACTGGTTGAAACTGCTTGAACCTGATAAACACATCATTTTAACTTGAATTGAGAAAGTACTAGTTTGTTCTAATGAAATAAAAACTTTCTTCCAAAATTACTCTATATCCCGTGTGGAGCATCATTTCGGCCACTCCTGATGAAATGAAAATAGCAGTTACTCCACTAAATATAATTGTTTGAAAGTACTTGCAACTGCTAAGTCCATCATTTAAAAGTTGAATAGTGAGAGTTTAGTATGTTTCGTGAAATACAAACTTTATTCTAAAAACACACTCAGTATCTCGTCTGAAGCATTTTTTCGGCCACAACTGATGAGAAGACCATAAGCAGTCAAATCCAGCATAATGAAACTGCTTCAACCTGATAAACACTTCATGTTTAAACTTGAATAGTGAAAGTACGACTATGGTCTAGTAAAATACAAACTTTATTCTAAAAACCAACTCTCAAGCTCCTCATCCTATCTCTAAGGGTGCGCTCAGCCACCCTACGCAGGAAGCTCACTTCAACCGCTTGTATCCGGGATCTCGTTTTTTCGGTCATGACCCATAGTTCATGGCTGTGGTGGAGGCAATAACTCGGGTCTGGGAGGAGTTTGGAGAGGCCATGGAAGAGGACTTTCGGTCTGCCCCGAGGAAATTCTGGCAAACCGACTCCATGCTCCGGGAGCATGGAGTCCGGGGCCCTTCATCCCTGCAACATCGCGTGACGCGGGGACGGTACCTCTGGACAGGCAGAATGGGGTCGTGGTCCCTCTCTTCAAGGAGGGGGATCGGAGGGTGTGTTCCAACTACAGAGGGATCACACTCCTCAGCCTCCCCAGGAAAGTCTATTCCAGTGTACTGGAGTGGAGGGTCCGGCCGTTAGTCAAACCTTGGATCCAAGAGGAATAATGCGGTTTTCATTCTGGTCGTGGAACACTGGACCAGCTCTATACCCTCCACCAGCTGCTTGAGGGTTCATGGGAGTTTGCCCAACCAGTCCACATGTGTTTTCTGGATCTTGAGAAGGCGTTCGACCGCGTCCCCTGAGACATCCTGTGCGGGGGTGCTCCGGGAGCATGGAGTCCGGGGCCCTTTGTTAAGCGCTGTTCGGTCTTCGTATTCCCGGAACAGGAGTTTGGTTTGCATTGGCGGCAATAAGTCGGACCTGTTTGCAGTGGTTTCACCTGATCCGCCAGTGGCAGACAGAAAAAAGCATTAGCCAAATCTATACAAGAGAAAAATCTATGTTCAGGTGAGAGATGTGACAACGCAGTTTTGAGATGTCTGGAATCTCGTTTCTCTGCACATGTTGCCGGGACCGGCAGCCAGGGGGGACTCGGCTGAGATCCTCAACACCAGCCCCTGGGTACTTCTCAGGGTGATAAAGAGGAAGTGGTCCGAGCCCAGGTGAACGGGTCGATTTAAGGTCGTCGAGAGGACGTCTCACGCTGTTCGGCTGAGTGACAAAGGCTCCCCAGGAAAGTCTATTCCAGGGTACTGGAGAGGAGGGTCCGGCCGTTAGTCGAACCCTGGATAAAAGAGGAACAATGCGGTGCCATCTGTCGCAGTGTACTCTGGCGGGAGAACCACATCGCACTCTTCAGGAGACCTCCATCCATCTGAAGCAAGTTGCCCCTGGATTGGCTGATCCAGGAGACAGCTCCACACGTCAAAGGGCGGAATAATCCCTGTACACCGAAGTAAGAAGAACACAGAGAAGTAGACGGCAGCAAGGGAGGAGGTGAAATAGCGCTCCTCTCTGTTCATGTGACGTGCCAAGTCCATCCATCCATCCATCCATTTTCTGCCGCTTATCCGGGGCCGCGTCGCGGAGGCAACTCTGCTCAGACTTCCCTCACCCCAGACACTTCCTCCAGCTCTTCCGGTGGCACCCCAAGGCGTTCCCAGGCCAGCCGAGAGACAGGGCAACTCCAGAGAGAGAGGGCAACTCCAGAGCAGTGGAGTATCCAGCCCCCGTCGAGGAGCTGGGTTCCGGAGTCCAAGCTGTAAGTGGAGGCGAGCCCGACTATATCTAGACGGTATCTCTCAGCCTCCCTCACAAGCTCGGGCTCCTTCCCCCCCAGCGAGGTCACATTCCATGTCCCAATAGCCAGATTCTGTGGCCGGGGATCGGGTCGTCGAGGCCTCTGCCGTCGACTGCCCCCCAATCCACAATGCACCCAACCCCTACGGCAGCCTCTGTAGGTGGTGGGCCCACAGGAGGGGCAAGTCCCCCGACAACATAGCTCCGAGGGTCATTCGGGTGCTCAAACTCCCCCACCACGACAAGGTTGCAGTTCAAGGGGGAGTCACCACCGTTTAAAAGTTTTGTATGTTGCTATTTGAGTATATGATTGTTGATTTTGCTTACATATGACCTCTATTATACGAAGAGTGCCTCATACTGTATTGACACTAATTATTGACCTCTGGGGTCAGAGGTCAAAAGGGGAATTGAAGGAATATAGTGGTTGAACATTTGTTTTCTGTGTGACAACTGGACATATTGTATTCAGTTGTGTTTCTACACTACTGGGGTTTCTCCCACTGCCCAAGTTGGGAAAACACAGCTATAAATCCATGTTCAGGGACATTCCAAGTTGGTTGGCGATGTCTCCTCAGTGCTCTACTTGCAAAAACATGGTCAAGGTAAGATTGGATCAACAGATAAGAGGTCACTTTGTCCCACAGAACGTCAAGCTCTGAGAAGAACCAGTTTGAAGCAGTTTTGGGAACAAAGGAATAGCAAATTCACTATAGCAACGCATACATCACGAGGAACCGACCAATGTGAGGTTGAGGTGGTGTATGCAAATGTATAAATATGAACCACGTGTTGCAGTTGTGCCCTTCTTCATTGTAAACCTGGCCTGCACACTTGGGTCTGCAAGGAAGAACGGTCTGAGCTCGTATTATGTAATCTGATATATGTATTTTTGTAATCTCTTGTTTGTGTGATTATTAAATTCACTATTGAAGAAATTAACTCTGTTCCTGCCTCTCCCGGATCAAACGAACAAGCAGGAATTCAGGGGAACACAGGAACGAATTCCAACACTAAGCATCTCTACCTAAAGTCAGTTTTTTTTTTTTTATTAAACCAGCCTGAGCAGCTCCATCTAGAGACAGTAACGTGATTTTCTAAATCAAACCAGCCTGAGCAGCACCATCTAGAGACAGTAACGTGATTTTCTAAATCAAACCAGCCTGATCAGCTCTATCTAAAGACAGTAATGTGATTTTCTAGATCAAACCAGCCTGATCAGCTCTATCTAAAGGCAGTAACACAATTTGTCTAGATTAAACCAGCCTGAGCAGCTCTATCTTAAGAAAATAACATGATTTTTTTCTCAATTAAACCAGCCTGAGCAGCTCTATCTTAAAGGAGTACAGTAGGATTTTCCCGAATTTTAGGAAAGAACCGCCCTCTCCACCTTTTGAAAAATGCACGCAAAGCTCTACCTACTCCCGAGATGGAACGCCTACTAAAACGTGTGCGAGAGACATGAACGAGCCCAGTTCTCCTCGTGCACGCACTGTTTACAAGTCACAAGTCAGCATCGCTTACACAAGCTCACTTTACAAGAAGATTTGAACTTTTTCCACTAATCAACCCTGGAAAGTTACAATATAGACATAGATAACTTTTACTGGAAGTGATTTGAAATGGATTTCTCCAAATAGAATGCCAAACTTTACCTGTCGAGTAGAAACTTCGCGACTGAAGCATCAGTGGGAAGCCCAACCTGGGCTTTCAGCGCACGCCATCGTGTGAAAGAATCTCCCAAAAACACTCTGGTCTTGTTTCTCTCTTCCGAAGCCTTTCTCTTCTTCTCATACACTTCGAAGACACTTTTTCTCTTTTGTGACCCTCTGCCATTTTCAAAGTACCCGGTGAGAACTGCGAGCTCGCTGAAGGCGCAGCTCACCATATACACCTGAAAGCGCGCATGCGCAGAAAGTGAAAACTAATAGATCCACGCTACCTGGGGACGAGCACATACGACGGCCTTGCGTAATATATCACCAGAATGATTGACAGTTGGGAGTACCAATAGTCTTGATGATCCACCCGGAAAAAGAAAATCCTCCTGTACACCTTTAAGACAGTAACATGATTTTACTTGATTAAACCAGCCTGAGAAGCTCTATCTTAAAAAAGTACACTCAAAAATGAAATGACAGAATTGTTCTTTCAGTGTGACATGATTTTCCTCGATTAAACCATGGTCCAAGTGGAGGAACGTGGGAGCAGCGCTTCAAAGGGTTGAGTGGAAATCTCCACCAACGGCTGATCCCACGTTTCATCGGGCTCATCCATCCCTCCGGACAGGGCCTCACAGCCAGAGACAGGTGAGCCGTTTAGGGACTATTCAGTAACAAGAACTTAGAGCTATGATTTCACTTGTATATAAGTTAAAGATGTAAAGCAAAGTTGGACTCTTCAGGTGATGAAATATACATTAAATGTCCACCAATGACTGTTGAGATGGTTGATCATTTAGTTTTAAACGTAGTAAACATAGAAAATACTTTGGCTGGTTATTGTGATTAAATTCAATTACATCTCACAACAAAACATGCTTTTAAAATAACAAAGACATTTGATCCAAATTACATTGAAATTAATACAAGAGACCCATTCTACAAAACAAACCTTTCCTCCTGCAATTAGCCTTTCAATACCACCTCACTCCGTGTGTGTTGTCCTCACAATCAATCAAAGTGATCTGGTGTCTCCTGGTGTTGATCTTAAGAGTCTCTCAACTTGTGGAACCTGTGCATTTAACACTTTTCTTTTGTCTACAGTGTGTTGTGGGAATCTCCCAGAACCTGTATCTCGCCCACCTTGCTGCTCCTCCTGTCACCTGCAGTACAAGGTGATTTCGTCTGTCCACTTCTGGCTCTAAAGACTCTTCTGGCTGTTTGTACCTACATGAACATCATTACATGCAGCTTGTTTACCAGAGCTTTACTTCAAGTCATTGCACAGCTAGAAAACTTTAGTTTAGTAAGTCTCAGTAAGGTCTGAGTGCGTATCACATGTTTAGGTGCAACCAGGGTTGGGTAGTCATGGAATACATGTAACAGTGTTACATAATTAGGATACAAAAAACATATAACTGTAATCTGTTACAGTACATAAAAAAATGTGTAATCTCGTTACAGGTATGCTCGATAAAAACTGGGATTACTGAGCAGGATTACAGTAGAAATCAGATGGAATAAACTAGAAATGCAGCTGTCACATGCGCCATGCACTGGCATTGCGACACTTCCCGACGCTTTCAGGCTGACAATCCATGCTTTGCCATGGATTCTGCAGACAGTTGCTTTCATCACTATGTTTTAAAGTCGGAGAAATCTCTTAACCTCTCTGTACAATGCAAACTATGTCTCCCAGAAGTGAAAGTGCTGTGAACGTCCAGGAACTGGACATCTCACCTGAAGAAACATAGAAACATAAAACCTGCTCACTTTCACTGATACACACATGGACTCTGTTTACTAGTTTTATTAGCTCGTAATATGCTTCCTACCTGTTCTCAATACGTTTAGAGGCTCTTGTGTTTTAGGGATTAATTGGGGCGACACGTGCCATCACTTTTTTCTTTTTACTCAATGAGTGATTCATGCTGCCAGATACAGCCTCTCATCAAACATTCACATTTATTCTGGAAAAAAACCAACATTAAAACTAATGAGGAAACGGGGCGAGAGAGAGAGAGAGAGAGAGAGAGAGAGAGAGAGAGAGAGAGAGAGAGAGAGAGAGAGAGAGAGAGAGAGAGAGAGAGAGTTTTAGAAAAGATGGGCACATTTTCTTGAATAGAAATTGAAAGCTTTATTTGTATTGTGGTTTTGATTCTCTAAAAAAAAAAAATCAATGTTAGACACCTGATTGGGTACTGAGTTTTGATAGTTCAAAACTTGTTAAGTGCAATTTGTGTCTGCTGTGTATAAGATGTGTCAATACACTGAGCAGATGACACTTTCTATTCTTTCTTGTCATTTTTTTATGTTTTATTATGGCCAGGCAAGAGTAGAGGCACGGCTTTTCAGAGGTTGATGGACTCTGTGCTGCGCGACCTCGCTTTCGTTTCTGTTTACCTGGACGACATCTTGGTGGCTAGTTCTTCAGTTGAGGAGCATTTTTCACACCTAAAGCAAGTTTTTCAGCGCCTTGAGCAGGGGTGGGCAATTATTTTTCCGAAGGGGCCAAATGAGAAGCAGAAAATATTGTGGAGGGCCTTGCCAAAAGTTTAAACTCTATTCTGCATATGAATTTTATTTCTAAATTGAAAGCAGTAAATGGCATTGTTTACACATGCTGGTAAGTGTCTGTGTTATTATTAGGTAAAGAGAAAGTGAGGGTTATTTTAACAAAAACATTTTTTATTCAGTGCAGTTATTCAAAACAATTGTAAACATGAAACATTTGTAACTCTTTTTTTAATTACATTAACCAAAAACACTTTTTTCTATGAAGACATCACAATGTCTTTGTATGCCAAATATCATTAACAAGATATGTCACATTATGATTGTCAAACTGCCAAGCTGTGCAGACAAAAAGTAATAGTGAACACACATTTGGGTATTTTCTTGTTCAGTGAGAGAAATCTAGCCTTTGCTGCCCTTTAACGAGTGCATCAAAGTCAGGTTGAATGTCTGAGGTGGAGATGCGAAGCACAGCTGACAGATGATCATCAGTAAGAGAGGATCTGAACCTGGATTTGGTAAACTTCATTACTGAGAATGTTTGTTCACATATGTAGGTAGATCCAAACAGAACCAACATCTTCTGAGCATGTCTCCTCATGTTTGGAAAGTTCTCCTCCTTAAGAGATGAGTAGAACTCCAGCAGTGATGCTGACTTAAAGTGCTCTGCCAGTACTGTGTCAGACTGCAGGTCAATGAGCTCCAGCTGAACATCACTGGGTGCATCATCTACTCTGCAGGCAAAGGGAGAGGAAACCAGGTGCATTTCATCCTCAATGTTTTTACAATCATCAAATCGCCTTAAAAACTCACCATGCAAATCTCCTAACATGGATGAGTACCTGCAGAGATGATTAGCTGATGGTCTGACTTATTTAAGGGTTTGCATGTGAGTGAGAGTGTTGTTCTGTAGTTGACTTGAAAGAAACAGCAACTTTCTCATAAAAGCCTTCACCAGGTTATGCATGTCATGAACGAAAAGGCCCTTGCCTTGCAGTTTAGTGCTCAGTTCATTCATCAGTGCCGTCACATCAACAGCAAATGCAAAATCTGTCATCCAGTTCATATCTGAAAGCTCGGGGATGTTTTTGCCTTTCATCTCACAAAACTCTTGAATCTCTGTTTTCAGGTCCCAAAATCTTTTGAGCACTTTGCCCAGACTGAGCCATCTGACAGCTGTGTGGTACATGATGTCACCATGTTCATTCTCATGCTCCTCTAAAAGTGCAACAAACTGCCTGTGATTTAATGCTCGTGCCCTGATAAAGTTAACCGTTTTTGTTACAACATCAATAACATGGTTAAGTTTTAGCACAGACCTGCACAGTACATGCTGATGTATAATACAATGTATCAACACTAAATGATGCTCTGTGCCGAGTTCAGTCACTTTATCTTGGATCTGTTTCAAAAGTCCGACATGTTTTCCTGTCATATTCGGACAACCATCAGTAGTAACGCCTACCAGTTTGTCCCATTTCAGTCCAAGCTTGACCATGCATGCATCGACCTCCTTGAACAGATCGTTTCCCGTTGTCGTTCCTTTTATTGACCTCAATGCTGCCAGCTCCTCCGTAATCTTGAAGTCCTGCCTTATTCCCCGGAGAAACACCAGTAACTGGGCAGTGTCACGGACACCACAGCTCTCATCCAAAGCCAAAGAGAAAAAGTCAAAACTTTCAACTCCACTTTTGAGCTGACATTCGAGATTCTCCGCGATTCCTTCCACCCTTCTGGTGACGGTTCGCCTGGACAGCGGGACTTTTTCAAATGCTTCTTTATTCTCAGGGCATATTAGCGCGGCAGAGCCCACCAAGCACTCTTTCACAAACTCGCCAATCCGAGAACGGCTTGCTGTTTTTAGCGATTTTGTGGGATATGACGAAGCTGGTCTTGGTCGCTGCATCCCGGGCTGTGTGTAGTTTGCTAAAACAGCCTTGTTGTTTTGCTAGCTTTGCTAGCAAGTCTTCTGATATTCGCGCTCTCTCAGCCTCCGCCAAGTGTCTGTATTTCTCCGCGTGTTTTGTCTCATAATGCCGACTCACATTGTACTCCTTAAACACGGCGACGTGCTCTCCACAAACTAAACAGACGGGTTTACCACCGACTTCAGTAAACAAATATTTAGTGCTCCAAATCTTCTTGAAATTTCGGCCTTCAGCATCCACCTTTCTTTTCTTGACGTGCCCGTACATCATTGAGGGGCGACAATCACATGCACTGAGAAGCCGTCGGTGGGGAATCCACCGCCGCCATCTTGTTTGGCCATTTTGATCCGAATCACCACCCCAGCGCCACTGTCGGTGGGAGGCAAGAGAACATGATCCGCAATGCAACCGTGCTCCTCCAGACTTGAAACCTCGCCAGTGCGGTATAAAAATGGCGGTGTACGGCCGCTGACATGCTTGTTTGTGGACGCCGCCATTATTACTCACGGTCAGCGCCATACTACTCTCAAAACGCAAACCTCGCCAGTGCGGTATCACAATGGTGGCTTATGGGCACCGACATACTTGTTTTTGGCCGCCGCCATGCGTGTTTGTGGTCGCCGCCATATTTAAAAGGACAACTGATGTCACTGCTTCAGTTACGTCACGGTTTCATGGATCATGTTCAGTTTGAAGAAGCACAAGAACACTGGAGAAACATCCAGGTAGATATTATGTGAATAGAGCTCAGAGTGTTTATAAGGTCCAGAGCCAAGTGGATTGAAGAGGGAGAATCCCCCCCCCCATCATATTCCATATTCAATATCTCTCTGAACCTATTTCAACAAGACACTGCAGCTGGAACCACATCTGTAGAGTTCAGCTACTAAACTGATCTGCCTTCTTCATTCATGCAGTGACAATGTGTGGTGCATTAAGCAAAACTAACTACAAAAATGGAGAGTAACTGTAGTTACTTCAGAGTAAATGTCCATGACAAACCTTCAAAAAGTACCTCTGACAACTTTAAAAGAATAAAACCATCCATGAATCACGTCATTGTTCTTTATTATATATTAAAAGCACTTTTAAAGACAAAACCAAACAAATCCACATGAGCAAGCGTGAGCGACTGTGGAAAGGGAAAAAGTCCCTCTAACAGGAAGAAATCTTTGCAGAAACCAGACTCAGAGGTGGAGGCATTCTGCTGGCCGGTTGGGGTGAGAGGATAGAGGAGAGGACAGACAGATAGATAAAAGATACACTCTGAAAATTGGGACAGGAGACTTCAAACCACTATATTGATAGACATCCGGCAGGGAGGATGAGAGCACAGACGACAGGAGCTTGCTAGAACTTTCTCCCACTGGCTATGATGACCTGTGCTTGAAGCCTTGTGTGACCTTCAGCCATCAGGATGTTGATGATGATCTGAAAAAGATGGACAAGGTGCATGCAGATAGGTTTCAAAAGACACAAAATATTGACCACTACTTCTATGATGTCCTCCATTGATTGATCATCTTAATTCTGGAAGCATAACATCAAAAATGTAATCGATGAGTCTCAGGTCCCCCTTCTTGATTTCCATGACCTCCTCCATCTCTTTCAGCATCTCGAAGATCTGTTGCAATACAGACGAATAAAAATAAACAAACTGAGCTTATGTTACATAAAAAATCTCAAACTTGATTGATGAGTCATAGGAGTGTTCTGCATGCAGACATGCGACACTCAATTCCTTTACGGTCTCTGGATCCGTGGTCAGCACAGATGCTGTGTGCATTGTTGGGTGTGCATATGAATGCTCCATGCCCACGCATTCGCTGCTACGATGACGTGACATTCTGATTGAACACTGCGTCTGAAAAAATATTTAAATCAGAATCATTAGTATTTGTTCAAATGTACTGATCTCTCATTGATGATTGCAAACTGACAAGCATCCAAGTGATTCATTGCAGTATGTTATATATAAGATATTCAATCTCCCTCACAACCATTAAACTTTCTCTAATTTGGATGCTCTGATAATAACACAGAAATCCCAGTCAGGTTGTAAAAATCCAGTAATGCAGTATGATAAAAAATACCAGTACGGGTCTAAATAAACCAACACATGGAACAAAGATAAAAAAAGAGCAACATAAACTTTGAGCTGATCTTACTTGAATTGCTCCCAACATAACTATACAACGACTCTTCCTCTCACTAATACTGATATAATGACACCTATCAACCATGTCCTACTTATTAGTGCAGGCTGATGCACACCGTTTTGAGGCTTTTCACCCACGTGACAAAATTCAGCCATTTAGGACGTAAACGCAACTAAATGTTGTGATGAAACTGCAGTTAGCAGGAGTGATAAGTGAAGGCACACAGTAAACTGTGAGTTGTCTGGACGGAGAAATAAAGCAGCAGATATGTGGACAGACTGACACAGTTGGGGAGAGATGAACATATCTGTTCCCTCATGGAAGGTTGTGAAGCTGATCTGGCTCCGGTCTTCCAGTGCGAGTATAAACATAGTCTCTAAATACTGGTATAACTCCACCTACTATTTCGTTCTTATTAGTGCAGGCTGATACTTTACACATAGAAAAAAATGCAATTATTTACCTTAGCAGAAGACAATCCTTTACTCTGTTGAGCTTCGAGTACACGTGTGAAGAAAACAATGCAATGGGAACAAATGTGCGTTTGAAGCGCAGCGCACAGTTTTTTTCCGGCGAGTGGGTCCTCCAACGTCACTTCCGGTGGGTGGGCCTCCGAAAACGTAATTCCCGATGTTCCGCGGGGTCTGATACGTCACTTCCTGTATGTCGCTACAGTAAACGTCACTTCCGGTACGCATATTTTCAAAATGGCGGCAACCGGTAAATAAGTATGGCGGCGCCCGCAACACCGCCATTTTTGATTCTCCACCGACATCTCTTGCATGCACTGATTGACTTGTTTTACGGGTTACGTATACGACGTACGTAGGTTACGTACACTGTACATAAATAAACAGGCTTCAAAGTAAAAGCATTTCCGTTTTAATTTATAGAGCCGATGGTTTTAGTCCACACATTAAAATTCGAAAGAAGCTTTTGTTTTCTTAATTCTAAGCAACCTTTCGCGGGCCGGTCAGAATCGGGTCACGGGCCGCATTTGGCCCGCGGGCCTTAAAATGCCCAGGTCTGGCCTTGAGGAACATGGCCTAATTGTCAACCCTGCTAAGTGCCAGTTTGGTCTGCCTGTGATTGACTTTTTGGGTCATCGTATTTCAACTCAGGGTGCCATTCCATTGCCTTCTAAGGTGCAAGCGGTGACAGATTTCCCTCGTCCAGCCTCGGTTAAGGCCCTGCAGGAGTTTTTGGGCATGATTAATTTCTACAACCTTTCATATTGAGATTACAACTATATACCAAATAAAGGTTTTATCAGCTCTATCAATTACAATGGTCAAATTGTCTCAATGGCTACAGACAGAAAATCGTGGATTTAAATCCACCTGGAGGTGTTTGTGGAATTAACTTGTGTGTGCATGTGTTTCCTCAGGGTTCTCTGGTTTTCTTCCATAGTCCAATTAAATGCATGTTAATGGTAATACTAAACTGACTCTCTGTGTATGTCCCGTGGTAGACTGATGACGTGTTCTGTTTCTTTTGAAACGTATTTTCAGTGACGGCCAGACCAGACGTCAATATAATGTTCAGAAAAGACGTCTCAAAAAACTTTCATTCAGGCTCTTCTGAGGAAGTCTTCTGGATGTCTAGAGACATCGTCTTTAGTTGTGTTCTGGACCTACATGTTGACACAAAGAACAGTGGCTGTGTAAAACACATTGGTTACTGTGGAACTGTGCTGTGTATTCATCAACAACATCTCACATGTTGGAAGATAAACAAGAGCACGGAGCAACATTTTATCAAAAATAATTTATTTATGAAAAATTATTCATTAGAATAAATTGGTTATTTATCAAATAATAATGACATTGGGCCACCACCAGCTAAACTGGAAATAGTTAATGCCAAAAAAAGTGTTATTTAAATTGATTAATGTTTCTCTTTAGATATAACAATCTTGAATAACAGGGAAGGTGTGAGATTGGAGCGCAGGCTGTTTCAAACCAGTGAACCAGGACCGCTTGACCCCGTCAGCTAGAAAGGGTATGTACTGGGTTTCAGAAGATGGCAGTGCCTCGAAGTCAGTGGGGACGCGCACTGGGTGGATGTCTGTGACTCCCCCCCCCCCCCCCCCTTTTTGTGCGAGTCCCTTGCGAAGATCGTGTGATAATCGCGGGAGACCTCCTCATACAAATGCATCTCCTTGTTTCTGTTGTGGTAAAGTGCGAGCCTCAGCAGAGCGTTGCTCGGTCTTTGACTCAAAGCCTGAATAAGGTTCTTCTGGTACAGACATGGTCTGTTTACCTGAAATGTCTGTATTCTCTGGTTGAGTCATTGGAGCGTGCACAACCATGTCACCTTCGGTGCTCGGTTTTGTACCCTGAAGAACCTGTTCAAGGTTAACATGGTGAGCGCTGGTGATGGTTTTGGTTGTGGAAATGAGGAGAGTTGTGTCATGCGTGTCGTCGCTGGTGAGGGACGAAGGCAGATTGTCAATGAGATGAGAATTAGTTCAAGATTGTGGAATGAACTGTCAGTTAACATCTCTAAAGGTGGAAATGCGGTCACTTTAATCTGACCAGGTGTCAGATTTTGGACCCGTGGGTTGGCTGAACGATTGCTGTTAGAAGCTGGGTGGCCTAGTTCTTAGCCAATGGGAGTCGGGCTGACGACTTGGGACCAAAGGCGCCGTTTGGTGGCAGCGAGTCGGTTTAGGATGTCCTGACCAATAAGCAGTTCTTCTGTGTCCAGATCAGTGACGTGGATGGGATGCGTCGCTGACATGTCCTGCAAAGCTGTTGACCCAGACACATTGAGTGATGTGGTGCAAGTCCTGAGTGAAGCCTCGGTTGTTTATGCTACACTCTTCCACCTGAAGTGGCTTTCCTTAAGTGGCATGCGCAAGCGTGGTTCTAGCAACCCGTGCGAAGGTGTCTGAACACATGAGGGGGATTTCTGACCCAGTACCAAGCAGTGAGAGAGTGTCAACAACCCCTACCACCACTGAAGTGTATCTGTCGTTGGCATAGCCAAGATTACCCAAGAATGTCAAATGGGCCTCTTTCACCTCCTGGATCTCCTCCTCCTGCCAAAATGAACTTTGTGTGCGGAGGGGAGGGGCCAAGTCATGCGGTCAGGGGGAGCCAGGTCCCTTCTTACCAGGCGGGTTCAGGTGCTGCTTCACCACTCTGATGCAGGTTTTAATCCACTGTGGGACATCTGCATCCCAGTTGTTTTGAGTCTGACCTCAGCCTCGGTTTTTAGACTTACCTCTCCTCACCTGAGACCTCAGGACACCTGCATCACCATCATAGTTTTCACCTGAACGGTGGTGCAGCTCCCACACCATCTGCGCATGTTTGCGGAGGTCTTTCATGGTGGGGTTTTGGTCCTGCAGAAAAGGGCGACATCGATCCACACACTGTTGTGGAGGTTGTTAACGAAGAGGGACTTAAAAGTCTGGTCTTTGTCCAATCCTGGTGCATTGTGGCCTTGGAAGTAGGCAGCCCTTAGGCACCTATAAATACTATCTGGGAGTCTCCGCCCCCTTTTGAGTGATTGTAAATGCACCAAAGTTTGCAGAGGCAGGATCATTGTGCAGATGATCCTGCTTACCTAAGTGCATGACAGAGGGCTGAGTAATGGTCTCTGATGGCAGATGGGAGGGACTCTATGTAAACATGGACACTCCTGGATGTCATCTTCCAGAGAAGCGTAAGCTTCTCTCGGGACGAAGGATGAGGCAGGTTGAAGAGGCAGCGTTCAACCTCCACCAGGTTGTCCGCTACACGAATCTCCGGGTTGTTTGGTTCGAACTGCTCTATGTCCTCTGCAAGGGACTCAAGCTGGCTGGTCCAAAGACCAGGTACCCTTGGGATATCGGAATGGTCAGAGTCATCTGAGCTAGAACATCCTGGTTCTCTCCGGTGGAGAGAGTGAGGGAGCTGATAGCACTGTCAGGTGCTGGAAAATGACAATGTTCCTTCTCCTGAAAAGGAGTGAAAGAGCTGCGAGACCACGTGGTGGTGTGGCTGAGAGCACTGATATCCATCAGTGTGTCATAGCAACTCGCTGTTGAGGTTTCTTCTCTCCTGTGTAGACAGGCATAGAAGACCGGCGACAACAGTCTTCAACTGGGTCATGTGGCTCCCGAGGTATCTTTGCTCTGAGCACGCAGTGTCTCTGACGACTCATGGTAGGAGTCACGCAAAAGCTGTGTTTCGAAAAGTGCGAAAATGTTGTTAATGCACCTGTGGCTTTCACTTCTGTAGTCTATACAAGTTGTAACCTCGCAACTGCAACACAGTGTTTTTAGCACCTTGGGTGAGCAATAGTTGTGTTAGTGTACATTTATCTGGGTGAACTTGAATAGTGAAAGTACGAGTTTGTCCTAATGAAATTAAAACTTTATTCTAAAAACATACTCAGTATCTCGTCTGAAGCATCTTTTCGGCCACAACTGATGAAAAGACCATAACAGTCAAATCCAGCATAATAAAAGAGGTTGAAACTGCTTTAACCTAATAAACACTTCATGTTTAAACTTGAATTGATAAGTACCAGTTTGCTCTAAGGAAATAAAAACTTTATTCCAAAATTACTCTATATCCCTTGTGGAGCATCATTTCGGCCACTCCTGATGAAATGAAAATAGCAGTTACTCCACCAAATAAAACTGGTTGAAACTGCTTGAACCTGATAAACAAATCATTTAAAACTTGAATAGTTAAAGTACTAGTTTGTTCTAATGAAATAAAAACTTTATTCCAAAATCACTCTATATCCCGTGAGGAGCATCATTTCGGCCACTACTGATGAAATGAAAATAGCAGTTAATTCACTAAATAAAACTGGTGAAACTGCTTGAACCTGATAAACACATCATTTAAACTTGAATTGACAAAGTACTAGTTTGTTCTAATGAAATAAAAACTTTATTCCAAAATCACTCTATATCCCATGAGGAGCATCATTTCGGCCACTCCTGATGAAATGAAAATAGCAGTTACTCCACTAAATAAAACTGGTTGAAACTGCTTGAACCTGATAAACACATCATTTAAACTTGAATTGAGAAAGTACTAGTTTGTTCTAATGAAATAAAAACTTTATTCCAAAATCACTCTATATCTCGTGTGGAGCATCATTTCGGCCACTACTGATGAAATGAAAATAGCAGTTACTCCACTAAATAAAACTGGTTGAAACTGCTTGAACCTGATAAACACATCATTTAACCTTGAATTGAGAAAGTACTAGTTTGTTCTAATGAAATAAAAACTTTCTTCCAAAATTACTCTATATCCCGTGTGGAGCATCATTTCGGCCACTCCTAATGAAATGAAAATAGCAGTTACTCCACTAAATATAATTGGTTGAAAGTACTTGCAACTGCTAAGTCCATCATGTTTAAACTTGAATT
This sequence comes from Blennius ocellaris, assembly GCF_963422515.1. Taxonomy (NCBI): domain Eukaryota; kingdom Metazoa; phylum Chordata; class Actinopteri; order Blenniiformes; family Blenniidae; genus Blennius; species Blennius ocellaris. Next base: position 424,397 of record NW_027661974.1, on the reverse strand, counting down.
GAAAAAGTACTAGTTTGTTCTAAGGAAATAAAAACTTTCTTCCAAAATTACTCTATATCCCGTGTGGAGCATCATTTCGGCCACTCCTGATGAAATGAAAATAGCAGTTACTCCACTAAATATAATTGTTTGAAAGTGCTTGCAACTGCTATGTCCATCATGTTTAACCTTGAATTGAGAAACTACTAGTTTGTTCTAATGAAATAAAAACTTTATTCCAAAATCACTCTATATCCCGTGAGGAGCATCATTTCGGCCACTACTGATGAAATGAAAATAGCAGTTACTCCACTAAATATAATTGGTTGAAAGTACTTGCAACTGCTAAGTCCATCATTTAAAAGTTGAATAGTGAGAGTTTAGTATGTTTCGTGAAATACAAACTTTATTCTAAAAACACACTCAGTATCTCGTCTGAAGCATTTTTTCGGCCACAACTGATGAGAAGACCATAAGCAGTCAAATCCAGCATAATGAAACTGCTTCAACCTGATAAACACTTCATGTTTAAACTTGAATAGTGAAAGTACGACTATGGTCTAGTAAAATACAAACTTTATTCTAAAAACCAACTCTCAAGCTCCTCATCCTATCTCTAAGGGTGCGCTCAGCCACCCTACGCAGGAAGCTCACTTCAACCGCTTGTATCCGGGATCTCGTTCTTTCGGTCATGACCCATAGTTCATGGCTGTGGTGGAGGCAATAACTCGGGTCTGGGAGGAGTTTGGAGAGGCCATGGAAGAGGACTTTCGGTCTGCCCCGAGGAAATTCTGGCAAACCGACTCCATGCTCCGGGAGCATGGAGTCCGGGGCCCTTCATCCCTGCAACATCGCGTGACGCGGGGACGGTACCTCTGGACAGGCAGAATGGGGTCGTGGTCCCTCTCTTCAAGGAGGGGGATCGGAGGGTGTGTTCCAACTACAGAGGGATCACACTCCTCAGCCTCCCCAGGAAAGTCTATTCCAGTGTACTGGAGTGGAGGGTCCGGACCCTCCACTCCAGTACTAACACCGTTAGTCAAACCTTGGTTCCAAGAGGAATAATGCGGTTTTCATTCTGGTCGTGGAACACTGGACCAGCTCTATACCCTCCACCAGCTGCTTGAGGGTTCATGGGAGTTTGCCCAACCAGTCCACATGTGTTTTCTGGATCTTGAGAAGGCGTTCGACCGCGTCCCCTGAGACATCCTGTGCGGGGGTGCTCCGGGAGCATGGAGTCCGGGGCCCTTTGTTAAGCGCTGTTCGGTCTTTGTATTCCCGGAACAGGAGTTTGGTTTGCATTGGCGGCAATAAGTCGGACCTGTTTGCAGTGGTTTCACCTGATCCGCCAGTGGCAGACAGAAAAAAGCATTAGCCAAATCTATACAAGAGAAAAATCTATGTTCAGGTGAGAGATGTGACAACGCAGTTTTGAGATGTCTGGAATCTCGTTTCTCTGCACATGTTGCCGGGACCGGCAGCCAGGGGGGACTCGGCTGAGATCCTCAACACCAGCCCCTGGGTACTTCTCAGGGTGTTAAAGAGGAAGTGGTCCGAGCCCAGGTGAACGGGTCGATTTAAGGTCGTCGAGAGGACGTCTCACGCTGTTCGGCTGAGTGACAAAGGCTCCCCAGGAAAGTCTATTCCAGGGTACTGGAGAGGAGGGTCCGGCCGTTAGTCGAACCCTGGATAAAAGAGGAACAATGCGGTGCCATCTGTCGCAGTGTACTCTGGCGGGAGAACCACATCGCACTCTTCAGGAGACCTCCATCCATCTGAAGCAAGTTGCCCCTGGATTGGCTGATCCAGGAGACAGCTCCACACGTCAAAGGGCGGAATAATCCCTGTACACCGAAGTAAGAAGAACACAGAGAAGTAGACGGCAGCAAGGGAGGAGGTGAAATAGCGCTCCTCTCTGTTCATGTGACGTGCCAAGTCCATCCATCCATCCATCCATTTTCTGCCGCTTATCCGGGGCCGCGTCGCGGAGGCAACTCTGCTCAGACTTCCCTCACCCCAGACACTTCCTCCAGCTCTTCCGGTGGCACCCCAAGGCGTTCCCAGGCCAGCCGAGAGACAGGGCAACTCCAGAGAGAGAGGGCAACTCCAGAGCAGTGGAGTATCCAGCCCCCGTCGAGGAGCTGGGTTCCGGAGTCCAAGCTGTAAGTGGAGGCGAGCCCGACTATATCTAGACGGTATCTCTCAGCCTCCCTCACAAGCTCGGGCTCCTTCCCCCCCAGCGAGGTCACATTCCATGTCCCAATAGCCAGATTCTGTGGCCGGGGATCGGGTCGTCGAGGCCTCTGCCGTCGACTGCCCCCCAATCCACAATGCACCCAACCCCTACGGCAGCCTCTGTAGGTGGTGGGCCCACAGGAGGGGCAAGTCCCCCGACAACATAGCTCCGAGGGTCATTCGGGTGCTCAAACTCCCCCACCACGACAAGGTTGCAGTTCAAGGGGGAGTCACCACCGTTTAAAAGTTTTGTATGTTGCTATTTGAGTATATGATTGTTGATTTTGCTTACATATGACCTCTATTATACGAAGAGTGCCTCATACTGTATTGACACTAATTATTGACCTCTGGGGTCAGAGGTCAAAAGGGGAATTGAAGGAATATAGTGGTTGAACATTTGTTTTCTGTGTGACAACTGGACATATTGTATTCAGTTGTGTTTCTACACTACTGGGGTTTCTCCCACTGCCCAAGTTGGGAAAACACAGCTATAAATCCATGTTCAGGGACATTCCAAGTTGGTTGGCGATGTCTCCTCAGTGCTCTACTTGCAAAAACATGGTCAAGGTAAGATTGGATCAACAGATAAGAGGTCACTTTGTCCCACAGAACGTCAAGCTCTGAGAAGAACCAGTTTGAAGCAGTTTTGGGAACAAAGGAATAGCAAATTCACTATAGCAACGCATACATCACGAGGAACCGACCAATGTGAGGTTGAGGTGGTGTATGCAAATGTATAAATATGAACCACGTGTTGCAGTTGTGCCCTTCTTCATTGTAAACCTGGCCTGCACACTTGGGTCTGCAAGGAAGAACGGTCTGAGCTCGTATTATGTAATCTGATATATGTATTTTTGTAATCTCTTGTTTGTGTGATTATTAAATTCACTATTGAAGAAATTAACTCTGTTCCTGCCTCTCCCGGATCAAACGAACAAGCAGGAATTCAGGGGAACACAGGAACGAATTCCAACACTAAGCATCTCTACCTAAAGTCAGTTTTTTTTTTTTTATTAAACCAGCCTGAGCAGCTCCATCTAGAGACAGTAACGTGATTTTCTAAATCAAACCAGCCTGATCAGCTCTATCTAAAGACAGTAATGTGATTTTCTAGATCAAACCAGCCTGATCAGCTCTATCTAAAGGCAGTAACACAATTTGTCTAGATTAAACCAGCCTGAGCAGCTCTATCTTAAGAAAATAACATGATTTTTTTCTCAATTAAACCAGCCTGAGCAGCTCTATCTTAAAGGAGTACAGTAGGATTTTCCCGAATTTTAGGAAAGAACCGCCCTCTCCACCTTTTGAAAAATGCACGCAAAGCTCTACCTACTCCCGAGATGGAACGCCTACTAAAACGTGTGCGAGAGACATGAACGAGCCCAGTTCTCCTCGTGCACGCACTGTTTACAAGTCACAAGTCAGCATCGCTTACACAAGCTCACTTTACAAGAAGATTTGAACTTTTTCCACTAATCAACCCTGGAAAGTTACAATATAGACATAGATAACTTTTACTGGAGGTGATTTGAAATGGATTTCTCCAAATAGAATGCCAAACTTTACCTGTCGAGTAGAAACTTCGCGACTGAAGCATCAGTGGGAAGCCCAACCTGGGCTTTCAGCGCACGCCATCGTGTGAAAGAATCTCCCAAAAACACTCTGGTCTTGTTTCTCTCTTCCGAAGCCTTTCTCTTCTTCTCATACACTTCGAAGACACTTTTTCTCTTTTGTGACCCTCTGCCATTTTCAAAGTACCCGTTGAGAACTGCGAGCTCGCTGAAGGCGCAGCTCACCATATACACCTGAAAGCGCGCATGCGCAGAAAGTGAAAACTAATAGATCCACGCTACCTGGGGACGAGCACATACGACGGCCTTGCGTAATATATCACCAGAATGATTGACAGTTGGGAGTACCAATAGTCTTGATGATCCACCCGGAAAAAGAAAATCCTCCTGTACACCTTTAAGACAGTAACATGATTTTACTTGATTAAACCAGCCTGAGAAGCTCTATCTTAAAAAAGTACACTCAAAAATGAAATGACAGAATTGTTCTTTCAGTGTGACATGATTTTCCTCGATTAAACCATGGTCCAAGTGGAGGAACGTGGGAGCAGCGCTTCAAAGGGTTGAGTGGAAATCTCCACCAACGGCTGATCCCACGTTTCATCGGGCTCATCCATCCCTCCGGACAGGGCCTCACAGCCAGAGACAGGTGAGCCGTTTAGGGACTATTCAGTAACAAGAACTTAGAGCTGTGATTTCATTTGTATATAAGTTAAAGATGTAAAGCAAAGTTGGACTCTTCAGGTGATGAAATATACATTAAATGTCCACCAATGACTGTTGAGATGGTTGATCATTTAGTTTTAAACGTAGTAAACATAGAAAATACTTTGGCTGGTTATTGTGATTAAATTCAATTACATCTCACAACAAAACATGCTTTTAAAATAACAAAGACATTTGATCCAAATTACATTGAATTTAATACAAGAGACCCATTCTACAAAACAAACCTTTCCTCCTGCAATTAGCCTTTCAATACCACCTCACTCCGTGTGTGTTGTCCTCACAATCAATCAAAGTGATCTGGTGTCTCCTGGTGTTGATCTTAAGAGTCTCTCAACTTGTGGAACCTGTGCATTTAACACTTTTCTTTTGTCTACAGTGTGTTGTGGGAATCTCCCAGAACCTGTATCTCGCCCACCTTGCTGCTCCTCCTGTCACCTGCAGTACAAGGTGATTTCGTCTGTCCACTTCTGGCTCTAAAGACTCTTCTGGCTGTTTGTACCTACATGAACATCATTACATGCAGCTTGTTTACCAGAGCTTTACTTCAAGTCATTGCACAGCTAGAAAACTTTAGTTTAGTAAGTCTCAGTAAGGTCTGAGTGTGTATCACATGTTTAGGTGCAACCAGGGTTGGGTAGTCATGGAATACATGTAACAGTGTTACATAATTAGGATACAAAAAACATATAACTGTGATCTGTTACAGTACATAAAAAAATGTGTAATCTCGTTACAGGTATGCTCGATAAAAACTGGGATTACTGAGCAGGATTACAGTAGAAATCAGATGGAATAAACTAGAAATGCAGCTGTCACATGCGCCATGCACTGGCATTGCGACACTTCCCGACGCTTTCAGGCTGACAATCCATGCTTTGCCATGGATTCTGCAGACAGTTGCTTTCATCACTATGTTTTAAAGTCGGAGAAATCTCTTAACCTCTCTGTACAATGCAAACTATGTCTCCCAGAAGTGAAAGTGCTGTGAACGTCCAGGAACTGGACATCTCACCTGAAGAAACATAGAAACATAAAACCTGCTCACTTTCACTGATACACACATGGACTCTGTTTACTAGTTTTATTAGCTCGTAATATGCTTCCTACCTGTTCTCAATACGTTTAGAGGCTCTTGTGTTTTAGGGATTAATTGGGGCGACACGTGCCATCACTTTTTTCTTTTTACTCAATGAGTGATTCATGCTGCCAGATACAGCCTCTCATCAAACATTCACATTTATTCTGGAAAAAAACCAACATTAAAACTAATGAGGAAACGGGGTGAGAGAGAGAGAGAGAGAGAGAGAGAGAGAGAGAGAGAGAGAGAGAGAGAGAGAGAGAGATTTTTTTTGATTTTTAAAACACTTTTTTATTTGCACTAGGTTGTCAGAAGACGGTTACATTGTGTGTCAGACATTTTTTTTCTTTCTTTTTTTTTTTTTTTTTTTCAAACAATCATTTTTTTAAAAACCGTGCAAACTGCAAATCTTCATTTTCTAAAAAGCACAGAATGTTCTTAAAACACCAGACCTCTTTAAAAGAATTCAGGTTATTGTTTTGTTTAAAAAAACGGTATTCAAGCCAGAGTCTGGATTTGACATTGACTCGCCACACTTCCATGACATCCTGCCCTTCTTTGTTCTCCACCATGTTCCTCCTGCTGATATAGATTGCCATCTTGGCCTCACCTGAGAGGAAATTCAGGAGCTGCCATTTTTCTTTTGCACTTTTTTTGTAGCCAGCTCCCATAATAAAATTCCTCTCAGTAAAAACAACACTAAAAAGACTAAAAACCATTGTTAAAAGAGTGAAGAAACCTGCGAGTCTCTTGCACCCGATAAAAACATGGAAAACAGTCTCTCTCTGTGCACAAAATGGACAAGTGTTTAAAACAGCAGGGTTAATGATGGAGATAAAAGCGTTTGAGGCGATCGCACCATGTAAAATCCTCCACTGAAGGTCTCCAGTCCGTTTCTTTAAGGGGGGTTTGTAGAAGATCCTCCACTGTGGACCAGGTCCGCCCTGACCCAGTCTTTGTGACCACACAGTGGAGGGTCTGTTGCTCAGTCCACCCTTGTGGATGCTCTTCACACAGTTCTGATAAAATGTTCGTTTGTCTGCCTTGTGTAATGACAGTCTTTCAGGCTGTGTGGTTTCTAGGAGGGGGCCGGACAATCCCCCCAGCTCCGGGCTCAACAGGACCTCGGGGAAGGGGTCTGCAGCGTCCGGGGAGAGTTCTCCTTGGTCGTACTTCCTCAGGAGGCTCCTGTCTCTGGCTGTGAGGACCCTCCTCCAGGTCTCCAGGAGCCTCTGGGACACCCGGACAGACTGCAGCATCAGGAGAGAGCCCAGGGCCTTGATGTTGCTCAGGTCCGGCCCCACAGCATCCACAAGCTGACCCACGGTGAGGGTCCCAGACTGGATCAGCCTTGCCGTCAGCCCAGGAGTTGTTGCTCCGCTGATATCCAGTCTGGCTCCGTGGATCAGGGGTTCTTTCAACAGCCAGTGCAGAGAGTCGGCTTTCAGGCACCTTCTATGGGTAAATAGAGCCCAGCATTTAAAAACACTTTGATAAAATGGAGGAAGCCCTTTGAGATTTAGTAATTTGGGATCAGTTAGGAACAGAGCATTATCCAACCCCAACTTACTGGCACGCCTCAGGATGCAGCTGGCCACGCCTCTCCACACCAGATCTGCCGGGCCTGTGAGGTACCTCTGCAGGAACTGGAGTCTAAAAGTGGCAGTCCGGCTGGCCAAGTGGACAAGGCCCTGACCCCCCTCCTCTCTGTCTAAAAAGAGCACCCCCTGTGGCACCCAGTGCAGACCATCCCAGAAGAAATCTATTATTTTCTTTTGAATTTGAGCCAGGAGACCTGGAGGAGGGTCTACACAGGTGAGCCGATGCCACAGCTGGGATGCTACAAGATTATTTAAAACAAGAACCCTGCCTCGGAGTGACATTTTTGGGAGGAGCCACCTCCACTTGGAGAGCTTACCCTCAATTTTTTCCGTGACGGTCTCCCAGTTCTTCTGAACAAAATGTTCTTCACCCACATGAATTCCTAAGTATTTTAACCCATTTCTTTTCCAGGTTAAATTCTGGGGAAGAACTGGGAGACCGCCATGCCACCTGCCGATAGCGAGGGCTTCACTTTTTTCCCAGTTAACCCTCGCTGCTGATGTCACGTTAAAATCTCTGATTATTTTACTTAAAAGGTCTATTTCTTCCTGGTTCTTGATAAAAACAATGAGGTCATCCGCATAGGCGGATAAAATCACGCCTTCACTAAAACCCGGTAAAAACACCCCCCCCACACTAGAACGTATCTTATTGAGGAGGGGTTCCAGAGAGAGTGCATAGAGCATCCCAGACAGAGCGCAACCCTGCCTGACACCTCTACACACTCCAAAAGGAGCACACAGACTGCCGTTGAACTTCAGCACACTCTCAATGTCTCTGTACAGCACCTTGATCTTGGCTATAAAACCAGCGCTGAAACCGAAGCTTTCCATGACCCTCCAAAGGAAGTCGTGTTCAACACGGTCAAAAGCCTTTTCCTGGTCTACTGAAATCAGACCAGCATCTATATCCAAAGAACTAGAGACTTCCAAAATACCCCGAATCAGGTGGATATTATCCACCATGGACCTGCCGGGGACACAGTAGGTCTGATCCCGGTGGATGACCTGCTCCATAGCTCTCCCCAGCCTGGAGGCCAGGACCTTGGAAAGGAGTTTGTAGTCCACACAGAGCAATGACACGGGGCGCCAGTTTTTGATGTCCTGCAGGTTCCCTTTCTTAGGGAGCAGAGTGAGGACTGCCCTCCTGCAGGACACTGGCATGGAACCAGAGGCCAGACATTCGTTGAACACGTCCAGGACATCCTTGCCCAGGATGTCCCAGAACGTTTTATAAAATTCAGCGGTGAGCCCGTCAATCCCGGGAGACCTGCCCGTTGGCATCGCCTGCAGTGCTGCCCGCAGCTCTTGCATTTCTAGGCAGGCCTCCAGATGTTCGTTGGTCTCCTCGGAGACTTGAGGCAGTTCCCTCAGGAACCCCTCGAGGAGACCTTGCTCCTCCTTGTACTCACTCTCGTACAGGGACGCGTAGAAGCTCACCGCTCTCTTCCTCATCTGGCTTGGTTCCGAGATCTCCTGCCCCGTGTCTGAGAGCAGTGTGTGGACCACTTTCCCCTGGCCATTCTTTTTTTCCAGGCTGAAGAAGAAGCTAGAGGGAGCATCCATCTCATTGATATTTTGGTACCGGGACCGGACCAGTGCGCCCTGCACTTTAACGTTCAGCAGGTCGGCTAAAGCCATTTTTTTAGTTTTGAGGCTTTCAAAATAGCCTCGATCTCCTGTGGACTCTCTTAGATGTTCCAGTTCCACTATCTCGGTCTCTAGTTTCTTCAAAGATCTGGTGATGTCACTTGTGACATTTAGGGTGTGCTGCTGACACAGGAGTTTGATTTGGGTCTTACCGTGGTCCCACCATTGCCTAAGACTGCTAAAATCACCTTTCCTCTGTCTAAAAACCTCCCAAAAAAAAGCTAAAGCCTCTCTAAAACTTCTGTCTAAGGTTAAAACTGAGTTAAAATGCCAGTAGGCGCTTTTCGGTATAACATTCCGGACACAAATACTATTTAAAAGTAAACAATGATCAGTAAAACCAACAGGTAAAATGTCACATCTCTTAAAAACATTAAAATGATGTTTAAAACAATAAATACGATCTAACCTGGCTGAGGAGATCCTGCTCTCTCTAAAGTGGGACCAGGTATACTGACGGCAGTCTGGATGCATCCTTCTCCAAACGTCCACTATGCCCTGAGAGTGGACCAGCTGCTTCAAGGCGTGTTGAGAGGCTGGATGAGGCTCTGCATGGTTGCGGTCTAAAGCCGCGTTTTCCGTACAGTTAAAATCCCCACCCAGAAACAAATAGTCCTCCGACCCACACCCACTTACCACCTCAGTTAGCTTGAGGAAAAACTGCTTCCTCTCTGCACCGGCTGTTGGGGCATAACAATTAATAAAAACACATTTAAAATGGTGGAACTGAGCTTTAACTAAAAGCAACCTCCCCCCTACACAGTGCTGGACCTCCAGTGAGTTGGGGTTAAAAGCCCGGGAGAAGAGGAGGCCCACTCCTCCACTGAGAGGAGTGTGGTGGCTCAAAACGGCCTCCCCTTTCCACTCCTGCCTCCACTCAGCCTCATTGCTAAAATCACTATGTGTTTCCTGAAGGAACAGGACGTCTATCTTTTTGAGTGTGGCTGTCTCATAGATTGTTTGTCTTTTCCTCAGATCTCTGGCTCCGTTTACATTTAAAGTACCTAGTTTAAAAACATCCATAATAAAGGAGATGTTTAAAACCAGGATAAAAACAATAACATTAGTTAAAATAAACTTGGCTGTCAGCTTCATATCGTAGCTGCTTTTTTGTTTTCAGCACAAGTTTCCTGAGTCTAAAACCCTCCTGCTCTGTGAGGCCAGACTCCTGTCTGCTGCTCATATGGAGTCTGGCCGAGAAAATAAAAAGACTGAGGTCTGGGAAATGCTCCTCTATTTTCACTCCGTGCTGATTTTTTGTCTGTTGTAAAAAGATTTTAAATTTTTCTGCACTGTAGGGTATTTTTGTTGTTTTTTGAGAACTGTTAAAAGAAATATCGCTGCTGTCTGACACACATTCACTTTCACCGTCTTCTGACGCTCTGTTCTCTCCACAGCTTTTCTTTGCATCTGTGTTTTTGGTTTTTTTCCTCCTTTTTGTAGGTTTGTTTTTTGCGCTCTTTTCCTCCTCCATTTCTGCCTCCTCCACCTGCTCAGCCCAGGCTGCACTCTTTTCTGGCTCCTCCACCTGTTCTGCTCTGCAGCTCCTTCCTGCCTCCTCTCCTTCCTCCTCTACCTGCTGCTCCTCAACAAGCTCACTTTTTTTGTTGTCTCCTACTTTTTCTCCTTTTCTTTTTTCTCCCTCCACCTCACCAGTGATATTTACAATTGTTTCATTCACGCTGCATTCAGTGCCATTCACTCTTTCTTCCTCCTCCCCAGCCCCACCCGACACACTCTCCTCACTCACGCTCACATTCACACATTCCCCCGGTGTATTTACATCACTCACCCCGTGCTTGGTGCTCTCCTGGTCGGTCACAGCAGCGCGTCTCCTCGGTGAAGCCCGAGGAGCGGCGATCGGTCGCTCAGATCGAGCCCCGGCCACCGCATCTCCCGGGAGCCCGGACCGCGGAGTCACCGCCGGGGGGGGGGCCCCCCAGGCGGAGGTCCGCGGCCCCGGCACCGGGGTAGCGGCAGCCGCGGCGGCAGCCGCGGCGGCAGCGCCGGGGGGCCCCGCAGAGCCGGGCTGAGTCGACTCAGCTCGCAGCGGACAGGATTTCACCGTGTGTCCCTCCTCACCGCAGCCGAAACATTTCATTCCAGCTGAGCTCGCGAAAACAATGTAGTCATAATCATTTACTCTCACACGGAAACGGAGGCTGAGCTCCTCACACCGGTTATTGAGTATCATAAAGACTTGTCTCCTGAAACATGTCGTGTGTTTCAGCAGCGGAGACTTAATTCCAGAGGCGATGTCTTTGTAGCTGGAAACTACTTTGCCAAATCTGGAAAGCTCCTTAGTTAGGAGCTCGTCTGGCGCATAAGGAGGGACATTGGACAGGATGACCCGGACAGCCGGCTGAGACAGCGGCTGCACCTGGACAAACCTGTCCGACACGGTGATTCCTGTCTCCACTACGGAGTTGGCCTTCTCCACCTGGTCCACAAAGACCACCACGGCACCGTTCATCCGGGCCGCCGCCTTCACGCTGCTGTAACCCACCTTCTCCCCCACAGCCAGAGCAACCTGCTCCACATTGCAGGGGAAAGGTGCAGAGATGCGCACCCCGTGTTTGCGGGTGAGCTTCCTGAGCTCTGACATGGCGGCAGCCAGTCCCCGGCAAACACGGACCACACAAACCCACCGAAACCCAAGAAAGATTGAAATAAAACAAAAGGTGCTCTGTGATTATTAAACTACAGTGATTGTGAACATTAACAAAGAACAGAACAAGAACAAAAATCACATAAAGCTGTGACAAACGCTCCCCGCTCACACACGCTCCCAGCCCTTCCGCACTCCCAGCATGCACCGAGAGAGAGAGAGAGAGAGAGAGAGAGAGAGAGAGTTTTAGAAAAGATGGGCACATTTTCTTGAATAGAAATTGAAAGCTTTATTTGTATTGTGGTTTTGATTCTCTAAAAAAAAAAAATCAATGTTAGACACCTGATTGGTTACTGAGTTTTGATAGTTCAAAACTTGTTAAGTGCAATTTGTGTCTGCTGTGTATAAGATGTGTCAATACACTGAGCAGATGACACTTTCTATTCTTTCTTGTAATTTTTTTATGTTTTATTATGGCCAGGCAAGAGTAGAGGCACGGCTTTTCAGAGGTTGATGGACTCTGTGCTGCGCGACCTCGCTTTCGTTTCTGTTTACCTGGACGACATCTTGGTGGCTAGTTCTTCAGTTGAGGAGCATTTTTCACACCTAAAGCAAGTTTTTCAGCGCCTTGAGCAGGGGTGGGCAATTATTTTTCCGAAGGGGCCAAATGAGAAGCAGAAAATATTGTGGAGGGCCTTGCCAAAAGTTTAAACTCTATTCTGCATATGAATTTTATTTCTAAATTGAAAGCAGTAAATGGCATTGTTTACACATGCTGGTAAGTGTCTGTGTTATTATTAGGTAAAGAGAAAGTGAGGGTTATTTTAACAAAAACATTTTTTATTCAGTGCAGTTATTCAAAACAATTGTAAACATGAAACATTTGTAACTCTTTTTTTAATTACATTAACCAAAAACACTTTTTTCTATGAAGACATCACAATGTCTTTGTATGCCAAATATCATTAACAAGATATGTCACATTATGATTGTCAAACTGCCAAGCTGTGCAGACAAAAAGTAATAGTGAACACACATTTGGGTATTTTCTTGTTCAGTGAGAGAAATCTAGCCTTTGCTGCCCTTTAACGAGTGCATCAAAGTCAGGTTGAATGTCTGAGGTGGAGATGCGAAGCACAGCTGACAGATGATCATCAGTAAGAGAGGATCTGAACCTGGATTTGGTAAACTTCATTACTGAGAATGTTTGTTCACATATGTAGGTAGATCCAAACAGAACCAACATCTTCTGAGCATGTCTCCTCATGTTTGGAAAGTTCTCCTCCTTAAGAGATGAGTAGAACTCCAGCAGTGATGCTGACTTAAAGTGCTCTGCCAGTACTGTGTCAGACTGCAGGTCAATGAGCTCCAGCTGAACATCACTGGGTGCATCATCTACTCTGCAGGCAAAGGGAGAGGAAACCAGGTGCATTTCATCCTCAATGTTTTTACAATCATCAAATCGCCTTAAAAACTCACCATGCAAATCTCCTAACATGGATGAGTACCTGCAGAGATGATTAGCTGATGGTCTGACTTATTTAAGGGTTTGCATGTGAGTGAGAGTGTTGTTCTGTAGTTGACTTGAAAGAAACAGCAACTTTCTCATAAAAGCCTTCACCAGGTTATGCATGTCATGAACGAAAAGGCCCTTGCCTTGCAGTTTAGTGCTCAGTTCATTCATCAGTGCCGTCACATCAACAGCAAATGCAAAATCTGTCATCCAGTTCATATCTGAAAGCTCGGGGATGTTTTTGCCTTTCATCTCACAAAACTCTTGAATCTCTGTTTTCAGGTCCCAAAATCTTTTGAGCACTTTGCCCAGACTGAGCCATCTGACAGCTGTGTGGTACATGATGTCACCATGTTCATTCTCATGCTCCTCTAAAAGTGCAACAAACTGCCTGTGATTTAATGCTCGTGCCCTGATAAAGTTAACCGTTTTTGTTACAACATCAATAACATGGTTAAGTTTTAGCACAGACCTGCACAGTACATGCTGATGTATAATACAATGTATCAACACTAAATGATGCTCTGTGCCGAGTTCAGTCACTTTATCTTGGATCTGTTTCAAAAGTCCGACATGTTTTCCTGTCATATTCGGACAACCATCAGTAGTAACGCCTACCAGTTTGTCCCATTTCAGTCCAAGCTTGACCATGCATGCATCGACCTCCTTGAACAGATCGTTTCCCGTTGTCGTTCCTTTTATTGACCTCAATGCTGCCAGCTCCTCCGTAATCTTGAAGTCCTGCCTTATTCCCCGGAGAAACACCAGTAACTGGGCAGTGTCACGGACACCACAGCTCTCATCCAAAGCCAAAGAGAAAAAGTCAAAACTTTCAACTCCACTTTTGAGCTGACATTCGAGATTCTCCGCGATTCCTTCCACCCTTCTGGTGACGGTTCGCCTGGACAGCGGGACTTTTTCAAATGCTTCTTTATTCTCAGGGCATATTAGCGCGGCAGAGCCCACCAAGCACTCTTTCACAAACTCGCCAATCCGAGAACGGCTTGCTGTTTTTAGCGATTTTGTGGGATATGACGAAGCTGGTCTTGGTCGCTGCATCCCGGGCTGTGTGTAGTTTGCTAAAACAGCCTTGTTGTTTTGCTAGCTTTGCTAGCAAGTCTTCTGATATTCGCGCTCTCTCAGCCTCCGCCAAGTGTCTGTATTTCTCCGCGTGTTTTGTCTCATAATGCCGACTCACATTGTACTCCTTAAACACGGCGACGTGCTCTCCACAAACTAAACAGACGGGTTTACCACCGACTTCAGTAAACAAATATTTAGTGCTCCAAATCTTCTTGAAATTTCGGCCTTCAGCATCCACCTTTCTTTTCTTGACGTGCCCGTACATCATTGAGGGGCGACAATCACATGCACTGAGAAGCCGTCGGTGGGGAATCCACCGCCGCCATCTTGTTTGGCCATTTTGATCCGAATCACCACCCCAGCGCCACTGTCGGTGGGAGGCAAGAGAACATGATCCGCAATGCAACCGTGCTCCTCCAGACTTGAAACCTCGCCAGTGCGGTATAAAAATGGCGGTGTACGGCCGCTGACATGCTTGTTTGTGGACGCCGCCATTATTACTCACGGTCAGCGCCATACTACTCTCAAAACGCAAACCTCGCCAGTGCGGTATCACAATGGTGGCTTATGGGCACCGACATACTTGTTTTTGGCCGCCGCCATGCGTGTTTGTGGTCGCCGCCATATTTAAAAGGACAACTGATGTCACTGCTTCAGTTACGTCACGGTTTCATGGATCATGTTCAGTTTGAAGAAGCACAAGAACACTGGAGAAACATCCAGGTAGATATTATGTGAATAGAGCTCAGAGTGTTTATAAGGTCCAGAGCCAAGTGGATTGAAGAGGGAGAATCCCCCCCCCCATCATATTCCATATTCAATATCTCTCTGAACCTATTTCAACAAGACACTGCAGCTGGAACCACATCTGTAGAGTTCAGCTACTAAACTGATCTGCCTTCTTCATTCATGCAGTGACAATGTGTGGTGCATTAAGCAAAACTAACTACAAAAATGGAGAGTAACTGTAGTTACTTCAGAGTAAATGTCCATGACAAACCTTCAAAAAGTACCTCTGACAACTTTAAAAGAATAAAACCATCCATGAATCACGTCATTGTTCTTTATTATATATTAAAAGCACTTTTAAAGACAAAACCAAACAAATCCACATGAGCAAGCGTGAGCGACTGTGGAAAGGGAAAAAGTCCCTCTAACAGGAAGAAATCTTTGCAGAAACCAGACTCAGAGGTGGAGGCATTCTGCTGGCCGGTTGGGGTGAGAGGATAGAGGAGAGGACAGACAGATAGATAAAAGATACACTCTGAAAATTGGGACAGGAGACTTCAAACCACTATATTGATAGACATCCGGCAGGGAGGATGAGAGCACAGACGACAGGAGCTTGCTAGAACTTTCTCCCACTGGCTATGGTGACCTGTGCTTGAAGCCTTGTGTGACCTTCAGCCATCAGGATGTTGATGATGATCTGAAAAAGATGGACAAGGTGCATGCAGATAGGTTTCAAAAGACACAAAATATTGACCACTACTTCTATGATGTCCTCCATTGATTGATCATCTTAATTCTGGAAGCATAACATCAAAAATGTAATCGATGAGTCTCAGGTCCCCCTTCTTGATTTCCATGACCTCCTCCATCTCTTTCAGCATCTCGAAGATCTGTTGCAATACAGACGAATAAAAATAAACAAACTGAGCTTATGTTACATAAAAAATCTCAAACTTGATTGATGAGTCATAGGAGTGTTCTGCATGCAGACATGCGACACTCAATTCCTTTACGGTCTCTGGATCCGTGGTCAGCACAGATGCTGTGTGCATTGTTGGGTGTGCATATGAATGCTCCATGCCCACGCATTCGCTGCTACGATGACGTGACATTCTGATTGAACACTGCGTCTGAAAAAATATTTAAATCAGAATCATTAGTATTTGTTCAAATGTACTGATCTCTCATTGATGATTGCAAACTGACAAGCATCCAAGTGATTCATTGCAGTATGTTATATATAAGATATTCAATCTCCCTCACAACCATTAAACTTTCTCTAATTTGGATGCTCTGATAATAACACAGAAATCCCAGTCAGGTTGTAAAAATCCAGTAATGCAGTATGATAAAAAATACCAGTACGGGTCTAAATAAACCAACACATGGAACAAAGATAAAAAAAGAGCAACATAAACTTTGAGCTGATCTTACTTGAATTGCTCCCAACATAACTATACAACGACTCTTCCTCTCACTAATACTGATATAATGACACCTATCAACCATGTCCTACTTATTAGTGCAGGCTGATGCACACCGTTTTGAGGCTTTTCACCCACGTGACAAAATTCAGCCATTTAGGACGTAAACGCAACTAAATGTTGTGATGAAACTGCAGTTAGCAGGAGTGATAAGTGAAGGCACACAGTAAACTGTGAGTTGTCTGGACGGAGAAATAAAGCAGCAGATATGTGGACAGACTGACACAGTTGGGGAGAGATGAACATATCTGTTCCCTCATGGAAGGTTGTGAAGCTGATCTGGCTCCGGTCTTCCAGTGCGAGTATAAACATAGTCTCTAAATACTGGTATAACTCCACCTACTATTTCGTTCTTATTAGTGCAGGCTGATACTTTACACATAGAAAAAAATGCAATTATTTACCTTAGCAGAAGACAATCCTTTACTCTGTTGAGCTTCGAGTACACGTGTGAAGAAAACAATGCAATGGGAACAAATGTGCGTTTGAAGCGCAGCGCACAGTTTTTTTCCGGCGAGTGGGTCCTCCAACGTCACTTCCGGTGGGTGGGCCTCCGAAAACGTAATTCCCGATGTTCCGCGGGGTCTGATACGTCACTTCCTGTATGTCGCTACAGTAAACGTCACTTCCGGTACGCATATTTTCAAAATGGCGGCAACCGGTAAATAAGTATGGCGGCGCCCGCAACACCGCCATTTTTGATTCTCCACCGACATCTCTTGCATGCACTGATTGACTTGTTTTACGGGTTACGTATACGACGTACGTAGGTTACGTACACTGTACATAAATAAACAGGCTTCAAAGTAAAAGCATTTCCGTTTTAATTTATAGAGCCGATGGTTTTAGTCCACACATTAAAATTCGAAAGAAGCTTTTGTTTTCTTAATTCTAAGCAACCTTTCGCGGGCCGGTCAGAATCGGGTCACGGGCCGCATTTGGCCCGCGGGCCTTAAAATGCCCAGGTCTGGCCTTGAGGAACATGGCCTAATTGTCAACCCTGCTAAGTGCCAGTTTGGTCTGCCTGTGATTGACTTTTTGGGTCATCGTATTTCAACTCAGGGTGCCATTCCATTGCCTTCTAAGGTGCAAGCGGTGACAGATTTCCCTCGTCCAGCCTCGGTTAAGGCCCTGCAGGAGTTTTTGGGCATGATTAATTTCTACAACCTTTCATATTGAGATTACAACTATATACCAAATAAAGGTTTTATCAGCTCTATCAATTACAATGGTCAAATTGTCTCAATGGCTACAGACAGAAAATCGTGGATTTAAATCCACCTGGAGGTGTTTGTGGAATTAACTTGTGTGTGCATGTGTTTCCTCAGGGTTCTCTGGTTTTCTTCCATAGTCCAATTAAATGCATGTTAATGGTAATACTAAACTGACTCTCTGTGTATGTCCCGTGGTAGACTGATGACGTGTTCTGTTTCTTTTGAAACGTATTTTCAGTGACGGCCAGACCAGACGTCAATATAATGTTCAGGAAAGACGTCTCAAAAAACTTTCATTCAGGCTCTTCTGAGGAAGTCTTCTGGATGTCTAGAGACATCGTCTTTAGTTGTGTTCTGGACCTACATGTTGACACAAAGAACAGTGGCTGTGTAAAACACATTGGTTACTGTGGAACTGTGCTGTGTATTCATCAACAACATCTCACATGTTGGAAGATAAACAAGAGCACGGAGCAACATTTTATCAAAAATAATTTATTTATGAAAAATTATTCATTAGAATAAATTGGTTATTTATCAAATAATAATGACATTGGGCCACCACCAGCTAAACTGGAAATAGTTAATGCCAAAAAAAGTGTTATTTAAATTGATTTATGTTTCTCTTTAGATATAACAATCTTGAATAACAGGGAAGGTGTGAGATTGGAGCGCAGGCTGTTTCAAACCAGTGAACCAGGACCGCTTGACCCCGTCAGCTAGAAAGGGTATGTACTGGGTTTCAGAAGATGGCAGTGCCTCGAAGTCAGTGGGGACGCGCACTGGGTGGATGTCTGTGACTCCCCCCCCCCCTTTTTGTGCGAGTCCCTTGCGAAGATCGTGTGATAATCGCGGGAGACCTCCTCATACAAATGCATCTCCTTGTTTCTGTTGTGGTAAAGTGCGAGCCTCAGCAGAGCGTTGCTCGGTCTTTGACTCGAAGCCTGAATAAGGTTCTTCTGGTACAGACATGGTCTGTTTACCTGAAATGTCTGTATTCTCTGGTTGAGTCATTGGAGCGTGCACAACCATGTCACCTTCGGTGCTCGGTTTTGTACCCTGAAGAACCTGTTCAAGGTTAACATGGTGAGCGCTGGTGATGGTTTTGGTTGTGGAAATGAGGAGAGTTGTGTCATGCGTGTCGTCGCTGGTGAGGGACGAAGGCAGATTGTCAATGAGATGAGAATTAGTTCAAGATTGTGGAATGAACTGTCAGTTAACATCTCTAAAGGTGGAAATGCGGTCACTTTAATCTGACCAGGTGTCAGATTTTGGACCCGTGGGTTGGCTGAACGATTGCTGTTAGAAGCTGGGTGGCCTAGTTCTTAGCCAATGGGAGTCGGGCTGACGACTTGGGACCAAAGGCGCCGTTTGGTGGCAGCGAGTCGGTTTAGGATGTCCTGACCAATAAGCAGTTCTTCTGTGTCCAGATCAGTGACGTGGATGGGATGCGTCGCTGACATGTCCTGCAAAGCTGTTGACCCAGACACATTGAGTGATGTGGTGCAAGTCCTGAGTGAAGCCTCGGTTGTTTATGCTACACTCTTCCACCTGAAGTGGCTTTCCTTAAGTGGCATGCGCAAGCGTGGTTCTAGCAACCCGTGCGAAGGTGTCTGAACACATGAGGGGGATTTCTGACCCAGTACCAAGCAGTGAGAGAGTGTCAACAACCCCTACCACCACTGAAGTGTATCTGTGGTTGGCATAGCCAAGATTACCCAAGAATGTCAAATGGGCCTCTTTCACCTCCTGGATCTCCTCCTCCTGCCAAAATGAACTTTGTGTGCGGAGGGGAGGGGCCAAGTCATGCGGTCAGGGGGAGCCAGGTCCCTTCTTACCAGGCGGGTTCAGGTGCTGCTTCACCACTCTGATGCAGGTTTTAATCCACTGTGGGACATCTGCATCCCAGTTGTTTTGAGTCTGACCTCAGCCTCGGTTTTTAGACTTACCTCTCCTCACCTGAGACCTCAGGACACCTGCATCACCATCATAGTTTTCACCTGAACGGTGGTGCAGCTCCCACACCATCTGCGCATGTTTGCGGAGGTCTTTCATGGTGGGGTTTTGGTCCTGCAGAAAAGGGCGACATCGATCCACACACTGTTGTGGAGGTTGTTAACGAAGAGGGACTTAAAAGTCTGGTCTTTGTCCAATCCTGGTGCATTGTGGCCTTGGAAGTAGGCAGCCCTTAGGCACCTATAAATACTATCTGGGAGTCTCCGCCCCCTTTTGAGTGATTGTAAATGCACCAAAGTTTGCAGAGGCAGGATCATTGTGCAGATGATCCTGCTTCCCTAAGTGCATGACAGAGGGCTGAGTAATGGTCTCTGATGGCAGATGGGAGGGACTCTATGTAAACATGGACACTCCTGGATGTCATCTTCCAGAGAAGCGTAAGCTTCTCTCGGGACGAAGGATGAGGCAGGTTGAAGAGGCAGCGTTCAACCTCCACCAGGTTGTCCGCTACACGAATCTCCGGGTTGTTTGGTTCGAACTGCTCTATGTCCTCTGCAAGGGACTCAAGCTGGCTGGTCCAAAGACCAGGTACCCTTGGGATATCGGAATGGTCAGAGTCATCTGAGCTAGAACATCCTGGTTCTCTCCGGTGGAGAGAGTGAGGGAGCTGATAGCACTGTCAGGTGCTGGAAAATGACAATGTTCCTTCTCCTGAAAAGGAGTGAAAGAGCTGCGAGACCACGTGGTGGTGTGGCTGAGAGCACTGATATCCATCAGTGTGTCATAGCAACTCGCTGTTGAGGTTTCTTCTCTCCTGTGTAGACAGGCATAGAAGACCGGCGACAACAGTCTTCAACTGGGTCATGTGGCTCCCGAGGTATCTTTGCTCTGAGCACGCAGTGTCTCTGACGACTCATGGTAGGAGTCACGCAAAAGCTGTGTTTCGAAAAGTGCGAAAATGTTGTTAATGCACCTGTGGCTTTCACTTCTGTAGTCTATACAAATTGTAACCTCGCAACTGCAACACAGTGTTTTTAGCACCTTGGGTGAGCAATAGTTGTGTTAGTGTACATTTATCTGGGTGAACTTGAATAGTGAAAGTACGAGTTTGTCCTAATGAAATTAAAACTTTATTCTAAAAACATACTCAGTATCTCGTCTGAAGCATCTTTTCGGCCACAACTGATGAAAAGACCATAACGGTCAAATCCAGCATAATAAAAGAGGTTGAAACTGCTTTAACCTAATAAACACTTCATGTTTAAACTTGAATTGAAAAGTACCAGTTTGCTCTAAGGAAATAAAAACTTTATTCCAAAATTACTCTATATCCCGTGTGGAGCATCATTTCGGCCACTCCTGATGAAATGAAAATAGCAGTTACTCCACTAAATAAAACTGGTGAAACTGCTTGAACCTGATAAACACATCATTTAAACTTGAATTGACAAAGTACTAGTTTGTTCTAATGAAATAAAAACTTTATTCCAAAATCACTCTATATCCCATGAGGAGCATCATTTCGGCCACTCCTGATGAAATGAAAATAGCAGTTACTCCACTAAATAAAACTGGTTGAAACTGCTTGAACCTGATAAACACATCATTTAACCTTGATTTGAGAAAGTACTAGTTTGTTCTAAGGAAATAAAAACTTTCTTCCAAAATTACTCTATATCCCGTGTGGACCATCATTTCGGCCACTCCTGGTGAAATGAAAATAGCAGTTACTCAACTAAATATAATTGTTTGAAAGTGCTTGCAACTGCTATGTCCATCATGTTTAACCTTGAATTGAGAAAGTACTAGTTTGTTCTAATGAAATAAAAACTTTATTCCAAAATCACTCTATATCCCATGAGGAGCATCATTTCGGCCACTCCTGATGAAATGAAAATAGCAGTTACTCCACTAAATAAAACTGGTTGAAACTGCTTGAACCTGATAAACACATCATTTAACCTTGATTTGAGAAAGTACTAGTTTGTTCTAAGGAAATAAAAACTTTCTTCCAAAATTACTCTATATCCCGTGTGGAGCATCATTTCGGCCACTCCTGATGAAATGAAAATAGCAGTTACTCCACCAAATAAAACTGGTTGAAACTGCTTGAACCTGATAAACACATCATTTAAACTTGAACTAAGAAAGTACTAGTTTGTTCTAATGAAATAAAAACTTTCTTCCAAAATTACTCTATATCCCGTGTGGATCATCATTTCGGCCACTCCTGATGAAATGAAAATAGCAGTTACTCCACTAAATATAATTGGTTGAAAGTACTTGCAACTGCTAAGTCCATCATGTTTAAACTTGAATTGAGAAAGTACTAGTTTGTTCTAATGAAATAAAAACTTTCTTCCAAAATTACTCTATATCCCGTGTGGATCATCATTTCGGCCACTCCTGATGAAATGAAAATAGCAGTTACTCCACTAAATAAAACTGATTGAAACTGCTTGAACCTGATAAACACATCATTTAAAAGTTGAATAGTGAGAGTTTAGTATGTTTCGTGAAATACAAACTTTATTCTAAAAACACACTCAGTATCTCGTCTGAAGCATTTTTTCGGCCACAACTGATGAGAAGACCATAAGCAGTCAAATCCAGCATAATGAAACTGCTTCAACCTGATAAACACTTCATGTTTAAACTTGAATAGTGAAAGTACGACTATGGTCTAGTAAAATACAAACTTTATTCTAAAAACCAACTCTCAAGCTCCTCATCCTATCTCTAAGGGTGCGCTCAGCCACCCTACGCAGGAAGCTCACTTCAACCGCTTGAAAGCTCACTTCAACCGCTTGAAGTGAGCGGTTGTGAGCGGTTGTCGTTCTTTCGGTCATGACCCATAGTTCATGGCTGTGGTGGAGGCAATAACTCGGGTCTGGGAGGAGTTTGGAGAGGCCATGGAAGAGGAGTTTCGGTCTGCCCCGAGGAAATTCTGGCAAACCGACTCCATGCTCCGGGAGCATGGAGTCCGGGGCCCTTCATCCCTGCAACATCGCGTGACGCGGGGACGGTACCTCTGGACAGGCAGAATGGGGTCGTGGTCCCTCTCTTCAAGGAGGGGGATCGGAGGGTGTGTTCCAACTACAGAGGGATCACACTCCTCAGCCTCCCCAGGAAAGTCTATTCCAGTGTACTGGAGTGGAGGGTCCGGACCCTCCACTCCAGTACTAACACCGTTAGTCAAACCTTGGATCCAAGAGGAATAATGCGGTTTTCATTCTGGTCGTGGAACACTGGACCAGCTCTATACCCTCCACCAGCTGCTTGAGGGTTCATGGGAGTTTGCCCAACCAGTCCACATGTGTTTTCTGGATCTTGAGAAGGCGTTCGACCGCGTCCCCTGAGACATCCTGTGCGGGGGTGCTCCGGGAGCATGGAGTCCGGGGCCCTTTGTTAAGCGCTGTTCGGTCTTTGTATTCCCGGAACAGGAGTTTGGTTTGCATTGGCGGCAATAAGTCGGACCTGTTTGCAGTGGTTTCACCTGATCCGCCAGTGGCAGACAGAAAAAAGCATTAGCCAAATCTATACAAGAGAAAAATCTATGTTCAGGTGAGAGATGTGACAACGCAGTTTTGAGATGTCTGGAATCTCGTTTCTCTGCACATGTTGCCGGGACCGGCAGCCAGGGGGGACTCGGCTGAGATCCTCAACACCAGCCCCTGGGTACTTCTCAGGGTGATAAAGAGGAAGTGGTCCGAGCCCAGGTGAACGGGTCGATTTAAGGTCGTCGAGAGGACGTCTCACGCTGTTCGGCTGAGTGACAAAGGCTCCCCAGGAAAGTCTATTCCAGGGTACTGGAGAGGAGGGTCCGGCCGTTAGTCGAACCCTGGATAAAAGAGGAACAATGCGGTGCCATCTGTCGCAGTGTACTCTGGCGGGAGAACCACATCGCACTCTTCAGGAGACCTCCATCCATCTGAAGCAAGTTGCCCCTGGATTGGCTGATCCAGGAGACAGCTCCACACGTCAAAGGGCGGAATAATCCCTGTACACCGAAGTAAGAAGAACACAGAGAAGTAGACGGCAGCAAGGGAGGAGGTGAAATAGCGCTCCTCTCTGTTCATGTGACGTGCCAAGTCCATCCATCCATCCATCCATTTTCTGCCGCTTATCCGGGGCCGCGTCGCGGAGGCAACTCTGCTCAGACTTCCCTCACCCCAGACACTTCCTCCAGCTCTTCCGGTGGCACCCCAAGGCGTTCCCAGGCCAGCCGAGAGACAGGGCAACTCCAGAGAGAGAGGGCAACTCCAGAGCAGTAGAGTATCCAGCCCCCGTCGAGGAGCTGGGTTCCGGAGTCCAAGCTGTAATTGGAGGCGAGCCCGACTATATCTAGACGGTATCTCTCAGCCTCCCTCACAAGCTCGGGCTCCTTCCCCCCCAGCGAGGTCACATTCCATGTCCCAATAGCCAGATTCTGTGGCCGGGGATCGAGTCGTCGAGGCCTCTGCCGTCGACTGCCCCCCAATCCACAATGCACCCAACCCCTACGGCAGCCTCTGTAGGTGGTGGGCCCACAGGAGGGGCAAGTCCCCCGACAACATAGCTCCGAGGGTCATTCGGGTGCTCAAACTCCCCCACCACGACAAGGTTGCAGTTCAAGGGGGAGTCACCACCGTTTTGTATGTTGCTATTTGAGTATATGATTGTTGATTTTGCTTACATATGACCTCTATTATACGAAGAGTGCCTCATACTGTATTGACACTAATTATTGACCTCTGGGGTCAGAGGTCAAAAGGGGAATTGAAGGAATATAGTGGTTGAACATTTGTTTTCTGTGTGACAACTGGACATATTGTATTCAGTTGTGTTTCTACACTACTGGGGTTTCTCCCACTGCCCAAGTTGGGAAAACACAGCTATAAATCCATGTTCAGGGACATTCCAAGTTGGTTGGCGATGTCTCCTCAGTGCTCTACTTGCAAAAACATGGTCAAGGTAAGATTGGATCAACAGATAAGAGGTCACTTTGTCCCACAGAACGTCAAGCTCTAAGAAGAACCAGTTTGAAGCAGTTTTGGGAACAAAGGAATAGCAAATTCACTATAGCAACGCATACATCACGAGGAACCGACCAATGTGAGGTTGAGGTGGTGTATGCAAATGTATAAATATGAACCACGTGTTGCAGTTGTGCCCTTCTTCATTGTAAACCTGGCCTGCACACTTGGGTCTGCAAGGAAGAACGGTCTGAGCTCGTATTATGTAATCTGATATATGTATTTTTGTAATCTCTTGTTTGTGTGATTATTAAATTCACTATTGAAGAAATTAACTCTGTTCCTGCCTCTCCCGGATCAAACGAACAAGCAGGAATTCAGGGGAACACAGGAACGAATTCCAACACTAAGCATCTCTACCTAAAGTCTTTTTTTTTTTTTTTATTAAACCAGCCTGAGCAGCTCCATCTAGAGACAGTAACGTGATTTTCTAAATCAAACCAGCCTGAGCAGCACCATCTAGAGACAGTAACGTGATTTTCTAAATCAAACCAGCCTGATCAGCTCTATCTAAAGACAGTAATGTGATTTTCTAGATCAAACCAGCCTGATCAGCTCTATCTAAAGGCAGTAACACAATTTGTCTAGATTAAACCAGCCTGAGCAGCTCTATCTTAAGAAAATAACATGATTTTTTTCTCAATTAAACCAGCCTGAGCAGCTCTATCTTAAAGGAGTACAGTAGGATTTTCCCGAATTTTAGGAAAATGCATCTCCACCTTTTGAAAAATGCACGCAAAGCTCTACCTACTCCCGAGACGGAACGCCTACTAAAACGTGTGCGAGAGACATGAACGAGCCCAGTTCTCCTCGTGCACGCACTGTTTACAAGTCACAAGTCAGCATCGCTTACACAAGCTCACTTTACAAGAAGATTTGAACTTTTTCCACTAATCAACCCTGGAAAGTTACAATATAGACATAGATAACTTTTACTGGAAGTGATTTGAAATGGATTTCTCCAAATAGAATGCCAAACTTTACCTGTCGAGTAGAAACTTCGCGACTGAAGCATCAGTGGGAAGCCCAACCTGGGCTTTCAGCGCACGCCATCGTGTGAAAGAATCTCCCAAAAACACTCTGGTCTTGTTTCTCTCTTCCGAAGCCTTTCTCTTCTTCTCATACACTTCGAAGACACTTTTTCTCTTTTGTGACCCTCTGCCATTTTCAAAGTACCCGGTGAGAACTGCGAGCTCGCTGAAGGCGCAGCTCACCATATACACCTGAAAGCACGCATGCGCAGAAAGTGAAAACTAATAGATCCACGCTACCTGGGGACGAGCACATACGGCGGCCTTGCGTAATATATCACCAGAATTATTGACAGTTGGGAGTACCAATAGTCTTGATGATCCACCCGGAAAAAGAAAATCCTCCTGTACACCTTTAAGACAGTAACATGATTTTACTTGATTAAACCAGCCTGAGAAGCTCTATCTTAAAAAAGTACACTCAAAAATGAAATGACAGAATTGTTTTTTCAGTGTGACATGATTTTCCTCGATTAAACCATGGTCCAAGTGGAGGAACGTGGGAGCAGCGCTTCAAAGGGTTGAGTGGAAATCTCCACCAACGGCTGATCCCACGTTTCATCGGGCTCATCCATCCCTCCGGACAGGGCCTCACAGCCAGAGACAGGTGAGCCGTTTAGGGACTATTCAGTAACAAGAACTTAGAGCTGTGATTTCACTTGTATATAAGTTAAAGATGTAAAGCAAAGTTGGACTCTTCAGGTGATGAAATATACATTAAATGTCCACCAATGACTGTTGAGATGGTTGATCATTTAGTTTTAAACGTAGTAAACATAGAAAATACTTTGGCTGGTTATTGTGATTAAATTAAATTACATCTCACAACAAAACATGCTTTTAAAATAACAAAGACATTTGATCCAAATTACATTGAATTTAATACAAGAGACCCATTCTACAAAACAAACCTTTCCTCCTGCAATTAGCCTTTCAATACCACCTCACTCCGTGTGTGTTGTCCTCACAATCAATCAAAGTGATCTGGTGTCTCCTGGTGTTGATCTTAAGAGTCTCTCAACTTGTGGAACCTGTGCATTTAACACTTTTCTTTTGTCTACAGTGTGTTGTGGGAATCTCCCAGAACCTGTATCTCGCCCACCTTGCTGCTCCTCCTGTCACCTGCAGTACAAGGTGATTTCGTCTGTCCACTTCTGGCTCTAAAGACTCTTCTGGCTGTTTGTACCTACATGAACATCATTACATGCAGCTTGTTTACCAGAGCTTTACTTCAAGTCATTGCACAGCTAGAAAACTTTAGTTTAGTAAGTCTCAGTAAGGTCTGAGTGCGTATCACATGTTTAGGTGCAACCAGGGTTGGGTAGTCATGGAATACATGTAACAGTGTTACATAATTAGGATACAAAAAACATATAACTGTAATCTGTTACAGTACATAAAAAAATGTGTAATCTCGTTACAGGTATGCTCGATAAAAACTGGGATTACTGAGCAGGATTACAGTAGAAATCAGATGGAATAAACTAGAAATGCAGCTGTCACATGCGCCATGCACTGGCATTGCGACACTTCCCGACGCTTTCAGGCTGACAATCCATGCTTTGCCATGGATTCTGCAGACAGTTGCTTTCATCACTATGTTTTAAAGTCGGAGAAATCTCTTAACCTCTCTGTACAATGCAAACTATGTCTCCCAGAAGTGAAAGTGCTGTGAACGTCCAGGAACTGGACATCTCACCTGAAGAAACATAGAAACATAAAACCTGCTCACTTTCACTGATACACACATGGACTCTGTTTACTAGTTTTATTAGCTCGTAATATGCTTCCTACCTGTTCTCAATACGTTTAGAGGCTCTTGTGTTTTAGGGATTAATTGGGGCGACACGTGCCATCACTTTTTTCTTTTTACTCAATGAGTGATTCATGCTGCCAGATACAGCCTCTCATCAAACATTCACATTTATTCTGGAAAAAAACCAACATTAAAACTAATGAGGAAACGGGGCGAGAGAGAGAGAGAGAGAGAGAGAGAGAGAGAGAGAGAGAGAGAGAGAGAGTGAGAGAGAGAGAGAGAGAGAGAGTTTTAGAAAAGATGGGCACATTTTCTTGAATAGAAATTGAAAGCTTTATTTGTATTGTGGTTTTGATTCTCTAAAAAAAAAAAAATCAATGTTAGACACCTGATTGGTTACTGAGTTTTGATAGTTCAAAACTTGTTAAGTGCAATTTGTGTCTGCTGTGTATAAGATGTGTCAATACACTGAGCAGATGACACTTTCTATTCTTTCTTGTCATTTTTTTATGTTTTATTATGGCCAGGCAAGAGTAGAGGCACGGCTTTTCAGAGGTTGATGGACTCTGTGCTGCGCGACCTCGCTTTCGTTTCTGTTTACCTGGACGACATCTTGGTGGCTAGTTCTTCAGTTGAGGAGCATTTTTCACACCTAAAGCAAGTTTTTCAGCGCCTTGAACAGGGGTGGGCAATTATTTTTCCGAAGGGGCCAAATGAGAAGCAGAAAATATTGTGGAGGGCCTTGCCAAAAGTTTAAACTCTATTCTGCATATGAATTTTATTTCTAAATTGAAAGCAGTAAATGGCATTGTTTACACATGCTGGTAAGTGTCTGTGTTATTATTAGGTAAAGAGAAAGTGAGGGTTATTTTAACAAAAAAAAATTTTATTCAGTGCAGTTATTCAAAACAATTGTAAACATGAAACATTTGTAACTCTTTTTTTAATTACATTAACCAAAAACACTTTTTTCTATTAAGACATCACAATGTCTTTGTATGCCAAATATCATTAACAAGATATGTCACATTATGATTGTCAAACTGCCAAGCTGTGCAGACAAAAAGTAATAGTGAACACACATTTGGGTATTTTCTTGTTCAGTGAGAGAAATCTAGCCTTTGCTGCCCTTTAACGAGTGCATCAAAGTCAGGTTGAATGTCTGAGGTGGAGATGCGAAGCACAGCTGACAGATGATCATCAGTAAGAGAGGATCTGAACCTGGATTTGGTAAACTTCATTACTGAGAATGTTTGTTCACATATGTAGGTAGATCCAAACAGAACCAACATCTTCTGAGCATGTCTCCTCATGTTTGGAAAGTTCTCCTCCTTAAGAGATGAGTAGAACTCCAGCAGTGATGCTGACTTAAAGTGCTCTGCCAGTACTGTGTCAGACTGCAGGTCAATGAGCTCCAGCTGAACATCACTGGGTGCATCATCTACTCTGCAGGCAAAGGGAGAGGAAACCAGGTGCATTTCATCCTCAATGTTTTTACAATCATCAAATCGCCTTAAAAACTCACCATGCAAATCTCCTAACATGGATGAGTACCTGCAGAGATGATTG
Organism: Blennius ocellaris; assembly: GCF_963422515.1. Taxonomy (NCBI): domain Eukaryota; kingdom Metazoa; phylum Chordata; class Actinopteri; order Blenniiformes; family Blenniidae; genus Blennius; species Blennius ocellaris. The sequence continues at coordinate 395,590 of NW_027661974.1, read as the reverse complement.
GCTGATGGTCTGACTTGTTTAAGGGTTTGCATGTGAGTGAGAGTGTTGTTCTGTAGTTGACTTGAAAGAAACAGCAACTTTCTCATAAAAGCCTTCACCAGGTTATGCATGTCATGAACGAAAAGGCCCTTGCCTTGCAGTTTAGTGCTCAGTTCATTCATCAGTGCCGTCACATCAACAGCAAATGCAAAATCTGTCATCCAGTTCATATCTGAAAGCTCGGGGATGTTTTTGCCTTTCATCTCACAAAACTCTTGAATCTCTGTTTTCAGGTCCCAAAATCTTTTGAGCACTTTGCCCAGACTGAGCCATCTGACAGCTGTGTGGTACATGATGTCACCATGTTCATTCTCATGCTCCTCTAAAAGTGCAACAAACTGCCTGTGATTTAATGCTCGTGCCCTGATAAAGTTAACCGTTTTTGTTACAACATCAATAACATGGTTAAGTTTTAGCACAGACCTGCACAGTACATGCTGATGTATAATACAATGTATCAACACTAAATGATGCTCTGTGCCGAGTTCAGTCACTTTATCTTGGATCTGTTTCAAAAGTCTGACATGTTTTCCTGTCATATTCGGACAACCATCAGTAGTAACGCCTACCAGTTTGTCCCATTTCAGTCCAAGCTTGACCATGCATGCATCGACCTCCTTGAACAGATCGTTTCCCGTTGTCGTTCCTTTTATTGACCTCAATGCTGCCAGCTCCTCCGTAATCTTGAAGCCCTGCCTTATTCCCCGGAGAAACACCAGTAACTGGGCAGTGTCACGAACACCACAGCTCTCATCCAAAGCCAAAGAGAAAAAGTCAAAACTTTCAACTCCACTTTTGAGCTGACATTCGAGATTCTCCGCGATTCCTTCCACCCTTCTGGTGACGGTTCGCCTGGACAGCGGGACTTTTTCAAATGCTTCTTTATTCTCAGGGCATATTAGCGCGGCAGAGCCCACCAAGCACTCTTTCACAAACTCGCCAATCCGAGAACGGCTTGCTGTTTTTAGCGATTTTGTGGGATATGACAAAGCTGGTCTTGGTCGCTGCATCCCGGGCTGTGTGTAGTTTGCTAAAACAGCCTTGTTGTTTTGCTAGCTTTGCTAGCAAGTCTTCTGATATTCGCGCTCTCTCAGCCTCCGCCAAGTGTCTGTATTTCTCCGCGTGTTTTGTCTCATAATGCCGACTCACATTGTACTCCTTAAACACGGCGACGTGCTCTCCACAAACTAAACAGACGGGTTTACCACCGACTTCAGTAAACAAATATTTAGTGCTCCAAATCTTCTTGAAATTTCGGCCTTCAGCATCCACCTTTCTTTTCTTGACGTGCCCGTACATCATTGAGGGGCGACAATCACATGCACTGAGAAGCCGTCGGTGGGGAATCCACCGCCGCCATCTTGTTTGGCCATTTTGATCCGAATCACCACCCCAGCGCCACTGTTGGTGGGAGGCAGTACTACATGCAATATGTTTTGTTCCGACGCACAATTACAGCGTCACTGTCGGTGGGAGGCAAGAGAACATGATCTGCAATGCAACCGTGCTCCTCCAGACTTGAAACCTCGCCAGTGCGGTATAAAAATGGCGGTGTACGGCCGCTGACATGCTTGTTTGTGGACGCCGCCATTATTACTCACGGTCAGCGCCATACTACTCTCAAAACGCAAACCTCGCCAGTGCGGTATCACAATGGTGGCTTATGGGCACCGACATACTTGTTTTTGGCCGCCGCCATGCGTGTTTGTGGTCGCCACCATATTTAAAAGGACAACTGATGTCACTGCTTCAGTTACGTCATGGTTTCATGGATCATGTTCAGTTTGAAGAAGCACAAGAACACTGGAGAAACATCCAGGTAGATATTATGTGAATAGAGCTCAGAGTGTTTATAAGGTCCAGAGCCAAGTGGATTGAAGAGGGAGAATCCCCCCCCCCCATCATATTCCATATTCAATATCTCTCTGAACCTATTTCAACAAGACACTGCAGCTGGAACCACATCTGTAGAGTTCAGCTACTAAACTGATCTGCCTTCTTCATTCATGCAGTGACAATGTGTGGTGCATTAAGCAAAACTAACTACAAAAATGGAGAGTAACTGTAGTTACTTCAGAGTAAATGTCCATGACAAACCTTCAAAAAGTACCTCTGACAACTTTAAAAGAATAAAACCATCCATGAATCACGTCATTGTTCTTTATTATATATTAAAAGCACTTTTAAAGACAAAACCAAACAAATCCACATGAGCAAGCGTGAGCGACTGTGGAAAGGGAAAAAGTCCCTCTAACAGGAAGAAATCTTTGCAGAAACCAGACTCAGAGGTGGAGGCATTCTGCTGGCCGGTTGGGGTGAGAGGATAGAGGAGAGGACAGACAGATAGATAAAAGATACACTCTGAAAATTGGGACAGGAGACTTCAAACCACTATATTGATAGACATCCGGCAGGGAGGATGAGAGCACAGACGACAGGAGCTTGCTAGAACTTTCTCCCACTGGCTATGATGACCTGTGCTTGAAGCCTTGTGTGACCTTCAGCCATCAGGATGTTGATGATGATCTGAAAAAGATGGACAAGGTGCATGCAGATAGGTTTCAAAAGACACAAAATATTGACCACTACTTCTATGATGTCCTCCATTGATTGATCATCTTAATTCTGGAAGCATAACATCAAAAATGTAATCGATGAGTCTCAGGTCCCCCTTCTTGATTTCCATGACCTCCTCCATCTCTTTCAGCATCTCGAAGATCTGTTGCAATACAGACAAATAAAAATAAACAAACTGAGCTTATGTTACATAAAAAATCTCAAACTTGATTGATGAGTCATAGGAGTGTTCTGCATGCAGACATGCGACACTCAATTCCTTTACGGTCTCTGGATCCGTGGTCAGCACAGATGCTGTGTGCATTGTTGGGTGTGCATATGAATGCTCCATGCCCACGCATTCGCTGCTACGATGACGTGACATTCTGATTGAACACTGCGTCTGAAAAAATATTTAAATCAGAATCATTAGTATTTGTTCAAATGTACTGATCTTTCATTGATGATTGCAAACTGACAAGCATCCAAGTGATTCATTGCAGTATGTTATATATAAGATATTCAATCTCCCTCACAACCATTAAACTTTCTCTAATTTGGATGCTCTGATAATAACACAGAAATCCCAGTCAGGTTGTAAAAATCCAGTAATGCAGTATGATAAAAAATACCAGTACGGGTCTAAATAAACCAACACATGGAACAAAGATAAAAAAAGAGCAACATAAACTTTGAGCTGATCTTACTTGAATTGCTCCCAACATAACTATACAACGACTCTTCCTCTCACTAATACTGATATAATGACACCTATCAACCATGTCCTACTTATTAGTGCAGGCTGATGCACACCGTTTTGAGGCTTTTCACCCACGTGACAAAATTCAGCCATTTAGGACGTAAACGCAACTAAATGTTGTGATGAAACTGCAGTTAGCAGGAGTGATAAGTGAAGGCACACAGTAAACTGTGAGTTGTCTGGACGGAGAAATAAAGCAGCATATATATGGACAGACTGACACAGTTGGGGAGAGATGAACATATCTGTTCCCTCATGGAAGGTTGTGAAGCTGATCTGGCTCCGGTCTTCCAGTGCGAGTATAAACATAGTCTCTAAATACTGGTATAACTCCACCTACTATTTCGTTCTTATTAGTGCAGGCTGATACTTTACACATAGAAAAAAATGCAATTATTTACCTTAGCAGAAGACAATCCTTTACTCTGTTGAGCTTCGAGTACACGTGTGAAGAAAACAATGCAATGGGAACAAATGTGCGTTTGAAGCGCGGCGCACAGTTTTTTTCCGGCGAGTGGGTCCTCCAACGTCACTTCCGGTGGGTGGGCCTCCGAAAACGTAATTCCCGATGTTCCGCGGGGTCTGATACGTCACTTCCTGTATGTCGCTACAGTAAACGTCACTTCCGGTACGCATATTTTCAAAATGGCGGCAACCGGTAAATAAGTATGGCGGCGCCCGCAACACCGCCATTTTTGATTCTCCACCGACATCTCTTGCATGCACTGATTGACTTGTTTTACGGGTTACGTATACGACGTACGTAGGTTACGTACACTGTACATAAATAAACAGGCTTCAAAGTAAAAGCATTTCCGTTTTAATTTATAGAGCCGATGGTTTTAGTCCACACATTAAAATTCGAAAGAAGCTTTTGTTTTCTTAATTCTAAGCAACCTTTCGCGGGCCGGTCAGAATCGGGTCACGGGCCGCATTTGGCCCGCGGGCTTTAAAATGCCCAGGTCTGGCCTTGAGGAACATGGCCTAATTGTCAACCCTGCTAAGTGCCAGTTTGGTCTGCCTGTGATTGACTTTTTGGGTCATCGTATTTCAACTCAGGGTGCCATTCCATTGCCTTCTAAGGTGCAAGCGGTGACAGATTTCCCTCGTCCAGCCTCGGTTAAGGCCCTGCAGGAGTTTTTGGGCATGATTAATTTCTACAACCTTTCATATTGAGATTACAACTATATACCAAATAAAGGTTTTATCAGCTCTATCAATTACAATGGTCAAATTGTCTCAATGGCTACAGACAGAAAATCGTGGATTTAAATCCACCTGGAGGTGTTTGTGGAATTAACTTGTGTGTGCATGTGTTTCCTCAGGGTTCTCTGGTTTTCTTCCATAGTCCAATTAAATGCATGTTAATGGTAATACTAAACTGACTCTCTGTGTATGTCCCGTGGTAGACTGATGACGTGTTCTGTTTCTTTTGAAACGTATTTTCAGTGACGGCCAGACCAGACGTCAATATAATGTTCAGGAAAGACGTCTCAAAAAACTTTCATTCAGGCTCTTCTGAGGAAGTCTTCTGGATGTCTAGAGACATCGTCTTTAGTTGTGTTCTGGACCTACATGTTGACACAAAGAACAGTGGCTGTGTAAAACACATTGGTTACTGTGGAACTGTGCTGTGTATTCATCAACAACATCTCACATGTTGGAAGATAAACAAGAGCACGGAGCAACATTTTATCAAAAATTATTTATTTATGAAAAATTATTCATTAGAATAAATTGGTTATTTATCAAATAATAATGACATTGGGCCACCACCAGCTAAACTGGAAATAGTTAATGCCAAAAAAAGTGTTATTTAAATTGATTTATGTTTCTCTTTAGATATAACAATCTTGAATAACAGGGAAGGTGTGAGATTGGAGCGCAGGCTGTTTCAAACCAGTGAACCAGGACCGCTTGACCCCGTCAGCTAGAAAGGGTATGTACTGGGTTTCAGAAGATGGCAGTGCCTCGAAGTCAGTGGGGACGCGCACTGGGTGGATGTCTGTGACTCCCCCCCCCCCTTTTTGTGCGAGTCCCTTGCGAAGATCGTGTGATAATCGCGGGAGACCTCCTCATACAAATGCATCTCCTTGTTTCTGTTGTGGTAAAGTGCGAGCCTCAGCAGAGCGTTGCTCGGTCTTTGACTCGAAGCCTGAATAAGGTTCTTCTGGTACAGACATGGTCTGTTTACCTGAAATGTCTGTATTCTCTGGTTGAGTCATTGGAGCGTGCACAACCATGTCACCTTCGGTGCTCGGTTTTGTACCCTGAAGAATCTGTTCAAGGTTAACATGGTGAGCGCTGGTGATGGTTTTGGTTGTGGAAATGAGGAGAGTTGTGTCATGCGTGTCGTCGCTGGTGAGGGACGAAGGCAGATTGTCAATGAGATGAGAATTAGTTCAAGATTGTGGAATGAACTGTCAGTTAACATCTCTAAAGGTGGAAATGCGGTCACTTTAATCTGACCAGGTGTCAGATTTTGGACCCGTGGGTTGGCTGAACGATTGCTGTTAGAAGCTGGGTGGCTTAGTTCTTAGCCAATGGGAGTCGGGCTGACGACTTGGGACCAAAGGCGCCGTTTGGTGGCAGCGAGTCGGTTTAGGATGTCCTGACCAATAAGCAGTTCTTCTGTGTCCAGATCAGTGACGTGGATGGGATGCGTCGCTGACATGTCCTGCAAAGCTGTTGACCCAGACACATTGAGTGATGTGGTGCAAGTCCTGAGTGAAGCCTCGGTTGTTTATGCTACACTCTTCCACCTGAAGTGGCTTTCCTTAAGTGGCATGCGCAAGCGTGGTTCTAGCAACCCGTGCGAAGGTGTCTGAACACATGAGGGGGATTTCTGACCCAGTACCAAGCAGTGAGAGAGTGTCAACAACCCCTACCACCACTGAAGTGTATCTGTGGTTGGCATAGCCAAGATTACCCAAGAATGTCAAATGGGCCTCTTTCACCTCCTGGATCTCCTCCTCCTGCCAAAATGAACTTTGTGTGCGGAGGGGAGGGGCCAAGTCATGCGGTCAGGGGGAGCCAGGTCCCTTCTTACCAGGCGGGTTCAGGTGCTGCTTCACCACTCTGATGCAGGTTTTAATCCACTGTGGGACATCTGCATCCCAGTTGTTTTGAGTCTGACCTCAGCCTCGGTTTTTAGACTTACCTCTCCTCACCTGAGACCTCAGGACACCTGCATCACCATCATAGTTTTCACCTGAACGGTGGTGCAGCTCCCACACCATCTGCGCATGTTTGCGGAGGTCTTTCATGGTGGGGTTTTGGTCCTGCAGAAAAGGGCGACATCGATCCACACACTGTTGTGGAGGTTGTTAACGAAGAGGGACTTAAAAGTCTGGTCTTTGTCCAATCCTGGTGCATTGTGGCCTTGGAAGTAGGCAGCCCTTAGGCACCTATAAATACTATCTGGGAGTCTCCGCCCCCTTTTGAGTGATTGTAAATGCACCAAAGTTTGCAGAGGCAGGATCATTGTGCAGATGATCCTGCTTCCCTAAGTGCATGACAGAGGGCTGAGTAATGGTCTCTGATGGCAGATGGGAGGGACTCTATGTAAACATGGACACTCCTGGATGTCATCTTCCAGAGAAGCGTAAGCTTCTCTCGGGACGAAGGATGAGGCAGGTTGAAGAGGCAGCGTTCAACCTCCACCAGGTTGTCCGCTACACGAATCTCCGGGTTGTTTGGTTCGAACTGCTCTATGTCCTCTGCAAGGGACTCAAGCTGGCTGGTCCAAAGACCAGGTACCCTTGGGATATCGGAATGGTCAGAGTCATCTGAGCTAGAACATCCTGGTTCTCTCCGGTGGAGAGAGTGAGGGAGCTGATAGCACTGTCAGGTGCTGGAAAATGACAATGTTCCTTCTCCTGAAAAGGAGTGAAAGAGCTGCGAGACCACGTGGTGGTGTGGCTGAGAGCACTGATATCCATCAGTGTGTCATAGCAACTCGCTGTTGAGGTTTCTTCTCTCCTGTGTAGACAGGCATAGAAGACCGGCGACAACAGTCTTCAACTGGGTCATGTGGCTCCCGAGGTATCTTTGCTCTGAGCACGCAGTGTCTCTGACGACTCATGGTAGGAGTCACGCAAAAGCTGTGTTTCGAAAAGTGCGAAAATGTTGTTAATGCACCTGTGGCTTTCACTTCTGTAGTCTATACAAATTGTAACCTCGCAACTGCAACACAGTGTTTTTAGCACCTTGGGTGAGCAATAGTTGTGTTAGTGTACATTTATCTGGGTGAACTTGAATAGTGAAAGTACGAGTTTGTCCTAATGAAATTAAAACTTTATTCTAAAAACATACTCAGTATCTCGTCTGAAGCATCTTTTCGGCCACAACTGATGAAAAGACCATAACAGTCAAATCCAGCATAATAAAAGAGGTTGAAACTGCTTTAACCTAATAAACACTTCATGTTTAAACTTGAATTGAAAAGTACCAGTTTGCTCTAAGGAAATAAAAACTTTGTTCCAAAATTACTCTATATCCCGTGTGGAGCATCATTTCGGCCACTCCTGATGAAATGAAAATAGCAGTTACTCCACCAAATAAAACTGGTTGAAACTGCTTGAACCTGATAAACAAATCATTTAAAACTTGAATAGTTAAAGTACTAGTTTGTTCTAATGAAATAAAAACTTTATTCCAAAATCACTCTATATCCCGTGAGGAGCATCATTTCGGCCACTACTGATGAAATGAAAATAGCAGTTAATTCACTAAATAAAACTGGTGAAACTGCTTGAACCTGATAAACACATCATTTAAACGTGAATTGACAAAGTACTAGTTTGTTCTAATGAAATAAAAACTTTATTCCAAAATCACTCTATATCCCATGAGGAGCATCATTTCGGCCACTCCTGATGAAATGAAAATAGCAGTTACTCCACTAAATAAAACTGGTTGAAACTGCTTGAACCTGATAAACACATCATTTAACCTTGAATTGAGAAAGTACTAGTTTGTTCTAAGGAAATAAAAACTTTATTCCAAAATCACTCTATATCCCGTGTGGAGCATCATTTCGGCCACTCCTGATGAAATGAAAATAGCAGTTACTCCACCAAATAAAACTGGTTGAAACTGCTTGAACCTGATAAACAAATCATTTAAAACTTGAATAGTTAAAGTACTAGTTTGTTCTAATGAAATAAAAACTTTATTCCAAAATCACTCTATATCCCGTGAGGAGCATCATTTCGGCCACTCCTGATGAAATGAAAATAGCAGTTAATTCACTAAATAAAACTGGTGAAACTGCTTGAACCTGATAAACACATCATTTAACCTTGAATTGAGAAAGTACTAGTTTGTTCTAAGGAAATAAAAACTTTATTCCAAAATCACTCTATATCTCGTGTGGAGCATCATTTCGGCCACTACTGATGAAATGAAAATAGCAGTTACTCCACCAATACAACTGGTTGAAACTGCTTGAACCTGATAAACACATCATTTAACCTTGAATTGAGAAAGTACTAGTTTGTTCTAATGAAATAAAAACTTTATTCCAAAATCACTCTATATCTCGTGTGGAGCATCATTTCGGCCACTACTGATGAAATGAAAATAGCAGTTGCTCCACTAAATAAAACTGGTTGAAACTGCTTGAACCTGATAAACACATCATTTAAACTTGAACTAAGAAAGTACTAGTTTGTTCTAATGAAATAAAAACTTTCTTCCAAAATTACTCTATATCCCGTGTGGAGCATCATTTCGGCCACTCCTGATGAAATGAAAATAGCAGTTACTCCACTAAATATAATTGGTTGAAAGTACTTGCAACTCCATCATGTTTAAACTTGAATTGAGAAAGTACTAGTTTGTTCTAAGGAAATAAAAACTTTCTTCCAAAATTACTCTATATCCCGTGTGGAGCATCATTTCGGCCACTCCTGATGAAATGAAAATAGCAGTTACTCCACTAAATACAACTGGTTGAAACTGCTTGAACCTGATAAACACATCATTTTAACTTGAATTGAGAAAGTACTAGTTTGTTCTAAGGAAATAAAAACTTTCTTCCAAAATTACTCAATATCCCGTGTGGAGCATCATTTCGGCCACTCCTGATGAAATGAAAATAGCAGTTACTCCACTAAATACAACTGGTTGAAACTGCTTGAACCTGATAAACAAATCATTTAAACTTGAACTAAGAAAGTACTAGTTTGTTCTAATGAAATAAAAACTTTCTTCCAAAATTACTCTATATCCCGTGTGGAGCATCATTTCGGCCACTCCTGATGAAATGAAAATAGCAGTTACTCCACTAAATATAATTGGTTGAAAGTACTTGCAACTGCTAAGTCCATCATGTTTAAACTTGAATTGAGAAAGTACTAGTTTGTTCTAAGGAAATACAAACTTTATTCCAAAATTACTCTATATCCCGTGTGGAGCATCATTTCGGCCACTCCTGATGAAATGAAAATAGCAGTTACTCCACTAAATAAAACTGATTGAAACTGCTTGAACCTGATAAACACATCATTTAACCTTGAATTGAGAAACTACTAGTTTGTTCTAATGAAATAAAAACTTTATTCCAAAATCACTCTATATCCCGTGAGGAGCACCATTTCGGCCACTACTGATGAAATGAAAATAGCAGTTACTCCACTAAATAAAACTGGTTGAAACTGCTTGAACCTGATAAACACATCATTTAAAAGTTGAATAGTGAGAGTTTAGTATGTTTCGTGAAATACAAACTTTATTCTAAAAACACACTCAGTATCTCGTCTGAAGCATTTTTTCGGCCACAACTGATGAGAAGACTATAAGCAGTCAAATCCAGCATAATGAAACTGCTTCAACCTGATAAACACTTCATGTTTAAACTTGAATAGTGAAAGTACGACTATGGTCTAGTAAAATACAAACTTTATTCTAAAAACCAACTCTCAAGCTCCTCATCCTATCTCTAAGGGTGCGCTCAGCCACCCTACGCAGGAAGCTCACTTCAACCGCTTGTATCCGGGATCTCGTTCTTTCGGTCATGACCCATAGTTCATGGCTGTGGTGGAGGCAATAACTCGGGTCTGGGAGGAGTTTGGAGAGGCCATGGAAGAGGACTTTCGGTCTGCCCCGAGGAAATTCTGGCAAACCGACTCCATGCTCCGGGAGCATGGAGTCCGGGGCCCTTCATCCCTGCAACATCGCGTGACGCGGGGACGGTACCTCTGGACAGGCAGAATGGGGTCGTGGTCCCTCTCTTCAAGGAGGGGGATCGGAGGGTGTGTTCCAACTACAGAGGGATCACACTCCTCAGCCTCCCCAGGAAAGTCTATTCCAGTGTACTGGAGTGGAGGGTCCGGCCGTTAGTCAAACCTTGGATCCAAGAGGAATAATGCGGTTTTCATTCTGGTCGTGGAACACTGGACCAGCTCTATACCCTCCACCAGCTGCTTGAGGGTTCATGGGAGTTTGCCCAACCAGTCCACATGTGTTTTCTGGATCTTGAGAAGGCGTTCGACCGCGTCCCCTGAGACATCCTGTGGGGGGGTGCTCCGGGAGCATGGAGTCCGGGGCCCTTTGTTAAGCGCTGTTCGGTCTTTGTATTCCCGGAACAGGAGTTTGGTTTGCATTGGCGGCAATAAGTCGGACCTGTTTGCAGTGGTTTCACCTGATCCGCCAGTGGCAGACAGAAAAAAGCATTAGTCAAATCTATACAAGAGAAAAATCTATGTTCAGGTGAGAGATGTGACAACGCAGTTTTGAGATGTCTGGAATCTCGTTTCTCTGCACATGTTGCCGGGACCGGCAGCCAGGGGGGACTCGGCTGAGATCCTCAACACCAGCCCCTGGGTACTTCTCAGGGTGATAAAGAGGAAGTGGTCCGAGCCCAGGTGAACGGGTCGATTTAAGGTCGTCGAGAGGACGTCTCACGCTGTTCGGCTGAGTGACAAAGGCTCCCCAGGAAAGTCTATTCCAGGGTACTGGAGAGGAGGGTCCGGCCGTTAGTCGAACCCTGGATAAAAGAGGAACAATGCGGTGCCATCTGTCGCAGTGTACTCTGGCGGGAGAACCACATCGCACTCTTCAGGAGACCTCCATCCATCTGAAGCAAGTTGCCCCTGGATTGGCTGATCCAGGAGACAGCTCCACACGTCAAAGGGCGGAATAATCCCTGTACACCGAAGTAAGAAGAACACAGAGAAGTAGACGGCAGCAAGGGAGGAGGTGAAATAGCGCTCCTCTCTGTTCATGTGACGTGCCAAGTCCATCCATCCATCCATCCATTTTCTGCCGCTTATCCGGGGCCGCGTCGCGGAGGCAACTCTGCTCAGACTTCCCTCACCCCAGACACTTCCTCCAGCTCTTCCGGTGGCACCCCAAGGCGTTCCCAGGCCAGCCGAGAGACAGGGCAACTCCAGAGAGAGAGGGCAACTCCAGAGCAGTGGAGTATCCAGCCCCCGTCGAGGAGCTGGGTTCCGGAGTCCAAGCTGTAAGTGGAGGCGAGCCCGACTATATCTAGACGGTATCTCTCAGCCTCCCTCACAAGCTCGGGCTCCTTCCCCCCCAGCGAGGTCACATTCCATGTCCCAATAGCCAGATTCTGTGGCCGGGGATCGGGTCGTCGAGGCCTCTGCCGTCGACTGCCCCCCAATCCACAATGCACCCAACCCCTACGGCAGCCTCTGTAGGTGGTGGGCCCACAGGAGGGGCAAGTCCCCCGACAACATAGCTCCGAGGGTCATTCGGGTGCTCAAACTCCCCCACCACGACAAGGTTGCAGTTCAAGGGGGAGTCACCACCGTTTAAAAGTTTTGTATGTTGCTATTTGAGTATATGATTGTTGATTTTGCTTACATATGACCTCTATTATACGAAGAGTGCCTCATACTGTATTGACACTAATTATTGACCTCTGGGGTCAGAGGTCAAAAGGGGAATTGAAGGAATATAGTGGTTGAACATTTGTTTTCTGTGTGACAACTGGACATATTGTATTCAGTTGTGTTTCTACACTACTGGGGTTTCTCCCACTGCCCAAGTTGGGAAAACACAGCTATAAATCCATGTTCAGGGACATTCCAAGTTGGTTGGCGATGTCTCCTCAGTGCTCTACTTGCAAAAACATGGTCAAGGTAAGATTGGATCAACAGATAAGAGGTCACTTTGTCCCACAGAACGTCAAGCTCTGAGAAGAACCAGTTTGAAGCAGTTTTGGGAACAAAGGAATAGCAAATTCACTATAGCAACGCATACATCACGAGGAACCGACCAATGTGAGGTTGAGGTGGTGTATGCAAATGTATAATATGAACCACGTGTTGCAGTTGTGCCCTTCTTCATTGTAAACCTGGCCTGCACACTTGGGTCTGCAAGGAAGAACGGTCTGAGCTCGTATTATGTAATCTGATATATGTATTTTTGTAATCTCTTGTTTGTGTGATTATTAAATTCACTATTGAAGAAATTAACTCTGTTCCTGCCTCTCCCGGATCAAACGAACAAGCAGGAATTCAGGGGAACACAGGAACGAATTCCAACACTAAGCATCTCTACCTAAAGTCAGTTTTTTTTTTTTTATTAAACCAGCCTGAGCAGCTCCATCTAGAGACAGTAACGTGATTTTCTAAATCAAACCAGCCTGAGCAGCACCATCTAGAGACAGTAACGTGATTTTCTAAATCAAACCAGCCTGATCAGCTCTATCTAAAGACAGTAATGTGATTTTCTAGATCAAACCAGCCTGATCAGCTCTATCTAAAGGCAGTAACACAATTTGTCTAGATTAAACCAGCCTGAGCAGCTCTATCTTAAGAAAATAACACAATTTTTTTCTCAATTAAACCAGCCTGAGCAGCTCTATCTTAAAGGAGTACAGTAGGATTTTCCCGAATTTTAGGAAAGAACCGCCCTCTCCACCTTTTGAAAAATGCACGCAAAGCTCTACCTGCTCCCGAGATGGAACGCCTACTAAAACGTGTGCGAGAGACATGAACGAGCCCAGTTCTCCTCGTGCACGCACTGTTTACAAGTCACAAGTCAGCATCGCTTACACAAGCTCACTTTACAAGAAGATTTGAACTTTTTCCACTAATCAACCCTGGAAAGTTACAATATAGACATAGATAACTTTTACTGGAAGTGATTTGAAATGGATTTCTCCAAATAGAATGCCAAACTTTACCTGTCGAGTAGAAACTTCGCGACTGAAGCATCAGTGGGAAGCCCAACCTGGGCTTTCAGCGCACGCCATCGTGTGAAAGAATCTCCCAAAAACACTCTGGTCTTGTTTCTCTCTTCCGAAGCCTTTCTCTTCTTCTCATACACTTCGAAGACACTTTTTCTCTTTTGTGACCCTCTGCCATTTTCAAAGTACCCGGTGAGAACTGCGAGCTCGCTGAAGGCGCAGCTCACCATATACACCTGAAAGCGCGCATGCGCAGAAAGTGAAAACTAATAGATCCACGCTACCTGGGGACGAGCACATACGACGGCCTTGCGTAATATATCACCAGAATGATTGACAGTTGGGAGTACCAATAGTCTTGATGATCCACCCGGAAAAAGAAAATCCTCCTGTACACCTTTAAGACAGTAACATGATTTTACTTGATTAAACCAGCCTGAGAAGCTCTATCTTAAAAAAGTACACTCAAAAATGAAATGACAGAATTGTTCTTTCAGTGTGACATGATTTTCCTCGATTAAACCATGGTCCAAGTGGAGGAACGTGGGAGCAGCGCTTCAAAGGGTTGAGTGGAAATCTCCACCAACGGCTGATCCCACGTTTCATCGGGCTCATCCATCCCTCCGGACAGGGCCTCACAGCCAGAGACAGGTGAGCCGTTTAGGGACTATTCAGTAACAAGAACTTAGAGCTGTGATTTCACTTGTATATAAGTTAAAGATGTAAAGCAAAGTTGGACTCTTCAGGTGATGAAATATACATTAAATGTCCACCAATGACTGTTGAGATGGTTGATCATTTAGTTTTAAACGTAGTAAACATAGAAAATACTTTGGCTGGTTATTGTGATTAAATTAAATTACATCTCACAACAAAACATGCTTTTAAAATAACAAAGACATTTGATCCAAATTACATTGAATTTAATACAAGAGACCCATTCTACAAAACAAACCTTTCCTCCTGCAATTAGCCTTTCAATACCACCTCACTCCGTGTGTGTTGTCCTCACAATCAATCAAAGTGATCTGGTGTCTCCTGGTGTTGATCTTAAGAGTCTCTCAACTTGTGGAACCTGTGCATTTAACACTTTTCTTTTGTCTACAGTGTGTTGTGGGAATCTCCCAGAACCTGTATCTCGCCCACCTTGCTGCTCCTCCTGTCACCTGCAGTACAAGGTGATTTCGTCTGTCCACTTCTGGCTCTAAAGACTCTTCTGGCTGTTTGTACCTACATGAACATCATTACATGCAGCTTGTTTACCAGAGCTTTACTTCAAGTCATTGCACAGCTAGAAAACTTTAGTTTAGTAAGTCTCAGTAAGGTCTGAGTGTGTATCACATGTTTAGGTGCAACCAGGGTTGGGTAGTCATGGAATACATGTAACAGTGTTACATAATTAGGATACAAAAAACATATAACTGTAATCTGTTACAGTACATAAAAAAATGTGTAATCTCGTTACAGGTATGCTCGATAAAAACTGGGATTACTGAGCAGGATTACAGTAGAAATCAGATGGAATAAACTAGAAATGCAGCTGTCACATGCGCCATGCACTGGCATTGCGACACTTCCCGACGCTTTCAGGCTGACAATCCATGCTTTGCCATGGATTCTGCAGAGAGTTGCTTTCATCACTATGTTTTAAAGTCGGAGAAATCTCTTAACCTCTCTGTACAATGCAAACTATGTCTCCCAGAAGTGAAAGTGCTGTGAACGTCCAGGAACTGGACATCTCACCTGAAGAAACATAGAAACATAAAACCTGCTCACTTTCACTGATACACACATGGACTCTGTTTACTAGTTTTATTAGCTCGTAATATGCTTCCTACCTGTTCTCAATACGTTTAGAGGCTCTTGTGTTTTAGGGATTAATTGGGGCGACACGTGCCATCACTTTTTTCTTTTTACTCAATGAGTGATTCATGCTGCCAGATACAGCCTCTCATCAAACATTCACATTTATTCTGGAAAAAAACCAACATTAAAACTAATGAGGAAACGGGGCGAGAGAGAGAGAGAGAGAGAGAGAGAGAGAGTGAGAGAGAGAGAGAGAGAGAAAGTTTTAGAAAAGATGGGCACATTTTCTTGAATAGAAATTGAAAGCTTTATTTGTATTGTGGTTTTGATTCTCTTAAAAAAAAAATCAATGTTAGACACCTGATTGGTTACTGAGTTTTGATAGTTCAAAACTTGTTAAGTGCAATTTGTGTCTGCTGTGTATAAGATGTGTCAATACACTGAGCAGATGACACTTTCTATTCTTTCTTGTCATTTTTTTATGTTTTATTATGGCCAGGCAAGAGTAGAGGCACGGCTTTTCAGAGGTTGATGGACTCTGTGCTGCGCGACCTCGCTTTCGTTTCTGTTTACCTGGACGACATCTTGGTGGCTAGTTCTTCAGTTGAGGAGCATTTTTCACACCTAAAGCAAGTTTTTCAGCGCCTTGAGCAGGGGTGGGCAATTATTTTTCCGAAGGGGCCAAATGAGAAGCAGAAAATATTGTGGAGGGCCTTGCCAAAAGTTTAAACTCTATTCTGCATATGAATTTTATTTCTAAATTGAAAGCAGTAAATGGCATTGTTTACACATGCTGGTAAGTGTCTGTGTTATTATTAGGTAAAGAGAAAGTGAGGGTTATTTTAACAAAAAAAAAATTTATTCAGTGCAGTTATTCAAAACAATTGTAAACATGAAACATTTGTAACTCTTTTTTTAATTACATTAACCAAAAACACTTTTTTCTATTAAGACATCACAATGTCTTTGTATGCCAAATATCATTAACAAGATATGTCACATTATGATTGTCAAACTGCCAAGCTGTGCAGACAAAAAGTAATAGTGAACACACATTTGGGTATTTTCTTGTTCAGTGAGAGAAATCTAGCCTTTGCTGCCCTTTAACGAGTGCATCAAAGTCAGGTTGAATGTCTGAGGTGGAGATGCGAAGCACAGCTGACAGATGATCATCAGTAAGAGAGGATCTGAACCTGGATTTGGTAAACTTCATTACTGAGAATGTTTGTTCACATATGTAGGTAGATCCAAACAGAACCAACATCTTCTGAGCATGTCTCCTCATGTTTGGAAAGTTCTCCTCCTTAAGAGATGAGTAGAACTCCAGCAGTGATGCTGACTTAAAGTGCTCTGCCAGTACTGTGTCAGACTGCAGGTCAATGAGCTCCAGCTGAACATCACTGGGTGCATCATCTACTCTGCAGGCAAAGGGAGAGGAAACCAGGTGCATTTCATCCTCAATGTTTTTACAATCATCAAATCGCCTTAAAAACTCACCATGCAAATCTCCTAACATGGATGAGTACCTGCAGAGATGATTAGCTGATGGTCTGACTTCTTTAAGGGTTTGCATGTGAGTGAGAGTGTTGTTCTGTAGTTGACTTGAAAGAAACAGCAACTTTCTCATAAAAGCCTTCACCAGGTTATGCATGTCATGAACGAAAAGGCCCTTGCCTTGCAGTTTAGTGCTCAGTTCATTCATCAGTGCCGTCACATCAACAGCAAATGCAAAATCTGCCATCCAGTTCATATCTGAAAGCTCGGGGATGTTTTTGCCTTTCATCTCACAAAACTCTTGAATCTCTGTTTTCAGGTCCCAAAATCTTTTGAGCACTTTGCCCAGACTGAGCCATCTGACAGCTGTGTGGTACATGATGTCACCATGTTCATTCTCATGCTCCTCTAAAAGTGCAACAAACTGCCTGTGATTTAATGCTCGTGCCCTGATAAAGTTAACCGTTTTTGTTACAACATCAATAACATGGTTAAGTTTTAGCACAGACCTGCACAGTACATGCTGATGTATAATACAATGTATCAACACTAAATGATGCTCTGTGCCGAGTTCAGTCACTTTATCTTGGATCTGTTTCAAAAGTCCGACATGTTTTCCTGTCATATTCGGACAACCATCAGTAGTAACGCCTACCAGTTTGTCCCATTTCAGTCCAAGCTTGACCATGCATGCATCGACCTCCTTGAACAGATCGTTTCCCGTTGTCGTTCCTTTTATTGACCTCAATGCTGCCAGCTCCTCCGTAATCTTGAAGTCCTGCCTTATTCCCCGGAGAAACACCAGTAACTGGGCAGTGTCACGGACACCACAGCTCTCATCCAAAGCCAAAGAGAAAAAGTCAAAACTTTCAACTCCACTTTTGAGCTGACATTCGAGATTCTCCGCGATTCCTTCCACCCTTCTGGTGACGGTTCGCCTGGACAGCGGGACTTTTTCAAATGCTTCTTTATTCTCAGGGCATATTAGCGCGGCAGAGCCCACCAAGCACTCTTTCACAAACTCGCCAATCCGAGAACGGCTTGCTGTTTTTAGCGATTTTGTGGGATATGACGAAGCTGGTCTTGGTCGCTGCATCCCGGGCTGTGTGTAGTTTGCTAAAACAGCCTTGTTGTTTTGCTAGCTTTGCTAGCAAGTCTTCTGATATTCGCGCTCTCTCAGCCTCCGCCAAGTGTCTGTATTTCTCCGCGTGTTTTGTCTCATAATGCCGACTCACATTGTACTCCTTAAACACGGCGACGTGCTCTCCACAAACTAAACAGACGGGTTTACCACCGACTTCAGTAAACAAATATTTAGTGCTCCAAATCTTCTTGAAATTTCGGCCTTCAGCATCCACCTTTCTTTTCTTGACGTGCCCGTACATCATTGAGGGGCGACAATCACATGCACTGAGAAGCCGTCGGTGGGGAATCCACCGCCGCCATCTTGTTTGGCCATTTTGATCCGAATCACCACCCCAGCGCCACTGTTGGTGGGAGGCAGTACTACATGCAATATGTTTTGTTCCGACGCACAATTACAGCGTCACTGTCGGTGGGAGGCAAGAGAACATGATCCGCAATGCAACCGTGCTCCTCCAGACTTGAAACCTCGCCAGTGCGGTATAAAAATGGCGGTGTACGGCCGCTGACATGCTTGTTTGTGGACGCCGCCATTATTACTCACGGTCAGCGCCATACTACTCTCAAAACGCAAACCTCGCCAGTGCGGTATCACAATGGTGGCTTATGGGCACCGACATACTTGTTTTTGGCCGCCGCCATGCGTGTTTGTGGTCGCCGCCATATTTAAAAGGACAACTGATGTCACTGCTTCAGTTACGTCACGGTTTCATGGATCATGTTCAGTTTGAAGAAGCACAAGAACACTGGAGAAACATCCAGGTAGATATTATGTGAATAGAGCTCAGAGTGTTTATAAGGTCCAGAGCCAAGTGGATTGAAGAGGGAGAATCCCCCCCCCCATCATATTCCATATTCAATATCTCTCTGAACCTATTTCAACAAGACACTGCAGCTGGAACCACATCTGTAGAGTTCAGCTACTAAACTGATCTGCCTTCTTCATTCATGCAGTGACAATGTGTGGTGCATTAAGCAAAACTAACTACAAAAATGGAGAGTAACTGTAGTTACTTCAGAGTAAATGTCCATGACAAACCTTCAAAAAGTACCTCTGACAACTTTAAAAGAATAAAACCATCCATGAATCACGTCATTGTTCTTTATTATATATTAAAAGCACTTTTAAAGACAAAACCAAACAAATCCACATGAGCAAGCGTGAGCGACTGTGGAAAGGGAAAAAGTCCCTCTAACAGGAAGAAATCTTTGCAGAAACCAGACTCAGAGGTGGAGGCATTCTGCTGGCCGGTTGGGGTGAGAGGATAGAGGAGAGGACAGACAGATAGATAAAAGATACACTCTGAAAATTGGGACAGGAGACTTCAAACCACTATATTGATAGACATCCGGCAGGGAGGATGAGAGCACAGACGACAGGAGCTTGCTAGAACTTTCTCCCACTGGCTATGGTGACCTGTGCTTGAAGCCTTGTGTGACCTTCAGCCATCAGGATGTTGATGATGATCTGAAAAAGATGGACAAGGTGCATGCAGATAGGTTTCAAAAGACACAAAATATTGACCACTACTTCTATGATGTCCTCCATTGATTGATCATCTTAATTCTGGAAGCATAACATCAAAAATGTAATCGATGAGTCTCAGGTCCCCCTTCTTGATTTCCATGACCTCCTCCATCTCTTTCAGCATCTCGAAGATCTGTTGCAATACAGACGAATAAAAATAAACAAACTGAGCTTATGTTACATAAAAAATCTCAAACTTGATTGATGAGTCATAGGAGTGTTCTGCATGCAGACATGCGACACTCAATTCCTTTACGGTCTCTGGATCCGTGGTCAGCACAGATGCTGTGTGCATTGTTGGGTGTGCATATGAATGCTCCATGCCCACGCATTCGCTGCTACGATGACGTGACATTCTGATTGAACACTGCGTCTGAAAAAATATTTAAATCAGAATCATTAGTATTTGTTCAAATGTACTGATCTCTCATTGATGATTGCAAACTGACAAGCATCCAAGTGATTCATTGCAGTATGTTATATATAAGATATTCAATCTCCCTCACAACCATTAAACTTTCTCTAATTTGGATGCTCTGATAATAACACAGAAATCCCAGTCAGGTTGTAAAAATCCAGTAATGCAGTATGATAAAAAATACCAGTACGGGTCTAAATAAACCAACACATGGAACAAAGATAAAAAAAGAGCAACATAAACTTTGAGCTGATCTTACTTGAATTGCTCCCAACATAACTATACAACGACTCTTCCTCTCACTAATACTGATATAATGACACCTATCAACCATGTCCTACTTATTAGTGCAGGCTGATGCACACCGTTTTGAGGCTTTTCACCCACGTGACAAAATTCAGCCATTTAGGACGTAAACGCAACTAAATGTTGTGATGAAACTGCAGTTAGCAGGAGTGATAAGTGAAGGCACACAGTAAACTGTGAGTTGTCTGGACGGAGAAATAAAGCAGCAGATATGTGGACAGACTGACACAGTTGGGGAGAGATGAACATATCTGTTCCCTCATGGAAGGTTGTGAAGCTGATCTGGCTCCGGTCTTCCAGTGCGAGTATAAACATAGTCTCTAAATACTGGTATAACTCCACCTACTATTTCGTTCTTATTAGTGCAGGCTGATACTTTACACATAGAAAAAAATGCAATTATTTACCTTAGCAGAAGACAATCCTTTACTCTGTTGAGCTTCGAGTACACGTGTGAAGAAAACAATGCAATGGGAACAAATGTGCGTTTGAAGCGCAGCGCACAGTTTTTTTCCGGCGAGTGGGTCCTCCAACGTCACTTCCGGTGGGTGGGCCTCCGAAAACGTAATTCCCGATGTTCCGCGGGGTCTGATACGTCACTTCCGGTACGCATATTTTCAAAATGGCGGCAACCGGTAAATAAGTATGGCGGCGCCCGCAACACCGCCATTTTTGATTCTCCACCGACATCTCTTGCATGCACTGATTGACTTGTTTTACGGGTTACGTATACGACGTACGTAGGTTACGTACACTGTACATAAATAAACAGGCTTCAAAGTAAAAGCATTTCCGTTTTAATTTATAGAGCCGATGGTTTTAGTCCACACATTAAAATTCGAAAGAAGCTTTTGTTTTCTTAATTCTAAGCAACCTTTCGCGGGCCGGTCAGAATCGGGTCACGGGCCGCATTTGGCCCGCGGGCCTTAAAATGCCCAGGTCTGGCCTTGAGGAACATGGCCTAATTGTCAACCCTGCTAAGTGCCAGTTTGGTCTGCCTGTGATTGACTTTTTGGGTCATCGTATTTCAACTCAGGGTGCCATTCCATTGCCTTCTAAGGTGCAAGCGGTGACAGATTTCCCTCGTCCAGCCTCGGTTAAGGCCCTGCAGGAGTTTTTGGGCATGATTAATTTCTACAACCTTTCATATTGAGATTACAACTATATACCAAATAAAGGTTTTATCAGCTCTATCAATTACAATGGTCAAATTGTCTCAATGGCTACAGACAGAAAATCGTGGATTTAAATCCACCTGGAGGTGTTTGTGGAATTAACTTGTGTGTGCATGTGTTTCCTCAGGGTTCTCTGGTTTTCTTCCATAGTCCAATTAAATGCATGTTAATGGTAATACTAAACTGACTCTCTGTGTATGTCCCGTGGTAGACTGATGACGTGTTCTGTTTCTTTTGAAACGTATTTTCAGTGACGGCCAGACCAGACGTCAATATAATGTTCAGGAAAGACGTCTCAAAAAACTTTCATTCAGGCTCTTCTGAGGAAGTCTTCTGGATGTCTAGAGACATCGTCTTTAGTTGTGTTCTGGACCTACATGTTGACACAAAGAACAGTGGCTGTGTAAAACACATTGGTTACTGTGGAACTGTGCTGTGTATTCATCAACAACATCTCACATGTTGGAAGATAAACAAGAGCACGGAGCAACATTTTATCAAAAATAATTTATTTATGAAAAATTATTCATTAGAATAAATTGGTTATTTATCAAATAATAATGACATTGGGCCACCACCAGCTAAACTGGAAATAGTTAATGCCAAAAAAAGTGTTATTTAAATTGATTTATGTTTCTCTTTAGATATAACAATCTTGAATAACAGGGAAGGTGTGAGATTGGAGCGCAGGCTGTTTCAAACCAGTGAACCAGGACCGCTTGACCCCGTCAGCTAGAAAGGGTATGTACTGGGTTTCAGAAGATGGCAGTGCCTCGAAGTCAGTGGGGACGCGCACTGGGTGGATGTCTGTGACTCCCCCCCCCCCCTTTTTGTGCGAGTCCCTTGCGAAGATCGTGTGATAATCGCGGGAGACCTCCTCATACAAATGCATCTCCTTGTTTCTGTTGTGGTAAAGTGCGAGCCTCAGCAGAGCGTTGCTCGGTCTTTGACTCGAAGCCTGAATAAGGTTCTTCTGGTACAGACATGGTCTGTTTACCTGAAATGTCTGTATTCTCTGGTTGAGTCATTGGAGCGTGCACAACCATGTCACCTTCGGCGCTCGGTTTTGTACCCTGAAGAACCTGTTCAAGGTTAACATGGTGAGCGCTGGTGGTGGTTTTGGTTGTGGAAATGAGGAGAGTTGTGTCATGCGTGTCGTCGCTGGTGAGGGACGAAGGCAGATTGTCAATGAGATGAGAATTAGTTCAAGATTGTGGAATGAACTGTCAGTTAACATCTCTAAAGGTGGAAATGCGGTCACTTTAATCTGACCAGGTGTCAGATTTTGGACCCGTGGGTTGGCTGAACGATTGCTGTTAGAAGCTGGGTGGCCTAGTTCTTAGCCAATGGGAGTCGGGCTGACGACTTGGGACCAAAGGCGCCGTTTGGTGGCAGCGAGTCGGTTTAGGATGTCCTGACCAATAAGCAGTTCTTCTGTGTCCAGATCAGTGACGTGGATGGGATGCGTCGCTGACATGTCCTGCAAAGCTGTTGACCCAGACACATTGAGTGATGTGGTGCAAGTCCTGAGTGAAGCCTCGGTTGTTTATGCTACACTCTTCCACCTGAAGTGGCTTTCCTTAAGTGGCATGCGCAAGCGTGGTTCTAGCAACCCGTGCGAAGGTGTCTGAACACATGAGGGGGATTTCTGACCCAGTACCAAGCAGTGAGAGAGTGTCAACAACCCCTACCACCACTGAAGTGTATCTGTGGTTGGCATAGCCAAGATTACCCAAGAATGTCAAATGGGCCTCTTTCACCTCCTGGATCTCCTCCTCCTGCCAAAATGAACTTTGTGTGCGGAGGGGAGGGGCCAAGTCATGCGGTCAGGGGGAGCCAGGTCCCTTCTTACCAGGCGGGTTCAGGTGCTGCTTCACCACTCTGATGCAGGTTTTAATCCACTGTGGGACATCTGCATCCCAGTTGTTTTGAGTCTGACCTCAGCCTCGGTTTTTAGACTTACCTCTCCTCACCTGAGACCTCAGGACACCTGCATCACCATCATAGTTTTCACCTGAACGGTGGTGCAGCTCCCACACCATCTGCGCATGTTTGCGGAGGTCTTTCATGGTGGGGTTTTGGTCCTGCAGAAAAGGGCGACATCGATCCACACACTGTTGTGGAGGTTGTTAACGAAGAGGGACTTAAAAGTCTGGTCTTTGTCCAATCCTGGTGCATTGTGGCCTTGGAAGTAGGCAGCCCTTAGGCACCTATAAATACTATCTGGGAGTCTCCGCCCCCTTTTGAGTGATTGTAAATGCACCAAAGTTTGCAGAGGCAGGATCATTGTGCAGATGATCCTGCTTCCCTAAGTGCATGACAGAGGGCTGAGTAATGGTCTCTGATGGCAGATGGGAGGGACTCTATGTAAACATGGACACTCCTGGATGTCATCTTCCAGAGAAGCGTAAGCTTCTCTCGGGACGAAGGATGAGGCAGGTTGAAGAGGCAGCGTTCAACCTCCACCAGGTTGTCCGCTACACGAATCTCCGGGTTGTTTGGTTCGAACTGCTCTATGTCCTCTGCAAGGGACTCAAGCTGGCTGGTCCAAAGACCAGGTACCCTTGGGATATCGGAATGGTCAGAGTCATCTGAGCTAGAACATCCTGGTTCTCTCCGGTGGAGAGAGTGAGGGAGCTGATAGCACTGTCAGGTGCTGGAAAATGACAATGTTCCTTCTCCTGAAAAGGAGTGAAAGAGCTGCGAGACCACGTGGTGGTGTGGCTGAGAGCACTGATATCCATCAGTGTGTCATAGCAACTCGCTGTTGAGGTTTCTTCTCTCCTGTGTAGACAGGCATAGAAGACCGGCGACAACAGTCTTCAACTGGGTCATGTGGCTCCCGAGGTATCTTTGCTCTGAGCACGCAGTGTCTCTGACGACTCATGGTAGGAGTCACGCAAAAGCTGTGTTTCGAAAAGTGCGAAAATGTTGTTAATGCACCTGTGGCTTTCACTTCTGTAGTCTATACAAATTGTAACCTCGCAACTGCAACACAGTGTTTTTAGCACCTTGGGTGAGCAATAGTTGTGTTAGTGTACATTTATCTGGGTGAACTTGAATAGTGAAAGTACGAGTTTGTCCTAATGAAATTAAAACTTTATTCTAAAAACATACTCAGTATCTCGTCTGAAGCATCTTTTCGGCCACAACTGATGAAAAGACCATAACAGTCAAATCCAGCATAATAAAAGAGGTTGAAACTGCTTTAACCTAATAAACACTTCATGTTTAAACTTGAATTGAAAAGTACCAGTTTGCTCTAAGGAAATAAAAACTTTATTCCAAAATTACTCTATATCCCGTGTGGAGCATCATTTCGGCCACTCCTGATGAAATGAAAATAGCAGTTACTCCACCAAATAAAACTGGTTGAAACTGCTTGAACCTGATAAACAAATCATTTAAAACTTGAATAGTTAAAGTACTAGTTTGTTCTAATGAAATAAAAACTTTATTCCAAAATCACTCTATATCCCGTGAGGAGCATCATTTCGGCCACTACTGATGAAATGAAAATAGCAGTTACTCCACTAAATAAAACTGGTTGAAACTGCTTGAACCTGATAAACACATCATTTAACCTTGAATTGAGAAAGTACTAGTTTGTTCTAAGGAAATAAAAACTTTATTCCAAAATTACTCTATATCCCGTGTGGAGCATCATTTCGGCCACTACTGATGAAATGAAAATAGCAGTTACTCCACTAAATATAATTGTTTGAAAGTGCTTGCAACTGCTATGTCCATCATGTTTAACCTTGAATTGAGAAACTACTAGTTTGTTCTAATGAAATAAAAACTTTATTCCAAAATCACTCTATATCCCGTGAGGAGCATCATTTCGGCCACTACTGATGAAATGAAAATAGCAGTTACTCCACTAAATATAATTGTTTGAAAGTGCTTGCAACTGCTATGTCCATCATGTTTAACCTTGAATTGAGAAAGTACTAGTTTGTTCTAATGAAATAAAAACTTTATTCCAAAATCACTCTATATCCCGTGAGGAGCATCATTTCGGCCACTCCTGGTGAAATGAAAATAGCAGTTACTCCACTAAATAAAACTGGTTGAAACTGCTTGAACCTGATAAACACATCATTTAACCTTGAATTGAGAAAGTACTAGTTTGTTCTAAGGAAATAAAAACTTTCTTCCAAAATTACTCTATATCCCGTGTGGAGCATCATTTCGGCCACTCCTGGTGAAATGAAAAAAGCAGTTACTCAACTAAATATAATTGTTTGAAAGTGCTTGCAACTGCTATGTCCATCATGTTTAACCTTGAATTGAGAAACTACTAGTTTGTTCTAATGAAATAAAAACTTTATTCCAAAATCACTCTATATCCCGTGAGGAGCATCATTTCGGCCACTCCTGGTGAAATGAAAATAGCAGTTACTCAACTAAATATAATTGTTTGAAAGTGCTTGCAACTGCTATGTCCATCATGTTTAACCTTGAATTGAGAAAGTACTAGTTTGTTCTAATGAAATAAAAACTTTATTCCAAAATCACTCTATATCCCGTGAGGAGCATCATTTCGGCCACTACTGATGAAATGAAAATAGCAGTTAATTCACTAAATAAAACTGGTGAAACTGCTTGAACCTGATAAACAAATCATTTAAAACTTGAATAGTTAAAGTACTAGTTTGTTCTAATGAAATAAAAACTTTCTTCCAAAATTACTCTATATCCCGTGTGGAGCATCATTTCGGCCACTCCTGGTGAAATGAAAATAGCAGTTACTCAACTAAATATAATTGTTTGAAAGTGCTTGCAACTGCTATGTCCATCATGTTTAACCTTGAATTGAGAAAGTACTAGTTTGTTCTAATGAAATAAAAACTTTATTCCAAAATCACTCTATATCCCGTGAGGAGCATCATTTCGGCCACTACTGATGAAATGAAAATAGCAGTTAATTCACTAAATAAAACTGGTGAAACTGCTTGAACCTGATAAACAAATCATTTAAAACTTGAATAGTTAAAGTACTAGTTTGTTCTAATGAAATAAAAACTTTATTCCAAAATCACTCTATATCCCGTGAGGAGCATCATTTCGGCCACTACTGATGAAATGAAAATAGCAGTTACTCCACTAAATATAATTGGTTGAAAGTACTTGCAACTGCTAAGTCCATCATTTAAAAGTTGAATAGTGAGAGTTTAGTATGTTTCGTGAAATACAAACTTTATTCTAAAAACACACTCAGTATCTCGTCTGAAGCATTTTTTCGGCCACAACTGATGAGAAGACCATAAGCAGTCAAATCCAGCATAATGAAACTGCTTCAACCTGATAAACACTTCATGTTTAAACTTGAATAGTGAAAGTACGACTATGGTCTAGTAAAATACAAACTTTATTCTAAAAACCAACTCTCAAGCTCCTCATCCTATCTCTAAGGGTGTGCTCAGCCACCCTACGCAGGAAGCTCACTTCAACCGCTTGTATCCGGGATCTCGTTCTTTCGGTCATGACCCATAGTTCATGGCTGTGGTGGAGGCAATAACTCGGGTCTGGGAGGAGTTTGGAGAGGCCATGGAAGAGGACTTTCGGTCTGCCCCGAGGAAATTCTGGCAAACCGACTCCATGCTCCGGGAGCATGGAGTCCGGGGCCCTTCATCCCTGCAACATCGCGTGACGCGGGGACGGTACCTCTGGACAGGCAGAATGGGGTCGTGGTCCCTCTCTTCAAGGAGGGGGATCGGAGGGTGTGTTCCAACTACAGAGGGATCACACTCCTCAGCCTCCCCAGGAAAGTCTATTCCAGTTTACTGGAGTGGAGGGTCCGGCCGTTAGTCAAACCTTGGATCCAAGAGGAATAATGCGGTTTTCATTCTGGTCGTGGAACACTGGACCAGCTCTATACCCTCCACCAGCTGCTTGAGGGTTCATGGGAGTTTGCCCAACAAGTCCACATGTGTTTTCTGGATCTTGAGAAGGCGTTCGACCGCGTCCCCTGAGACATCCTGTGGGGGGGTGCTCCGGGAGCATGGAGTCCGGGGCCCTTTGTTAAGCGCTGTTCGGTCTTTGTATTCCCGGAACAGGAGTTTGGTTTGCATTGGCGGCAATAAGTCGGACCTGTTTGCAGTGGTTTCACCTGATCCGCCAGTGGCAGACAGAAAAAAGCATTAGCCAAATCTATACAAGAGAAAAATCTATGTTCAGGTGAGAGATGTGACAACGCAGTTTTGAGATGTCTGGAATCTCGTTTCTCTGCACATGTTGCCGGGACCGGCAGCCAGGGGGGACTCGGCTGAGATCCTCAACACCAGCCCCTGGGTACTTCTCAGGGTGATAAAGAGGAAGTGGTCCGAGCCCAGGTGAACGGGTCGATTTAAGGTCGTCGAGAGGACGTCTCACGCTGTTCGGCTGAGTGACAAAGGCTCCCCAGGAAAGTCTATTCCAGGGTACTGGAGAGGAGGGTCCGGCCGTTAGTCGAACCCTGGATAAAAGAGGAACAATGCGGTGCCATCTGTCGCAGTGTACTCTGGCGGGAGAACCACATCGCACTCTTCAGGAGACCTCCATCCATCTGAAGCAAGTTGCCCCTGGATTGGCTGATCCAGGAGACAGCTCCACACGTCAAAGGGCGGAATAATCCCTGTACACCGAAGTAAGAAGAACACAGAGAAGTAGACGGCAGCAAGGGAGGAGGTGAAATAGCGCTCCTCTCTGTTCATGTGACGTGCCAAGTCCATCCATCCATCCATCCATTTTCTGCCGCTTATCCGGGGCCGCGTCGCGGAGGCAACTCTGCTCAGACTTCCCTCACCCCAGACACTTCCTCCAGCTCTTCCGGTGGCACCCCAAGGCGTTCCCAGGCCAGCCGAGAGACAGGGCAACTCCAGAGAGAGAGGGCAACTCCAGAGCAGTGGAGTATCCAGCCCCCGTCGAGGAGCTGGGTTCCGGAGTCCAAGCTGTAAGTGGAGGCGAGCCCGACTATATCTAGACGGTATCTCTCAGCCTCCCTCACAAGCTCGGGCTCCTTCCCCCCCAGCGAGGTCACATTCCATGTCCCAATAGCCAGATTCTGTGGCCGGGGATCGGGTCGTCGAGGCCTCTGCCGTCGACTGCCCCCCAATCCACAATGCACCCAACCCCTACGGCAGCCTCTGTAGGTGGTGGGCCCACAGGAGGGGCAAGTCCCCCGACAACATAGCTCCGAGGGTCATTCGGGTGCTCAAACTCCCCCACCACGACAAGGTTGCAGTTCAAGGGGGAGTCACCACCGTTTAAAAGTTTTGTATGTTGCTATTTGAGTATATGATTGTTGATTTTGCTTACATATGACCTCTATTATACGAAGAGTGCCTCATACTGTATTGACACTAATTATTGACCTCTGGGGTCAGAGGTCAAAAGGGGAATTGAAGGAATATAGTGGTTGAACATTTGTTTTCTGTGTGACAACTGGACATATTGTATTCAGTTGTGTTTCTACACTACTGGGGTTTCTCCCACTGCCCAAGTTGGGAAAACACAGCTATAAATCCATGTTCAGGGACATTCCAAGTTGGTTGGCGATGTCTCCTCAGTGCTCTACTTGCAAAAACATGGTCAAGGTAAGATTGGATCAACAGATAAGAGGTCACTTTGTCCCACAGAACGTCAAGCTCTGAGAAGAACCAGTTTGAAGCAGTTTTGGGAACAAAGGAATAGCAAATTCACTATAGCAACGCATACATCACGAGGAACCGACCAATGTGAGGTTGAGGTGGTGTATGCAAATGTATAAATATGAACCACGTGTTGCAGTTGTGCCCTTCTTCATTGTAAACCTGGCCTGCACACTTGGGTCTGCAAGGAAGAACGGTCTGAGCTCGTATTATGTAATCTGATATATGTATTTTTGTAATCTCTTGTTTGTGTGATTATTAAATTCACTATTGAAGAAATTAACTCTGTTCCTGCCTCTCCCGGATCAAACGAACAAGCAGGAATTCAGGGGAACACAGGAACGAATTCCAACACTAAGCATCTCTACCTAAAGTCAGTTTTTTTTTTTTTTATTAAACCAGCCTGAGCAGCTCCATCTAGAGACAGTAACGTGATTTTCTAAATCAAACCAGCCTGAGCAGCACCATCTAGAGACAGTAACGTGATTTTCTAAATCAAACCAGCCTGATCAGCTCTATCTAAAGGCAGTAACACAATTTGTCTAGATTAAACCAGCCTGAGCAGCTCTATCTTAAGAAAATAACATGATTTTTTTCTCAATTAAACCAGCCTGAGCAGCTCTATCTTAAAGGAGTACAGTAGGATTTTCCCGAATTTTAGGAAAGAACCGCCCTCTCCACCTTTTGAAAAATGCACGCAAAGCTCTACCTGCTCCCGAGATGGAACGCCTACTAAAACGTGTGCGAGAGACATGAACGAGCCCAGTTCTCCTCGTGCACACACTGTTTACAAGTCACAAGTCAGCATCGCTTACACAAGCTCACTTTACAAGAAGATTTGAACTTTTTCCACTAATCAACCCTGGAAAGTTACAATATAGACATAGATAACTTTTACTGGAAGTGATTTGAAATGGATTTCTCCAAATAGAATGCCAAACTTTACCTGTCGAGTAGAAACTTCGCGACTGAAGCATCAGTGGGAAGCCCAACCTGGGCTTTCAGCGCACGCCATCGTGTGAAAGAATCTCCCAAAAACACTCTGGTCTTGTTTCTCTCTTCCGAAGCCTTTCTCTTCTTCTCATACACTTCGAAGACACTTTTTCTCTTTTGTGACCCTCTGCCATTTTCAAAGTACCCGGTGAGAACTGCGAGCTCGCTGAAGGCGCAGCTCACCATATACACCTGAAAGCGCGCATGCGCAGAAAGTGAAAACTAATAGATCCACGCTACCTGGGGACGAGCACATACGACGGCCTTGCGTAATATATCACCAGAATGATTGACAGTTGGGAGTACCAATAGTCTTGATGATCCACCCGGAAAAAGAAAATCCTCCTGTACACCTTTAAGACAGTAACATGATTTTACTTGATTAAACCAGCCTGAGAAGCTCTATCTTAAAAAAGTACACTCAAAAATGAAATGACAGAATTGTTCTTTCAGTGTGACATGATTTTCCTCGATTAAACCATGGTCCAAGTGGAGGAACGTGGGAGCAGCGCTTCAAAGGGTTGAGTGGAAATCTCCACCAACGGCTGATCCCACGTTTCATCGGGCTCATCCATCCCTCCGGACAGGGCCTCACAGCCAGAGACAGGTGAGCCGTTTAGGGACTATTCAGTAACAAGAACTTAGAGCTGTGATTTCACTTGTATATAAGTTAAAGATGTAAAGCAAAGTTGGACTCTTCAGGTGATGAAATATACATTAAATGTCCACCAATGACTGTTGAGATGGTTGATCATTTAGTTTTAAACGTAGTAAACATAGAAAATACTTTGGCTGGTTATTGTGATTAAATTAAATTACATCTCACAACAAAACATGCTTTTAAAATAACAAAGACATTTGATCCAAATTACATTGAATTTAATACAAGAGACCCATTCTACAAAACAAACCTTTCCTCCTGCAATTAGCCTTTCAATACCACCTCACTCCGTGTGTGTTGTCCTCACAATCAATCAAAGTGATCTGGTGTCTCCTGGTGTTGATCTTAAGAGTCTCTCAACTTGTGGAACCTGTGCATTTAACACTTTTCTTTTGTCTACAGTGTGTTGTGGGAATCTCCCAGAACCTGTATCTCGCCCACCTTGCTGCTCCTCCTGTCACCTGCAGTACAAGGTGATTTCGTCTGTCCACTTCTGGCTCTAAAGACTCTTCTGGCTGTTTGTACCTACATGAACATCATTACATGCAGCTTGTTTACCAGAGCTTTACTTCAAGTCATTGCACAGCTAGAAAACTTTAGTTTAGTAAGTCTCAGTAAGGTCTGAGTGCGTATCACATGTTTAGGTGCAACCAGGGTTGGGTAGTCATGGAATACATGTAACAGTGTTACATAATTAGGATACAAAAAACATATAACTGTAATCTGTTACAGTACATAAAAAAATGTGTAATCTCGTTACAGGTATGCTCGATAAAAACTGGGATTACTGAGCAGGATTACAGTAGAAATCAGATGGAATAAACTAGAAATGCAGCTGTCACATGCGCCATGCACTGGCATTGCGACACTTCCCGACGCTTTCAGGCTGACAATCCATGCTTTGCCATGGATTCTGCAGACAGTTGCTTTCATCACTATGTTTTAAAGTCGGAGAAATCTCTTAACCTCTCTGTACAATGCAAACTATGTCTCCCAGAAGTGAAAGTGCTGTGAACGTCCAGGAACTGGACATCTCACCTGAAGAAACATAGAAACATAAAACCTGCTCACTTTCACTGATACACACATGGACTCTGTTTACTAGTTTTATTAGCTCGTAATATGCTTCCTACCTGTTCTCAATACGTTTAGAGGCTCTTGTGTTTTAGGGATTAATTGGGGCGACACGTGCCATCACTTTTTTCTTTTTACTCAATGAGTGATTCATGCTGCCAGATACAGCCTCTCATCAAACATTCACATTTATTCCGGAAAAAAACCAACATTAAAACTAATGAGGAAATGGGGCGAGAGAGAGAGAGAGAGAGAGAGAGAGAGAGAGAGAGAGAGAGAGAGTGAGAGAGAGAGAGAGAGAGAGAGAGAGAGAGAGAGAGAGAGAGAGAGTTTTAGAAAAGATGGGCACATTTTCTTGAATAGAAATTGAAAGCTTTATTTGTATTGTGGTTTTGATTCTCTAAAAAAAAAAAAAAATGTTAGACACCTGATTGGTTACTGAGTTTTGATAGTTCAAAACTTGTTAAGTGCAATTTGTGTCTGCTGTGTATAAGATGTGTCAATACACTGAGCAGATGACACTTTCTATTCTTTCTTGTCATTTTTTTATGTTTTATTATGGCCAGGCAAGAGTAGAGGCACGGCTTTTCAGAGGTTGATGGACTCTGTGCTGCGCGACCTCGCTTTCGTTTCTGTTTACCTGGACGACATCTTGGTGGCTAGTTCTTCAGTTGAGGAGCATTTTTCACACCTAAAGCAAGTTTTTCAGCGCCTTGAGCAGGGGTGGGCAATTATTTTTCCGAAGGGGCCAAATGAGAAGCAGAAAATATTGTGGAGGGCCTTGCCAAAAGTTTAAACTCTATTCTGCATATGAATTTTATTTCTAAATTGAAAGCAGTAAATGGCATTGTTTACACATGCTGGTAAGTGTCTGTGTTATTATTAGGTAAAGAGAAAGTGAGGGTTATTTTAACAAAAAATGTTTTTATTCAGTGCAGTTATTCAAAACAATTGTAAACATGAAACATTTGTAACTCTTTTTTTAATTACATTAACCAAAAACACTTTTTTCTATTAAGACATCACAATGTCTTTGTATGCCAAATATCATTAACAAGATATGTCACATTATGATTGTCAAACTGCCAAGCTGTGCAGACAAAAAGTAATAGTGAACACACATTTGGGTATTTTCTTGTTCAGTGAGAGAAATCTAGCCTTTGCTGCCCTTTAACGAGTGCATCAAAGTCAGGTTGAATGTCTGAGGTGGAGATGCGAAGCACAGCTGACAGATGATCATCAGTAAGAGAGGATCTGAACCTGGATTTGGTAAACTTCATTACTGAGAATGTTTGTTCACATATGTAGGTAGATCCAAACAGAACCAACATCTTCTGAGCATGTCTCCTCATGTTTGGAAAGTTCTCCTCCTTAAGAGATGAGTAGAACTCCAGCAGTGATGCTGACTTAAAGTGCTCTGCCAGTACTGTGTCAGACTGCAGGTCAATGAGCTCCAGCTGAACATCACTGGGTGCATCATCTACTCTGCAGGCAAAGGGAGAGGAAACCAGGTGCATTTCATCCTCAATGTTTTTACAATCATCAAATCGCCTTAAAAACTCACCATGCAAATCTCCTAACATGGATGAGTACCTGCAGAGATGATTAGCTGATGGTCTGACTTCTTTAAGGGTTTGCATGTGAGTGAGAGTGTTGTTCTGTAGTTGACTTGAAAGAAACAGCAACTTTCTCATAAAAGCCTTCACCAGGTTATGCATGTCATGAACGAAAAGGCCCTTGCCTTGCAGTTTAGTGCTCAGTTCATTCATCAGTGCCGTCACATCAACAGCAAATGCAAAATCTGCCATCCAGTTCATATCTGAAAGCTCGGGGATGTTTTTGCCTTTCATCTCACAAAACTCTTGAATCTCTGTTTTCAGGTCCCAAAATCTTTTGAGCACTTTGCCCAGACTGAGCCATCTGACAGCTGTGTGGTACATGATGTCACCATGTTCATTCTCATGCTCCTCTAAAAGTGCAACAAACTGCCTGTGATTTAATGCTCGTGCCCTGATAAAGTTAACCGTTTTTGTTACAACATCAATAACATGGTTAAGTTTTAGCACAGACCTGCACAGTACATGCTGATGTATAATACAATGTATCAACACTAAATGATGCTCTGTGCCGAGTTCAGTCACTTTATCTTGGATCTGTTTCAAAAGTCCGACATGTTTTCCTGTCATATTCGGACAACCATCAGTAGTAACGCCTACCAGTTTGTCCCATTTCAGTCCAAGCTTGACCATGCATGCATCGACCTCCTTGAACAGATCGTTTCCCGTTGTCGTTCCTTTTATTGACCTCAATGCTGCCAGCTCCTCCGTAATCTTGAAGTCCTGCCTTATTCCCCGGAGAAACACCAGTAACTGGGCAGTGTCACGGACACCACAGCTCTCATCCAAAGCCAAAGAGAAAAAGTCAAAACTTTCAACTCCACTTTTGAGCTGACATTCGAGATTCTCCGCGATTCCTTCCACCCTTCTGGTGACGGTTCGCCTGGACAGCGGGACTTTTTCAAATGCTTCTTTATTCTCAGGGCATATTAGCGCGGCAGAGCCCACCAAGCACTCTTTCACAAACTCGCCAATCCGAGAACGGCTTGCTGTTTTTAGCGATTTTGTGGGATATGACGAAGCTGGTCTTGGTCGCTGCATCCCGGGCTGTGTGTAGTTTGCTAAAACAGCCTTGTTGTTTTGCTAGCTTTGCTAGCAAGTCTTCTGATATTCGCGCTCTCTCAGCCTCCGCCAAGTGTCTGTATTTCTCCGCGTGTTTTGTCTCATAATGCCGACTCACATTGTACTCCTTAAACACGGCGACGTGCTCTCCACAAACTAAACAGACGGGTTTACCACCGACTTCAGTAAACAAATATTTAGTGCTCCAAATCTTCTTGAAATTTCGGCCTTCAGCATCCACCTTTCTTTTCTTGACGTGCCCGTACATCATTGAGGGGCGACAATCACATGCACTGAGAAGCCGTCGGTGGGGAATCCACCGCCGCCATCTTGTTTGGCCATTTTGATCCGAATCACCACCCCAGCGCCACTGTTGGTGGGAGGCAGTACTACATGCAATATGTTTTGTTCCGACGCACAATTACAGCGTCACTGTCGGTGGGAGGCAAGAGAACATGATCCGCAATGCAACCGTGCTCCTCCAGACTTGAAACCTCGCCAGTGCAGTATAAAAATGGCGGTGTACGGCCGCTGACATGCTTGTTTGTGGACGCCGCCATTATTACTCACGGTCAGCGCCATACTACTCTCAAAACGCAAACCTCGCCAGTGCGGTATCACAATGGTGGCTTATGGGCACCGACATACTTGTTTGTGGTCGCCGCCAAATTTAAAAGGACAACTGATGTCACTGCTTCAGTTACGTCACGGTTTCATGGATCATGTTCAGTTTGAAGAAGCACAAGAACACTGGAGAAACATCCAGGTAGATATTATGTGAATAGAGCTCAGAGTGTTTATAAGGTCCAGAGCCAAGTGGATTGAAGAGGGAGAATCCCCCCCCCCCATCATATTCCATATTCAATATCTCTCTGAACCTATTTCAACAAGACACTGCAGCTGGAACCACATCTGTAGAGTTCAGCTACTAAACTGATCTGCCTTCTTCATTCATGCAGTGACAATGTGTGGTGCATTAAGCAAAACTAACTACAAAAATGGAGAGTAACTGTAGTTACTTCAGAGTAAATGTCCATGACAAACCTTCAAAAAGTACCTCTGACAACTTTAAAAGAATAAAACCATCCATGAATCACGTCATTGTTCTTTATTATATATTAAAAGCACTTTTAAAGACAAAACCAAACAAATCCACATGAGCAAGCGTGAGCGACTGTGGAAAGGGAAAAAGTCCCTCTAACAGGAAGAAATCTTTGCAGAAACCAGACTCAGAGGTGGAGGCATTCTGCTGGCCGGTTGGGGTGAGAGGATAGAGGAGAGGACAGACAGATAGATAAAAGATACACTCTGAAAATTGGGACAGGAGACTTCAAACCACTATATTGATAGACATCCGGCAGGGAGGATGAGAGCACAGACGACAGGAGCTTGCTAGAACTTTCTCCCACTGGCTATGATGACCTGTGCTTGAAGCCTTGTGTGACCTTCAGCCATCAGGATGTTGATGATGATCTGAAAAAGATGGACAAGGTGCATGCAGATAGGTTTCAAAAGACACAAAATATTGACCACTACTTCTATGATGTCCTCCATTGATTGATCATCTTAATTCTGGAAGCATAACATCAAAAATGTAATCGATGAGTCTCAGGTCCCCCTTCTTGATTTCCATGACCTCCTCCATCTCTTTCAGCATCTCGAAGATCTGTTGCAATACAGACGAATAAAAATAAACAAACTGAGCTTATGTTACATAAAAAATCTCAAACTTGATTGATGAGTCATAGGAGTGTTCTGCATGCAGACATGCGACACTCAATTCCTTTACGGTCTCTGGATCCGTGGTCAGCACAGATGCTGTGTGCATTGTTGGGTGTGCATATGAATGCTCCATGCCCACGCATTCGCTGCTACGATGACGTGACATTCTGATTGAACACTGCGTCTGAAAAAATATTTAAATCAGAATCATTAGTATATGTTCAAATGTACTGATCTCTCATTGATGATTGCAAACTGACAAGCATCCAAGTGATTCATTGCAGTATGTTATATATAAGATATTCAATCTCCCTCACAACCATTAAACTTTCTCTAATTTGGATGCTCTGATAATAACACAGAAATCCCAGTCAGGTTGTAAAAATCCAGTAATGCAGTATGATAAAAAATACCAGTACGGGTCTAAATAAACCAACACATGGAACAAAGATAAAAAAAGAGCAACATAAACTTTGAGCTGATCTTACTTGAATTGCTCCCAACATAACTATACAACGACTCTTCCTCTCACTAATACTGATATAATGACACCTATCAACCATGTCCTACTTATTAGTGCAGGCTGATGCACACCGTTTTGAGGCTTTTCACCCACGTGACAAAATTCAGCCATTTAGGACGTAAACGCAACTAAATGTTGTGATGAAACTGCAGTTAGCAGGAGTGATAAGTGAAGGCACACAGTAAACTGTGAGTTGTCTGGACGGAGAAATAAAGCAGCAGATATGTGGACAGACTGACACAGTTGGGGAGAGATGAACATATCTGTTCCCTCATGGAAGGTTGTGAAGCTGATCTGGCTCCGGTCTTCCAGTGCGAGTATAAACATAGTCTCTAAATACTGGTATAACTCCACCTACTATTTCGTTCTTATTAGTGCAGGCTGATACTTTACACATAGAAAAAAATGCAATTATTTACCTTAGCAGAAGACAATCCTTTACTCTGTTGAGCTTCGAGTACACGTGTGAAGAAAACAATGCAATGGGAACAAATGTGCGTTTGAAGCGCAGCGCACAGTTTTTTTCCGGCGAGTGGGTCCTCCAACGTCACTTCCGGTGGGTGGGCCTCCGAAAACGTAATTCCCAATGTTCCGCGGGGTCTGATACGTCACTTCCTGTATGTCGCTACAGTAAACGTCACTTCCGGTACGCATATTTTCAAAATGGCGGCAACCGGTAAATAAGTATGGCGGCGCCCGCAACACCGCCATTTTTGATTCTCCACCGACATCTCTTGCATGCACTGATTGACTTGTTTTACGGGTTACGTATATGACGTACGTAGGTTACGTACACTGTACATAAATAAACAGGCTTCAAAGTAAAAGCATTTCCGTTTTAATTTATAGAGCCGATGGTTTTAGTCCACACATTAAAATTCGAAAGAAGCTTTTGTTTTCTTAATTCTAAGCAACCTTTCGCGGGCCGGTCAGAATCGGGTCACGGGCCGCATTTGGCCCGCGGGCCTTAAAATGCCCAGGTCTGGCCTTGAGGAACATGGCCTAATTGTCAACCCTGCTAAGTGCCAGTTTGGTCTGCCTGTGATTGACTTTTTGGGTCATCGTATTTCAACTCAGGGTGCCATTCCATTGCCTTCTAAGGTGCAAGCGGTGACAGATTTCCCTCGTCCAGCCTCGGTTAAGGCCCTGCAGGAGTTTTTGGGCATGATTAATTTCTACAACCTTTCATATTGAGATTACAACTATATACCAAATAAAGGTTTTATCAGCTCTATCAATTACAATGGTCAAATTGTCTCAATGGCTACAGACAGAAAATCGTGGATTTAAATCCACCTGGAGGTGTTTGTGGAATTAACTTGTGTGTGCATGTGTTTCCTCAGGG
Organism: Blennius ocellaris; assembly: GCF_963422515.1. Lineage (NCBI taxonomy): Eukaryota > Metazoa > Chordata > Actinopteri > Blenniiformes > Blenniidae > Blennius > Blennius ocellaris. Next base: position 357,573 of record NW_027661974.1, on the reverse strand, counting down.
TTCTCTGGTTTTCTTCCATAGTCCAATTAAATGCATGTTAATGGTAATACTAAACTGACTCTCTGTGTATGTCCCGTGGTAGACTGATGACGTGTTCTGTTTCTTTTGAAACGTATTTTCAGTGACGGCCAGACCAGACGTCAATATAATGTTCAGGAAAGACGTCTCAAAAAACTTTCATTCAGGCTCTTCTGAGGAAGTCTTCTGGATGTCTAGAGACATCGTCTTTAGTTGTGTTCTGGACCTACATGTTGACACAAAGAACAGTGGCTGTGTAAAACACATTGGTTACTGTGGAACTGTGCTGTGTATTCATCAACAACATCTCACATGTTGGAAGATAAACAAGAGCACGGAGCAACATTTTATCAAAAATAATTTATTTATGAAAAATTATTCATTAGAATAAATTGGTTATTTATCAAATAATAATGACATTGGGCCACCACCAGCTAAACTGGAAATAGTTAATGCCAAAAAAAGTGTTATTTAAATTGATTTATGTTTCTCTTTAGATATAACAATCTTGAATAACAGGGAAGGTGTGAGATTGGAGCGCAGGCTGTTTCAAACCAGTGAACCAGGACCGCTTGACCCCGTCAGCTAGAAAGGGTATGTACTGGGTTTCAGAAGATGGCAGTGCCTCGAAGTCAGTGGGGACGCGCACTGGGTGGATGTCTGTGACTCCCCCCCCCCCTTTTTGTGCGAGTCCCTTGCGAAGATCGTGTGATAATCGCGGGAGACCTCCTCATACAAATGCATCTCCTTGTTTCTGTTGTGGTAAAGTGCGAGCCTCAGCAGAGCGTTGCTCGGTCTTTGACTCGAAGCCTGAATAAGGTTCTTCTGAGTTCTTCTGAACACATGAGGGGGATTTCTGACCCACTACCAAGCAGTGAGAGAGTGTCAACAACCCCTACCACCACTGAAGTGTATCTGTGGTTGGCATAGCCAAGATTACCCAAGAATGTCAAATGGGCCTCTTTCACCTCCTGGATCTCCTCCTCCTGCCAAAATGAACTTTGTGTGCGGAGGGGAGGGGCCAAGTCATGCGGTCAGGGGGAGCCAGGTCCCTTCTTACCAGGCGGGTTCAGGTGCTGCTTCACCACTCTGATGCAGGTTTTAATCCACTGTGGGACATCTGCATCCCAGTTGTTTTGAGTCTGACCTCAGCCTCGGTTTTTAGACTTACCTCTCCTCACCTGAGACCTCAGGACACCTGCATCACCATCATAGTTTTCACCTGAACGGTGGTGCAGCTCCCACACCATCTGCGCATGTTTGCGGAGGTCTTTCATGGTGGGGTTTTGGTCCTGCAGAAAAGGGCGACATCGATCCACACACTGTTGTGGAGGTTGTTAACGAAGAGGGACTTAAAAGTCTGGTCTTTGTCCAATCCTGGTGCATTGTGGCCTTGGAAGTAGGCAGCCCTTAGGCACCTATAAATACTATCTGGGAGTCTCCGCCCCCTTTTGAGTGATTGTAAATGCACCAAAGTTTGCAGAGGCAGGATCATTGTGCAGATGATCCTGCTTCCCTAAGTGCATGACAGAGGGCTGAGTAATGGTCTCTGATGGCAGATGGGAGGGACTCTATGTAAACATGGACACTCCTGGATGTCATCTTCCAGAGAAGCGTAAGCTTCTCTCGGGACGAAGGATGAGGCAGGTTGAAGAGGCAGCGTTCAACCTCCACCAGGTTGTCCGCTACACGAATCTCCGGGTTGTTTGGTTCGAACTGCTCTATGTCCTCTGCAAGGGACTCAAGCTGGCTGGTCCAAAGACCAGGTACCCTTGGGATATCGGAATGGTCAGAGTCATCTGAGCTAGAACATCCTGGTTCTCTCCGGTGGAGAGAGTGAGGGAGCTGATAGCACTGTCAGGTGCTGGAAAATGACAATGTTCCTTCTCCTGAAAAGGAGTGAAAGAGCTGCGAGACCACGTGGTGGTGTGGCTGAGAGCACTGATATCCATCAGTGTGTCATAGCAACTCGCTGTTGAGGTTTCTTCTCTCCTGTGTAGACAGGCATAGAAGACCGGCGACAACAGTCTTCAACTGGGTCATGTGGCTCCCGAGGTATCTTTGCTCTGAGCACGCAGTGTCTCTGACGACTCATGGTAGGAGTCACGCAAAAGCTGTGTTTCGATAAGTGCGAAAATGTTGTTAATGCACCTGTGGCTTTCACTTCTGTAGTCTATACAAATTGTAACCTCGCAACTGCAACACAGTGTTTTTAGCACCTTGGGTGAGCAATAGTTGTGTTAGTGTACATTTATCTGGGTGAACTTGAATAGTGAAAGTACGAGTTTGTCCTAATGAAATTAAAACTTTATTCTAAAAACATACTCAGTATCTCGTCTGAAGCATCTTTTCGGCCACAACTGATGAAAAGACCATAACAGTCAAATCCAGCATAATAAAAGAGGTTGAAACTGCTTTAACCTAATAAACACTTCATGTTTAAACTTGAATTGAAAAGTACCAGTTTGCTCTAAGGAAATAAAAACTTTATTCCAAAATTACTCTATATCCCGTGTGGAGCATCATTTCGGCCACTCCTGATGAAATGAAAATAGCAGTTACTCCACCAAATAAAACTGGTTGAAACTGCTTGAACCTGATAAACAAATCATTTAAAACTTGAATAGTTAAAGTACTAGTTTGTTCTAATGAAATAAAAACTTTATTCCAAAATCACTCTATATCCCGTGAGGAGCATCATTTCGGCCACTACTGATGAAATGAAAATAGCAGTTAATTCACTAAATAAAACTGGTGAAACTGCTTGAACCTGATAAACACATCATTTAAACTTGAATTGACAAAGTACTAGTTTGTTCTAATGAAATAAAAACTTTATTCCAAAATCACTCTATATCCCATGAGGAGCATCATTTCGGCCACTCCTGATGAAATGAAAATAGCAGTTACTCCACTAAATAAAACTGGTTGAAACTGCTTGAACCTGATAAACACATCATTTAACCTTGAATTGAGAAAGTACTAGTTTGTTCTAATGAAATAAAAACTTTATTCCAAAATCACTCTATATCCCGTGTGGAGCATCATTTCGGCCACTCCTTATGAAATGAAAATAGCAGTTACTCCACTAAATATAATTGGTTGAAAGTACTTGCAACTGCTAAGTCCATCATGTTTACACTTGAATTGAGAAAGTACTAGTTTGTTCTAAGGAAATAAAAACTTTCTTCCAAAATTACTCTATATCCCGTGTGGAGCATCATTTCGGCCACTCCTGATGAAATGAAAATAGCAGTTACTCCACTAAATAAAACTGCTTGAAACTGCTTGAACCTGATAAACACATCATTTAACCTTGAATTGAGAAAGTACTAGTTTGTTCTAATGAAATAAAAACTTTATTCCAAAATCACTCTATATCTCGTGTGGAGCATCATTTCGGCCACTACTGATGAAATGAAAATAGCAGTTACTCCACTAAATAAAACTGGTTGAAACTGCTTGAACCTGATAAACACATCATTTTAACTTGAATTGTGAAAGTACTAGTTTGTTCTAATGAAATAAAAACTTTCTTCCAAAATTACTCTATATCCCGTGTGGAGCATCATTTCGGCCACTCCTGATGAAATGAAAATAGCAGTTACTCCACTAAATATAATTGTTTGAAAGTGCTTGCAACTGCTATGTCCATCATGTTTAACCTTGAATTGAGAAAGTACTAGTTTGTTCTAATGAAATAAAAACTTTATTCCAAAATCACTCTATATCCCGTGTGGAGCATCATTTCGGCCACTCCTTATGAAATGAAAATAGCAGTTACTCCACTAAATATAATTGGTTGAAAGTACTTGCAACTGCTAAGTCCATCATGTTTACACTTGAATTGAGAAAGTACTAGTTTGTTCTAATGAAATAAAAACTTTCTTCCAAAATTACTCTATATCCCGTGTGGAGCATCATTTCGGCCACTCCTGATGAAATGAAAATAGCAGTTACTCCACTAAATATAATTGGTTGAAACTGCTTGAACCTGATAAACACATCATTTTAACTTGAATTGAGAAAGTACTAGTTTGTTCTAATGAAATAAAAACTTTCTTCCAAAATCACTCTATATCCCGTCTGGAGCATCATTTCGGCCACTACTGATGAAATGAAAATAGCAGTTACTCCACTAAATAAAACTGGTTGAAACTGCTTGAACCTGATAAACACATCATTTAACCTTGAATTGAGAAAGTACTAGTTTGTTCTAATGAAATAAAAACTTTATTCCAAAACCACTCTATATCTCGTGTGGAGCATCATTTCGGCCACTCCTGATGAAATGAAAATAGCAGTTACTCCACTAAATATAATTGTTTGAAAGTGCTTGCAACTGCTATGTCCATCATGTTTAACCTTGAATTGAGAAAGTACTAGTTTGTTCTAATGAAATAAAAACTTTATTCCAAAATCACTCTATATCCCGTGAGGAGCATCATTTCGGCCACTCCTGATGAAATGAAAATAGCAGTTACTCCACTAAATAAAACTGGTTGAAACTGCTTGAACCTGATAAACACATCATTTAACCTTGAATTGAGAAAGTACTAGTTTGTTCTAATGAAATAAAAACTTTATTCCAAAATCACTCTATATCTCGTGTGGAGCATCATTTCGGCCACTCCTGATGAAATGAAAATAGCAGGTACTCCACTAAATAAAACTGGTTGAAACTGCTTGAACCTGATAAACACATCATTTTAACTTGAATTGAGAAAGTACTAGTTTGTTCTAATGAAATAAAAACTTTATTCCAAAATTACTCTATATCCCGTCTGGAGCATCATTTCGGCCACTACTGATGAAATGAAAATAGCAGTTACTCCACTAAATAAAACTGGTTGAAACTGCTTGAACCTGATAAACACATCATTTAACCTTGAATTGAGAAAGTACTAGTTTGTTCTAATGAAATAAAAACTTTCTTCCAAAATTACTCTATATCCCGTGTGGAGCATCATTTCGGCCACTCCTAATGAAATGAAAATAGCAGTTACTCCACTAAATATAATTGGTTGAAAGTACTTGCAACTGCTAAGTCCATCATGTTTAAACTTGAATTGAGAAAGTACTAGTTTGTTCTAAGGAAATAAAAACTTTCTTCCAAAATTACTCTATATCCCGTGTGGAGCATCATTTCGGCCACACCTGATGAAATGAAAATAGCAGTTACTCCACTAAATATAATTGTTTGAAAGTGCTTGCAACTGCTAAGTCCATCATGTTTAAACTTGAATTGAGAAAGTACTAGTTTGTTCTAATGAAATAAAAACTTTATTCCAAAATCACTCTATATCCCGTGAGGAGCATCATTTCGGCCACTACTGATGAAATGAAAATAGCAGTTACTCCACTAAATATAATTGGTTGAAAGTACTTGCAACTGCTAAGTCCATCATTTAAAAGTTGAATAGTGAGAGTTTAGTATGTTTCGTGAAATACAAACTTTATTCTAAAAACACACTCAGTATCTCGTCTGAAGCATTTTTTCTGCCACAACTGATGAGAAGACCATAAGCAGTCAAATCCAGCATAATGAAACTGCTTCAACCTGATAAACACTTCATGTTTAAACTTGAATAGTGAAAGTACGACTATGGTCTAGTAAAATACAAACTTTATTCTAAAAACCAACTCTCAAGCTCCTCATCCTATCTCTAAGGGTGCGCTCAGCCACCCTACGCAGGAAGCTCACTTCAACCGCTTGTATCCGGGATCTCGTTCTTTCGGTCATGACCCATAGTTCATGGCTGTGGTGGAGGCAATAACTCGGGTCTGGGAGGAGTTTGGAGAGGCCATGGAAGAGGACTTTCGGTCTGCCCCGAGGAAATTCTGGCAAACCGACTCCATGCTCCGGGAGCATGGAGTCCGGCGCCCTTCATCCCTGCAACATCGCGTGACGCGGGGACGGTACCTCTGGACAGGCAGAATGGGGTCGTGGTCCCTCTCTTCAAGGAGGGGGATCGGAGGGTGTGTTCCAACTACAGAGGGATCACACTCCTCAGCCTCCCCAGGAAAGTCTATTCCAGTGTACTGGAGTGGAGGGTCCGGCCGTTAGTCAAACCTTGGATCCAAGAGGAATAATGCGGTTTTCATTCTGGTCGTGGAACACTGGACCAGCTCTATACCCTCCACCAGCTGCTTGAGGGTTCATGGGAGTTTGCCCAACCAGTCCACATGTGTTTTCTGGATCTTGAGAAGGCGTTCGACCGCGTCCCCTGAGACATCCTGTGGGGGGGTGCTCCGGGAGCATGGAGTCCGGGGCCCTTTGTTAAGCGCTGTTCGGTCTTTGTATTCCCGGAACAGGAGTTTGGTTTGCATTGGCGGCAATAAGTCGGACCTGTTTGCAGTGGTTTCACCTGATCCGCCAGTGGCAGACAGAAAAAAGCATTAGCCAAATCTATACAAGAGAAAAATCTATGTTCAGGTGAGAGATGTGACAACGCAGTTTTGAGATGTCTGGAATCTCGTTTCTCTGCACATGTTGCCGGGACCAGCAGCCAGGGGGGACTCGGCTGAGATCCTCAACACCAGCCCCTGGGTACTTCTCAGGGTGATAAAGAGGAAGTGGTCCGAGCCCAGGTGAACGGGTCGATTTAAGGTCGTCGAGAGGACGTCTCACGCTGTTCGGCTGAGTGACAAAGGCTCCCCAGGAAAGTCTATTCCAGGGTACTGGAGAGGAGGGTCCGGCCGTTAGTCGAACCCTGGATAAAAGAGGAACAATGCGGTGCCATCTGTCGCAGTGTACTCTGGCGGGAGAACCACATCGCACTCTTCAGGAGACCTCCATCCATCTGAAGCAAGTTGCCCATGGATTGGCTGATCCAGGAGACAGCTCCACACGTCAAAGGGCGGAATAATCCCTGTACACCGAAGTAAGAAGAACACAGAGAAGTAGACGGCAGCAAGGGAGGAGGTGAAATAGCGCTCCTCTCTGTTCATGTGACGTGCCAAGTCCATCCATCCATCCATCCATTTTCTGCCGCTTATCCGGGGCCGCGTCGCGGAGGCAACTCTGCTCAGACTTCCCTCACCCCAGACACTTCCTCCAGCTCTTCCGGTGGCACCCCAAGGCGTTCCCAGGCCAGCCGAGAGACAGGGCAACTCCAGAGAGAGAGGGCAACTCCAGAGCAGTGGAGTATCCAGCCCCCGTCGAGGAGCTGGGTTCCGGAGTCCAAGCTGTAAGTGGAGGCGAGCCCGACTATATCTAGACGGTATCTCTCAGCCTCCCTCACAAGCTCGGGCTCCTTCCCCCCCAGCGAGGTCACATTCCATGTCCCAATAGCCAGATTCTGTGGCCGGGGATCGGGTCGTCGAGGCCTCTGCCGTCGACTGCCCCCCAATCCACAATGCACCCAACCCCTACGGCAGCCTCTGTAGGTGGTGGGCCCACAGGAGGGGCAAGTCCCCCGACAACATAGCTCCGAGGGTCATTCGGGTGCTCAAACTCTCCCACCACGACAAGGTTGCAGTTCAAGGGGGAGTCACCACCGTTTAAAAGTTTTGTATGTTGCTATTTGAGTATATGATTGTTGATTTTGCTTACATATGACCTCTATTATACGAAGAGTGCCTCATACTGTATTGACACTAATTATTGACCTCTGGGGTCAGAGGTCAAAAGGGGAATTGAAGGAATATAGTGGTTGAACATTTGTTTTCTGTGTGACAACTGGACATATTGTATTCAGTTGTGTTTCTACACTACTGGGGTTTCTCCCACTGCCCAAGTTGGGAAAACACAGCTATAAATCCATGTTCAGGGACATTCCAAGTTGGTTGGCGATGTCTCCTCAGTGCTCTACTTGCAAAAACATGGTCAAGGTAAGATTGGATCAACAGATAAGAGGTCACTTTGTCCCACAGAACGTCAAGCTCTGAGAAGAACCAGTTTGAAGCAGTTTTGGGAACAAAGGAATAGCAAATTCACTATAGCAACGCATACATCACGAGGAACCGACCAATGTGAGGTTGAGGTGGTGTATGCAAATGTATAATATGAACCACGTGTTGCAGTTGTGCCCTTCTTCATTGTAAACCTGGCCTGCACACTTGGGTCTGCAAGGAAGAACGGTCTGAGCTCGTATTATGTAATCTGATATATGTATTTTTGTAATCTCTTGTTTGTGTGATTATTAAATTCACTATTGAAGAAATTAACTCTGTTCCTGCCTCTCCCGGATCAAACGAACAAGCAGGAATTCAGGGGAACACAGGAACGAATTCCAACACTAAGCATCTCTACCTAAAGTCAGTTTTTTTTTTTTTATTAAACCAGCCTGAGCAGCTCCATCTAGAGACAGTAACGTGATTTTCTAAATCAAACCAGCCTGAGCAGCACCATCTAGAGACAGTAACGTGATTTTCTAAATCAAACCAGCCTGATCAGCTCTATCTAAAGACAGTAATGTGATTTTCTAGATCAAACCAGCCTGATCAGCTCTATCTAAAGGCAGTAACACAATTTGTCTAGATTAAACCAGCCTGAGCAGCTCTATCTTAAGAAAATAACACATTTTTTTCTCAATTAAACCAGCCTGAGCAGCTCTATCTTAAAGGAGTACAGTAGGATTTTCCCGAATTTTAGGAAAGAACCGCCCTCTCCACCTTTTGAAAAATGCACGCAAAGCTCTACCTGCTCCCGAGATGGAACGCCTACTAAAACGTGTGCGAGAGACATGAACGAGCCCAGTTCTCCTCGTGCACGCACTGTTTACAAGTCACAAGTCAGCATCGCTTACACAAGCTCACTTTACAAGAAGATTTGAACTTTTTCCACTAATCAACCCTGGAAAGTTACAATATAGACATAGATAACTTTTACTGGAAGTGATTTGAAATGGATTTCTCCAAATAGAATGCCAAACTTTACCTGTCGAGTAGAAACTTCGCGACTGAAGCATCAGTGGGAAGCCCAACCTGGGCTTTCAGCGCACGCCATCGTGTGAAAGAATCTCCCAAAAACACTCTGGTCTTGTTTCTCTCTTCCGAAGCCTTTCTCTTCTTCTCATACACTTCGAAGACACTTTTTCTCTTTTGTGACCCTCTGCCATTTTCAAAGTACCCGGTGAGAACTGCGAGCTCGCTGAAGGCGCAGCTCACCATATACACCTGAAAGCACGCATGCGCAGAAAGTGAAAACTAATAGATCCACGCTACCTGGGGACGAGCACATACGACGGCCTTGCGTAATATATCACCAGAATGATTGACAGTTGGGAGTACCAATAGTCTTGATGATCCACCCGGAAAAAGAAAATCCTCCTGTACACCTTTAAGACAGTAACATGATTTTACTTGATTAAACCAGCCTGAGAAGCTCTATCTTAAAAAAGTACACTCAAAAATGAAATGACAGAATTGTTTTTTCAGTGTGACATGATTTTCCTCGATTAAACCATGGTCCAAGTGGAGGAACGTGGGAGCAGCGCTTCAAAGGGTTGAGTGGAAATCTCCACCAACGGCTGATCCCACGTTTCATCGGGCTCATCCATCCCTCCGGACAGGGCCTCACAGCCAGAGACAGGTGAGCCGTTTAGGGACTATTCAGTAACAAGAACTTAGAGCTGTGATTTCACTTGTATATAAGTTAAAGATATAAAGCAAAGTTGGACTCTTCAGGTGATGAAATATACATTAAATGTCCACCAATGACTGTTGAGATGGTTGATCATTTAGTTTTAAACGTAGTAAACATAGAAAATACTTTGGCTGGTTATTGTGATTAAATTAAATTACATCTCACAACAAAACATGCTTTTAAAATAACAAAGACATTTGATCCAAATTACATTGAATTTAATACAAGAGACCCATTCTACAAAACAAACCTTTCCTCCTGCAATTAGCCTTTCAATACCACCTCACTCCGTGTGTGTTGTCCTCACAATCAATCAAAGTGATCTGGTGTCTCCTGGTGTTGATCTTAAGAGTCTCTCAACTTGTGGAACCTGTGCATTTAACACTTTTCTTTTGTCTACAGTGTGTTGTGGGAATCTCCCAGAACCTGTATCTCGCCCACCTTGCTGCTCCTCCTGTCACCTGCAGTACAAGGTGATTTCGTCTGTCCACTTCTGGCTCTAAAGACTCTTCTGGCTGTTTGTACCTACATGAACATCATTACATGCAGCTTGTTTACCAGAGCTTTACTTCAAGTCATTGCACAGCTAGAAAACTTTAGTTTAGTAAGTCTCAGTAAGGTCTGAGTGTGTATCACATGTTTAGGTGCAACCAGGGTTGGGTAGTCATGGAATACATGTAACAGTGTTACATAATTAGGATACAAAAAACATATAACTGTAATCTGTTACAGTACATAAAAAAATGTGTAATCTCGTTACAGGTATGCTCGATAAAAACTGGGATTACTGAGCAGGATTACAGTAGAAATCAGATGGAATAAACTAGAAATGCAGCTGTCACATGCGCCATGCACTGGCATTGCGACACTTCCCGACGCTTTCAGGCTGACAATCCATGCTTTGCCATGGATTCTGCAGACAGTTGCTTTCATCACTATGTTTTAAAGTCGGAGAAATCTCTTAACCTCTCTGTACAATGCAAACTATGTCTCCCAGCCGTGAAAGTGCTGTGAACGTCCAGGAACTGGACATCTCACCTGAAGAAACATAGAAACATAAAACCTGCTCACTTTCACTGATACACACATGGACTCTGTTTACTAGTTTTATTAGCTCGTAATATGCTTCCTACCTGTTCTCAATACGTTTAGAGGCTCTTGTGTTTTAGGGATTAATTGGGGCGACACGTGCCATCACTTTTTTCTTTTTACTCAATGAGTGATTCATGCTGCCAGATACAGCCTCTCATCAAACATTCACATTTATTCTGGAAAAAAACCAACATTAAAACTAATGAGGAAACGGGGTGAGAGAGAGAGAGAGAGAGAGAGAGAGAGAGAGAGAGAGAGAGAGAGAGAGAGAGAGAGAGAGAGAGTGAGAGAGAGAGAGAGAGAGAGTTTTAGAAAAGATGGGCACATTTTCTTGAATAGAAATTGAAAGCTTTATTTGTATTGTGGTTTTGATTCTCTTAAAAAAAAAAATCAATGTTAGACACCTGATTGGTTACTGAGTTTTGATAGTTCAAAACTTGTTAAGTGCAATTTGTGTCTGCTGTGTATAAGATGTGTCAATACACTGAGCAGATGACACTTTCTATTCTTTCTTGTCATTTTTTTATGTTTTATTATGGCCAGGCAAGAGTAGAGGCACGGCTTTTCAGAGGTTGATGGACTCTGTGCTGCGCGACCTCGCTTTCGTTTCTGTTTACCTGGACGACATCTTGGTGGCTAGTTCTTCAGTTGAGGAGCATTTTTCACACCTAAAGCAAGTTTTTCAGCGCCTTGAGCAGGGGTGGGCAATTATTTTTCCGAAGGGGCCAAATGAGAAGCAGAAAATATTGTGGAGGGCCTTGCCAAAAGTTTAAACTCTATTCTGCATATGAATTTTATTTCTAAATTGAAAGCAGTAAATGGCATTGTTTACACATGCTGGTAAGTGTCTTTGTTATTATTAGGTAAAGAGAAAGTGAGGGTTATTTTAACAAAACATTTTTTTATTCAGTGCAGTTATTCAAAACAATTGTAAACATGAAACATTTGTAACTCTTTTTTTAATTACATTAACCAAAAACACTTTTTTCTATGAAGACATCACAATGTCTTTGTATGCCAAATATCATTAACAAGATATGTCACATTATGATTGTCAAACTGCCAAGCTGTGCAGACAAAAAGTAATAGTGAACACACATTTGGGTATTTTCTTGTTCAGTGAGAGAAATCTAGCCTTTGCTGCCCTTTAACGAGTGCATCAAAGTCAGGTTGAATGTCTGAGGTGGAGATGCGAAGCACAGCTGACAGATGATCATCAGTAAGAGAGGATCTGAACCTGGATTTGGTAAACTTCATTACTGAGAATGTTTGTTCACATATGTAGGTAGATCCAAACAGAACCAACATCTTCTGAGCATGTCTCCTCATGTTTGGAAAGTTCTCCTCCTTAAGAGATGAGTAGAACTCCAGCAGTGATGCTGACTTAAAGTGCTCTGCCAGTACTGTGTCAGACTGCAGGTCAATGAGCTCCAGCTGAACATCACTGGGTGCATCATCTACTCTGCAGGCAAAGGGAGAGGAAACCAGGTGCATTTCATCCTCAATGTTTTTACAATCATCAAATCGCCTTAAAAACTCACCATGCAAATCTCCTAACATGGATGAGTACCTGCAGAGATGATTCGCTGATGGTCTGACTTCTTTAAGGGTTTGCATGTGAGTGAGAGTGTTGTTCTGTAGTTGACTTGAAAGAAACAGCAACTTTCTCATAAAAGCCTTCACCAGGTTATGCATGTCATGAACGAAAAGGCCCTTGCCTTGCAGTTTAGTGCTCAGTTCATTCATCAGTGCCGTCACATCAACAGCAAATGCAAAATCTGCCATCCAGTTCATATCTGAAAGCTCGGGGATGTTTTTGCCTTTCATCTCACAAAACTCTTGAATCTCTGTTTTCAGGTCCCAAAATCTTTTGAGCACTTTGCCCAGACTGAGCCATCTGACAGCTGTGTGGTACATGATGTCACCATGTTCATTCTCATGCTCCTCTAAAAGTGCAACAAACTGCCTGTGATTTAATGCTCGTGCCCTGATAAAGTTAACCGTTTTTGTTACAACATCAATAACATGGTTAAGTTTTAGCACAGACCTGCACAGTACATGCTGATGTATAATACAATGTATCAACACTAAATGATGCTCTGTGCCGAGTTCAGTCACTTTATCTTGGATCTGTTTCAAAAGTCCGACATGTTTTCCTGTCATATTCGGACAACCATCAGTAGTGACGCCTACCAGTTTGTCCCATTTCAGTCCAAGCTTGACCATGCATGCATCGACCTCCTTGAACAGATCGTTTCCCGTTGTCGTTCCTTTTATTGACCTCAATGCTGCCAGCTCCTCCGTAATCTTGAAGTCCTGCCTTATTCCCCGGAGAAACACCAGTAACTGGGCAGTGTCACGGACACCACAGCTCTCATCCAAAGCCAAAGAGAAAAAGTCAAAACTTTCAACTCCACTTTTGAGCTGACATTCGAGATTCTCCGCGATTCCTTCCACCCTTCTGGTGACGGTTCGCCTGGACAGCGGGACTTTTTCAAATGCTTCTTTATTCTCAGGGCATATTAGCGCGGCAGAGCCCACCAAGCACTCTTTCACAAACTCGCCAATCCGAGAACGGCTTGCTGTTTTTAGCGATTTTGTGGGATATGACGAAGCTGGTCTTGGTCGCTGCATCCCGGGCTGTGTGTAGTTTGCTAAAACAGCCTTGTTGTTTTGCTAGCTTTGCTAGCAAGTCTTCTGATATTCGCGCTCTCTCAGCCTCCGCCAAGTGTCTGTATTTCTCCGCGTGTTTTGTCTCATAATGCCGACTCACATTGTACTCCTTAAACACGGCGACGTGCTCTCCACAAACTAAACAGACGGGTTTACCACCGACTTCAGTAAACAAATATTTAGTGCTCCAAATCTTCTTGAAATTTCGGCCTTCAGCATCCACCTTTCTTTTCTTGACGTGCCCGTACATCATTGAGGGGCGACAATCACATGCACTGAGAAGCCGTCGGTGGGGAATCCACCGCCGCCATCTTGTTTGGCCATTTTGATCCGAATCACCACCCCAGCGCCACTGTTGGTGGGAGGCAGTACTACATGCAATATGTTTTGTTCCGACGCACAATTACAGCGTCACTGTCGGTGGGAGGCAAGAGAACATGATCCGCAATGCAACCGTGCTCCTCCAGACTTGAAACCTCGCCAGTGCGGTATAAAAATGGCGGTGTACGGCCGCTGACATGCTTGTTTGTGGACGCCGCCATTATTACTCACGGTCAGCGCCATACTACTCTCAAAACGCAAACCTCGCCAGTGCGGTATCACAATGGTGGCTTATGGGCACCGACATACTTGTTTGTGGTCGCCGCCAAATTTAAAAGGACAACTGATGTCACTGCTTCAGTTACGTCACGGTTTCATGGATCATGTTCAGTTTGAAGAAGCACAAGAACACTGGAGAAACATCCAGGTAGATATTATGTGAATAGAGCTCAGAGTGTTTATAAGGTCCAGAGCCAAGTGGATTGAAGAGGGAGAATCCCCCCCCCCCATCATATTCCATATTCAATATCTCTCTGAACCTATTTCAACAAGACACTGCAGCTGGAACCACATCTGTAGAGTTCAGCTACTAAACTGATCTGCCTTCTTCATTCATGCAGTGACAATGTGTGGTGCATTAAGCAAAACTAACTACAAAAATGGAGAGTAACTGTAGTTACTTCAGAGTAAATGTCCATGACAAACCTTCAAAAAGTACCTCTGACAACTTTAAAAGAATAAAACCATCCATGAATCACGTCATTGTTCTTTATTATATATTAAAAGCACTTTTAAAGACAAAACCAAACAAATCCACATGAGCAAGCGTGAGCGACTGTGGAAAGGGAAAAAGTCCCTCTAACAGGAAGAAATCTTTGCAGAAACCAGACTCAGAGGTGGAGGCATTCTGCTGGCCGGTTGGGGTGAGAGGATAGAGGAGAGGACAGACAGATAGATAAAAGATACACTCTGAAAATTGGGACAGGAGACTTCAAACCACTATATTGATAGACATCCGGCAGGGAGGATGAGAGCACAGACGACAGGAGCTTGCTAGAACTTTCTCCCACTGGCTATGATGACCTGTGCTTGAAGCCTTGTGTGACCTTCAGCCATCAGGATGTTGATGATGATCTGAAAAAGATGGACAAGGTGCATGCAGATAGGTTTCAAAAGACACAAAATATTGACCACTACTTCTATGATGTCCTCCATTGATTGATCATCTTAATTCTGGAAGCATAACATCAAAAATGTAATCGATGAGTCTCAGGTCCCCCTTCTTGATTTCCATGACCTCCTCCATCTCTTTCAGCATCTCGAAGATCTGTTGCAATACAGACGAATAAAAATAAACAAACTGAGCTTATGTTACATAAAAAATCTCAAACTTGATTGATGAGTCATAGGAGTGTTCTGCATGCAGACATGCGACACTCAATTCCTTTACGGTCTCTGGATCCGTGGTCAGCACAGATGCTGTGTGCATTGTTGGGTGTGCATATGAATGCTCCATGCCCACGCATTCGCTGCTACGATGACGTGACATTCTGATTGAACACTGCGTCTGAAAAAATATTTAAATCAGAATCATTAGTATTTGTTCAAATGTACTGATCTCTCATTGATGATTGCAAACTGACAAGCATCCAAGTGATTCATTGCAGTATGTTATATATAAGATATTCAATCTCCCTCACAACCATTAAACTTTCTCTAATTTGGATGCTCTGATAATAACACAGAAATCCCAGTCAGGTTGTAAAAATCCAGTAATGCAGTATGATAAAAAATACCAGTACGGGTCTAAATAAACCAACACATGGAACAAAGATAAAAAAAGAGCAACATAAACTTTGAGCTGATCTTACTTGAATTGCTCCCAACATAACTATACAACGACTCTTCCTCTCACTAATACTGATATAATGACACCTATCAACCATGTCCTACTTATTAGTGCAGGCTGATGCACACCGTTTTGAGGCTTTTCACCCACGTGACAAAATTCAGCCATTTAGGACGTAAACGCAACTAAATGTTGTGATGAAACTGCAGTTAGCAGGAGTGATAAGTGAAGGCACACAGTAAACTGTGAGTTGTCTGGACGGAGAAATAAAGCAGCAGATATGTGGACAGACTGACACAGTTGGGGAGAGATGAACATATCTGTTCCCTCATGGAAGGTTGTGAAGCTGATCTGGCTCCGGTCTTCCAGTGCGAGTATAAACATAGTCTCTAAATACTGGTATAACTCCACCTACTATTTCGTTCTTATTAGTGCAGGCTGATACTTTACACATAGAAAAAAATGCAATTATTTACCTTAGCAGAAGACAATCCTTTACTCTGTTGAGCTTCGAGTACACGTGTGAAGAAAACAATGCAATGGGAACAAATGTGCGTTTGAAGCGCGGCGCACAGTTTTTTTCCGGCGAGTGGGTCCTCCAACGTCACTTCCGGTGGGTGGGCCTCCGAAAACGTAATTCCCGATGTTCCGCGGGGTCTGATACGTCACTTCCTGTATGTCGCTACAGTAAACGTCACTTCCGGTACGCATATTTTCAAAATGGCGGCAACCGGTAAATAAGTATGGCGGCGCCCGCAACACCGCCATTTTTGATTCTCCACCGACATCTCTTGCATGCACTGATTGACTTGTTTTACGGGTTACGTATACGACGTACGTAGGTTACGTACACTGTACATAAATAAACAGGCTTCAAAGTAAAAGCATTTCCGTTTTAATTTATAGAGCCGATGGTTTTAGTCCACACATTAAAATTCGAAAGAAGCTTTTGTTTTCTTAATTCTAAGCAACCTTTCGCGGGCCGGTCAGAATCGGGTCACGGGCCGCATTTGGCCCGCGGGCCTTAAAATGCCCAGGTCTGGCCTTGAGGAACATGGCCTAATTGTCAACCCTGCTAAGTGCCAGTTTGGTCTGCCTGTGATTGACTTTTTGGGTCATCGTATTTCAACTCAGGGTGCCATTCCATTGCCTTCTAAGGTGCAAGCGGTGACAGATTTCCCTCGTCCAGCCTCGGTTAAGGCCCTGCAGGAGTTTTTGGGCATGATTAATTTCTACAACCTTTCATATTGAGATTACAACTATATACCAAATAAAGGTTTTATCAGCTCTATCAATTACAATGGTCAAATTGTCTCAATGGCTACAGACAGAAAATCGTGGATTTAAATCCACCTGGAGGTGTTTGTGGAATTAACTTGTGTGTGCATGTGTTTCCTCAGGGTTCTCTGGTTTTCTTCCATAGTCCAATTAAATGCATGTTAATGGTAATACTAAACTGACTCTCTGTGTATGTCCCGTGGTAGACTGATGACGTGTTCTGTTTCTTTTGAAACGTATTTTCAGTGACGGCCAGACCAGACGTCAATATAATGTTCAGGAAAGACGTCTCAAAAAACTTTCATTCAGGCTCTTCTGAGGAAGTCTTCTGGATGTCTAGAGACATCGTCTTTAGTTGTGTTCTGGACCTACATGTTGACACAAAGAACAGTGGCTGTGTAAAACACATTGGTTACTGTGGAACTGTGCTGTGTATTCATCAACAACATCTCACATGTTGGAAGATAAACAAGAGCACGGAGCAACATTTTATCAAAAATAATTTATTTATGAAAAATTATTCATTAGAATAAATTGGTTATTTATCAAATAATAATGACATTGGGCCACCACCAGCTAAACTGGAAATAGTTAATGCCAAAAAAAGTGTTATTTAAATTGATTTATGTTTCTCTTTAGATATAACAATCTTGAATAACAGGGAAGGTGTGAGATTGGAGCGCAGGCTGTTTCAAACCAGTGAACCAGGACCGCTTGACCCCGTCAGCTAGAAAGGGTATGTACTGGGTTTCAGAAGATGGCAGTGCCTCGAAGTCAGTGGGGACGCGCACTGGGTGGATGTCTGTGACTCCCCCCCCCCCTTTTTGTGCGAGTCCCTTGCGAAGATCGTGTGATAATCGCGGGAGACCTCCTCATACAAATGCATCTCCTTGTTTCTGTTGTGGTAAAGTGCGAGCCTCAGCAGAGCGTTGCTCGGTCTTTGACTCGAAGCCTGAATAAGGTTCTTCTGGTACAGACATGGTCTGTTTACCTGAAATGTCTGTATTCTCTGGTTGAGTCATTGGAGCGTGCACAACCATGTCACCTTCGGTGCTCGGTTTTGTACCCTGAAGAACCTGTTCAAGGTTAACATGGTGAGCGCTGGTGATGGTTTTGGTTGTGGAAATGAGGAGAGTTGTGTCATGCGTGTCGTCGCTGGTGAGGGACGAAGGCAGATTGTCAATGAGATGAGAATTAGTTCAAGATTGTGGAATGAACTGTCAGTTAACATCTCTAAAGGTGGAAATGCGGTCACTTTAATCTGACCAGGTGTCAGATTTTGGACCCGTGGGTTGGCTGAACGATTGCTGTTAGAAGCTGGGTGGCCTAGTTCTTAGCCAATGGGAGTCGGGCTGACGACTTGGGACCAAAGGCGCCGTTTGGTGGCAGCGAGTCGGTTTAGGATGTCCTGACCAATAAGCAGTTCTTCTGTGTCCAGATCAGTGACGTGGATGGGATGCGTCGCTGACATGTCCTGCAAAGCTGTTGACCCAGACACATTGAGTGATGTGGTGCAAGTCCTGAGTGAAGCCTCGGTTGTTTATGCTACACTCTTCCACCTGAAGTGGCTTTCCTTAAGTGGCATGCGCAAGCGTGGTTCTAGCAACCCGTGCGAAGGTGTCTGAACACACGAGGGGGATTTCTGACCCAGTACCAAGCAGTGAGAGAGTGTCAACAACCCCTACCACCACTGAAGTGTATCTGTGGTTGGCATAGCCAAGATTACCCAAGAATGTCAAATGGGCCTCTTTCACCTCCTGGATCTCCTCCTCCTGCCAAAATGAACTTTGTGTGCGGAGGGGAGGGGCCAAGTCATGCGGTCAGGGGGAGCCAGGTCCCTTCTTACCAGGCGGGTTCAGGTGCTGCTTCACCACTCTGATGCAGGTTTTAATCCACTGTGGGACATCTGCATCCCAGTTGTTTTGAGTCTGACCTCAGCCTCGGTTTTTAGACTTACCTCTCCTCACCTGAGACCTCAGGACACCTGCATCACCATCATAGTTTTCACCTGAACGGTGGTGCAGCTCCCACACCATCTGCGCATGTTTGCGGAGGTCTTTCATGGTGGGGTTTTGGTCCTGCAGAAAAGGGCGACATCGATCCACACACTGTTGTGGAGGTTGTTAACGAAGAGGGACTTAAAAGTCTGGTCTTTGTCCAATCCTGGTGCATTGTGGCCTTGGAAGTAGGCAGCCCTTAGGCACCTATAAATACTATCTGGGAGTCTCCGCCCCCTTTTGAGTGATTGTAAATGCACCAAAGTTTGCAGAGGCAGGATCATTGTGCAGATGATCCTGCTTCCCTAAGTGCATGACAGAGGGCTGAGTCTCTGATGGCAGATGGGAGGGACTCTATGTAAACATGGACACTCCTGGATGTCATCTTCCAGAGAAGCGTAAGCTTCTCTCGGGACGAAGGATGAGGCAGGTTGAAGAGGCAGCGTTCAACCTCCACCAGGTTGTCCGCTACACGAATCTCCGGGTTGTTTGGTTCGAACTGCTCTATGTCCTCTGCAAGGGACTCAAGCTGGCTGGTCCAAAGACCAGGTACCCTTGGGATATCGGAATGGTCAGAGTCATCTGAGCTAGAACATCCTGGTTCTCTCCGGTGGAGAGAGTGAGGGAGCTGATAGCACTGTCAGGTGCTGGAAAATGACAATGTTCCTTCTCCTGAAAAGGAGTGAAAGAGCTGCGAGACCACGTGGTGGTGTGGCTGAGAGCACTGATATCCATCAGTGTGTCATAGCAACTCGCTGTTGAGGTTTCTTCTCTCCTGTGTAGACAGGCATAGAAGACCGGCGACAACAGTCTTCAACTGGGTCATGTGGCTCCCGAGGTATCTTTGCTCTGAGCACGCAGTGTCTCTGACGACTCATGGTAGGAGTCACGCAAAAGCTGTGTTTCGAAAAGTGCGAAAATGTTGTTAATGCACCTGTGGCTTTCACTTCTGTAGTCTATACAAATTGTAACCTCGCAACTGCAACACAGTGTTTTTAGCACCTTGGGTGAGCAATAGTTGTGTTAGTGTACATTTATCTGGGTGAACTTGAATAGTGAAAGTACGAGTTTGTCCTAATGAAATTAAAACTTTATTCTAAAAACATACTCAGTATCTCGTCTGAAGCATCTTTTCGGCCACAACTGATGAAAAGACCATAACAGTCAAATCCAGCATAATAAAAGAGGTTGAAACTGCTTTAACCTAATAAACACTTCATGTTTAAACTTGAATTGAAAAGTACCAGTTTGCTCTAAGGAAATAAAAACTTTATTCCAAAATTACTCTATATCCCGTGTGGAGCATCATTTCGGCCACTCCTGATGAAATGAAAATAGCAGTTACTCCACCAAATAAAACTGGTTGAAACTGCTTGAACCTGATAAACAAATCATTTAAAACTTGAATAGTTAAAGTACTAGTTTGTTCTAATGAAATAAAAACTTTATTCCAAAATCACTCTATATCCCATGAGGAGCATCATTTCGGCCACTCCTGATGAAATGAAAATAGCAGTTACTCCACTAAATAAAACTGGTTGAAACTGCTTGAACCTGATAAACACATCATTTAACCTTGAATTGAGAAAGTACTAGTTTGTTCTAAGGAAATAAAAACTTTCTTCCAAAATTATTCTATATCCCGTGTGGAGCATCATTTCGGCCACTCCTGGTGAAATGAAAATAGCAGTTACTCCACTAAATAAAACTGGTTGAAACTGCTTGAACCTGATAAACACATCATTTAAACTTGAACTAAGAAAGTACTAGTTTGTTCTAATGAAATAAAAACTTTATTCCAAAATCACTCTATATCCCGTGTGGAGCATCATTTCGGCCACTCCTTATGAAAGAAAATAGCAGTTACTCCACTAAATATAATTGGTTGAAAGTACTTGCAACTGCTACCCATCATGTTTAAACTTGAATTGAGAAAGTACTAGTTTGTTCTAAGGAAATAAAAACTTTCTTCCAAAATTACTCTATATCCCGTGTGGAGCATCATTTCGGCCACTCCTGATGAAATGAAAATAGCAGTTACTCCACTAAATATAATTGTTTGAAAGTGCTTGCAACTGCTATGTCCATCATGTTTAACCTTGAATTGAGAAACTACTAGTTTGTTCTAATGAAATAAAAACTTTATTCCAAAATCACTCTATATCCCGTGAGGAGCATCATTTCGTCCACTACTGATGAAATGAAAATAGCAGTTACTCCACTAAATATAATTGGTTGAAAGTACTTGCAACTGCTAAGTCCATCATTTAACCTTGAATTGAGAAAGTACTAGTTTGTTCTAATGAAATAAAAACTTTATTCCAAAATCACTCTATATCCCGTGAGGAGCATCATTTCGGCCACTACTGATGAAATGAAAATAGCAGTTACTCCACTAAATAAAACTGGTTGAAACTGCTTGAACCTGATAAACACATCATTTAACCTTGAATTGAGAAAGTACTAGTTTGTTCTAATGAAATAAAAACTTAATTCCAAAATCACTCTATATCTCGTGTGGAGCATCATTTCGGCCACTCCTGATGAAATGAAAATAGCAGTTACTCCACTAAATAAAACTGATTGAAAGTACTTGCAACTGCTATCCATCATGTTTAACCTTGAATTGAGAAACTACTAGTTTGTTCTAATGAAATAAAAACTTTATTCCAAAATCACTCTATATCCCGTGAGGAGCATCATTTCGGCCACTCCTGATGAAATGAAAATAGCAGTTACTCCACTAAATATAATTGGTTGAAACTGCTTGAACCTGATAAACACATCATTTTAACTTGAATTGAGAAAGTACTAGTTTGTTCTAATGAAATAAAAACTTTCTTCCAAAATTACTCAATATCCTGTGTGGAGCATCATTTCGGCCACTCCTGATGAAATGAAAATAGCAGTTACTCCACTAAATAAAACTGGTTGAAACTGCTTGAACCTGATAAACACATCATTTAAACTTGAACTAAGAAAGTACTAGTTTGTTCTAATGAAATAAAAACTTTCTTCCAAAATTACTCTATATCCCGTGTGGAGCATCATTTCGGCCACTACTGATGAAATGAAAATAGCAGTTACTCCACTAAATATAATTGGTTGAAAGTACTTGCAACTGCTATCCATCATGTTTAACCTTGAATTGAGAAACTACTAGTTTGTTCTAATGAAATAAAAACTTTCTTCCAAATATACTCTATATCCCGTGTGGAGCATCATTTCGGCCACTACTGATGAAATGAAAATAGCAGTTACTCCACTAAATAAAACTGGTTGAAACTGCTTGAACCTGATAAACACATCATTTTAACTTGAATTGAGAAAGTACTAGTTTGTTCTAATGAAATAAAAACTTTCTTCCAAAATTACTCTATATCCCGTGAGGAGCATCATTTCGGCCACTCCTAATGAAATGAAAATAGCAGTTACTCCACCAAATAAAACTGGTTGAAACTGCTTGAACCTGATAAACACATCATTTTAACTTGAATTGAGAAAGTACTAGTTTGTTCTAATGAAATAAAAACTTTCTTCCAAAATTACTCTATATCCCGTGAGGAGCATCATTTCGGCCACTCCTAATGAAATGAAAATAGCAGTTACTCCATTAAATATAATTGGTTGAAAGTACTTGCAACTGCTAAGTCCATCATGTTTAAACTTGAATTGAGAAAGTACTAGTTTGTTCTAAGGAAATAAAAACTTTATTCCAAAATCACTCTATATCCCGTGAGGAGCATCATTTCGGCCACTACTGATGAAATGAAAATAGCAGTTACTCCACTAAATAAAACTGGTTGAAACTGCTTGAACCTGATAAACACATCATTTAACCTTGAATTGAGAAAGTACTAGTTTGTTCTAATGAAATAAAAACTTTATTCCAAAATCACTCTATATCTCGTGTGGAGCATCATTTCGGCCACTACTGATGAAATGAAAATAGCAGTTGCTCCACCAATACAACTGGTTGAAACTGCTTGAACCTGATAAACACATCATTTAACCTTGAATTGAGAAAGTACTAGTTTGTTCTAAGGAAATAAAAACTTTCTTCCAAAATTACTCTATATCCCGTGTGGAGCATCATTTCGGCCACTCCTGGTGAAATGAAAATAGCAGTTACTCCACTAAATAAAACTGGTTGAAACTGCTTGAACCTGATAAACACATCATTTAAACTTGAACTAAGAAAGTACTAGTTTGTTCTAATGAAATAAAAACTTTATTCCAAAATCACTCTATATCCCGTGTGGAGCATCATTTCGGCCACTCCTTATGAAATGAAAATAGCAGTTACTCCACTAAATATAATTGGTTGAAAGTACTTGCAACTGCTATCCATCATGTTTAAACTTGAATTGAGAAAGTACTAGTTTGTTCTAAGGAAATAAAAACTTTCTTCCAAAATTACTCTATATCCCGCGTGGAGCATCATTTCGGCCACTCCTGATGAAATGAAAATAGCAGTTACTCCACTAAATATAATTGGTTGAAAGTACTTGCAACTGCTATCCATCATGTTTAACCTTGAATTGAGAAACTACTAGTTTGTTCTAATGAAATAAAAACTTTATTCCAAAATCACTCTATATCCCGTGAGGAGCATCATTTCGGCCACTCCTGATGAAATGAAAATAGCAGTTACTCCACTAAATATAATTGGTTGAAACTGCTTGAACCTGATAAACACATCATTTTAACTTGAATTGAGAAAGTACTAGTTTGTTCTAATGAAATAAAAACTTTCTTCCAAAATTACTCAATATCCCGTGTGGAGCATCATTTCGGCCACTCCTGATGAAATGAAAATAGCAGTTACTCCACTAAATAAAACTGGTTGAAACTGCTTGAACCTGATAAACACATCATTTAAACTTGAACTAAGAAAGTACTAGTTTGTTCTAATGAAATAAAAACTTTCTTCCAAATATACTCTATATCCCGTGTGGAGCATCATTTCGGCCACTACTGATGAAATGAAAATAGCAGTTACTCCACTAAATAAAACTGGTTGAAACTGCTTGAACCTGATAAACACATCATTTTAACTTGAATTGAGAAAGTACTAGTTTGTTCTAATGAAATAAAAACTTTCTTCCAAAATTACTCTATATCCCGTGAGGAGCATCATTTCGGCCACTCCTAATGAAATGAAAATAGCAGTTACTCCACCAAATAAAACTGGTTGAAACTGCTTGAACCTGATAAACACATCATTTTAACTTGAATTGAGAAAGTACTAGTTTGTTCTAATGAAATAAAAACTTTCTTCCAAAATTACTCTATATCCCGTGAGGAGCATCATTTCGGCCACTCCTAATGAAATGAAAATAGCAGTTACTCCATTAAATATAATTGGTTGAAAGTACTTGCAACTGCTAAGTCCATCATGTTTAAACTTGAATTGAGAAAGTACTAGTTTGTTCTAAGGAAATAAAAACTTTATTCCAAAATCACTCTATATCCCGTGAGGAGCATCATTTCGGCCACTACTGATGAAATGAAAATAGCAGTTACTCCACTAAATAAAACTGGTTGAAACTGCTTGAACCTGATAAACACATCATTTAACCTTGAATTGAGAAAGTACTAGTTTGTTCTAATGAAATAAAAACTTTATTCCAAAATCACTCTATATCTCGTGTGGAGCATCATTTCGGCCACTACTGATGAAATGAAAATAGCAGTTGCTCCACCAATACAACTGGTTGAAACTGCTTGAACCTGATAAACACATCATTTAACCTTGAATTGAGAAAGTACTAGTTTGTTCTAAGGAAATAAAAACTTTCTTCCAAAATTACTCTATATCCCGTGTGGAGCATCATTTCGGCCACTCCTGGTGAAATGAAAATAGCAGTTACTCCACTAAATAAAACTGGTTGAAACTGCTTGAACCTGATAAACACATCATTTAAACTTGAACTAAGAAAGTACTAGTTTGTTCTAAGGAAATAAAAACTTTCTTCCAAAATTACTCTATATCCCGTGTGGAGCATCATTTCGGCCACTCCTTATGAAATGAAAATAGCAGTTACTCCACTAAATATAATTGGTTGAAAGTACTTGCAACTGCTATCCATCATGTTTAAACTTGAATTGAGAAAGTACTAGTTTGTTCTAAGGAAATAAAAACTTTCTTCCAAAATTACTCTATATCCCGTGTGGAGCATCATTTCGGCCACTCCTGATGAAATGAAAATAGCAGTTACTCCACTAAATATAATTGGTTGAAAGTACTTGAACCTGATAAACACATCATTTTAACTTGAATTGAGAAAGTACTAGTTTGTTCTAATGAAATAAAAACTTTCTTCCAAAATTACTCAATATCCCGTGTGGAGCATCATTTCGGCCACTCCTGATGAAATGAAAATAGCAGTTACTCCACTAAATAAAACTGGTTGAAACTGCTTGAACCTGATAAACACATCATTTAAACTTGAACTAAGAAAGTACTAGTTTGTTCTAATGAAATAAAAACTTTCTTCCAAAATTACTCTATATCCCGTGTGGAGCATCATTTCGGCCACTCCTGATGAAATGAAAATAGCAGTTACTCCACTAATTAAAACTGATTGAAACTGCTTGAACCTGATAAACACATCATTTTAACTTGAATTGAGAAAGTACTAGTTTGTTCTAATGAAATAAAAACTTTCTTCCAAAATTACTCAATATCCCGTGTGGAGCATCATTTCGGCCACTCCTGATGAAATGAAAATAGCAGTTACTCCACTAAATAAAACTGGTTGAAACTGCTTGAACCTGATAAACACATCATTTAAACTTGAACTAAGAAAGTACTAGTTTGTTCTAATGAAATAAAAACTTTCTTCCAAAATTACTCTATATCCCGTGTGGAGCATCATTTCGGCCACTCCTGATGAAATGAAAATAGCAGTTACTCCACTAAATAAAACTGATTGAAACTGCTTGAACCTGATAAACACATCATTTAAACTTGAATTGAGAAAGTACTAGTTTGTTCTAATGAAATAAAAACTTTCTTCCAAAATTACTCAATATCCCGTGTGGAGCATCATTTCGGCCACTCCTAATGAAATGAAAATAGCAGTTACTCCACTAAATATAATTGGTTGAAACTGCTTGAACCTGATAAACACATCATTTAAACTTGAACTAAGAAAGTACTAGTTTGTTCTAATGAAATAAAAACTTTATTCCAAAATCACTCTATATCCCGTGTGGAGCATCATTTCGGCCACTCCTTATGAAATGAAAATAGCAGTTACTCCACTAAATATAATTGGTTGAAAGTACTTGCAACTGCTATCCATCATGTTTAAACTTGAATTGAGAAAGTACTAGTTTGTTCTAAGGAAATAAAAACTTTCTTCCAAAATTACTCTATATCCCGTGTGGAGCATCATTTCGGCCACTCCTGATGAAATGAAAATAGCAGTTACTCCACTAAATATAATTGGTTGAAAGTACTTGAACCTGATAAACACATCATTTTAACTTGAATTGAGAAAGTACTAGTTTGTTCTAATGAAATAAAAACTTTCTTCCAAAATTACTCAATATCCCGTGTGGAGCATCATTTCGGCCACTCCTGATGAAATGAAAATAGCAGTTACTCCACTAAATAAAACTGGTTGAAACTGCTTGAACCTGATAAACACATCATTTAAACTTGAACTAAGAAAGTACTAGTTTGTTCTAATGAAATAAAAACTTTCTTCCAAAATTACTCTATATCCCGTGTGGAGCATCATTTCGGCCACTCCTGATGAAATGAAAATAGCAGTTACTCCACTAAATAAAACTGATTGAAACTGCTTGAACCTGATAAACACATCATTTTAACTTGAATTGAGAAAGTACTAGTTTGTTCTAATGAAATAAAAACTTTCTTCCAAAATTACTCAATATCCCGTGTGGAGCATCATTTCGGCCACTCCTGATGAAATGAAAATAGCAGTTACTCCACTAAATAAAACTGGTTGAAACTGCTTGAACCTGATAAACACATCATTTAAACTTGAACTAAGAAAGTACTAGTTTGTTCTAATGAAATAAAAACTTTCTTCCAAAATTACTCTATATCCCGTGTGGAGCATCATTTCGGCCACTCCTGATGAAATGAAAATAGCAGTTACTCCACTAAATAAAACTGATTGAAACTGCTTGAACCTGATAAACACATCATTTAAACTTGAATTGAGAAAGTACTAGTTTGTTCTAATGAAATAAAAACTTTCTTCCAAAATTACTCAATATCCCGTGTGGAGCATCATTTCGGCCACTCCTAATGAAATGAAAATAGCAGTTACTCCACTAAATATAATTGGTTGAAAGTGCTTGCAACTGCTATGTCCATCATGTTTAACCTTGAATTGAGAAACTACTAGTTTGTTCTAATGAAATAAAAACTTTATTCCAAAATCACTCTATATCCCGTGAGGAGCATCATTTCGGCCACTACTGATGAAATGAAAATAGCAGTTACTCCACTAAATATAATTGGTTGAAAGTACTTGCAACTGCTAAGTCCATCATTTAAAAGTTGAATAGTGAGAGTTTAGTATGTTTCGTGAAATACAAACTTTATTCTAAAAACACACTCAGTATCTCGTCTGAAGCATTTTTTCGGCCACAACTGATGAGAAGACCATAAGCAGTCAAATCCAGCATAATGAAACTGCTTCAACCTGATAAACACTTCATGTTTAAACTTGAATAGTGAAAGTACGACTATGGTCTAGTAAAATACAAACTTTATTCTAAAAACCAACTCTCAAGCTCCTCATCCTATCTCTAAGGGTGCGCTCAGCCACCCTACGCAGGAAGCTCACTTCAACCGCTTGTATCCGGGATCTCGTTCTTTCGGTCATGACCCATAGTTCATGGCTGTGGTGGAGGCAATAACTCGGGTCTGGGAGGAGTTTGGAGAGGCCATGGAAGAGGACTTTCGGTCTGCCCCGAGGAAATTCTGGCAAACCGACTCCATGCTCCGGGAGCATGGAGTCCGGGGCCCTTCATCCCTGCAACATCGCGTGACGCGGGGACGGTACCTCTGGACAGGCAGAATGGGGTCGTGGTCCCTCTCTTCAAGGAGGGGGATCGGAGGGTGTGTTCCAACTACAGAGGGATCACACTCCTCAGCCTCCCCAGGAAAGTCTATTCCAGTGTACTGGAGTGGAGGGTCCGGCCGTTAGTCAAACCTTGGATCCAAGAGGAATAATGCGGTTTTCATTCTGGTCGTGGAACACTGGACCAGCTCTATACCCTCCACCAGCTGCTTGAGGGTTCATGGGAGTTTGCCCAACCAGTCCACATGTGTTTTCTGGATCTTGAGAAGGCGTTCGACCGCGTCCCCTGAGACATCCTGTGGGGGGGTGCTCCGGGAGCATGGAGTCCGGGGCCCTTTGTTAAGCGCTGTTCGGTCTTTGTATTCCCGGAACAGGAGTTTGGTTTGCATTGGCGGCAATAAGTCGGACCTGTTTGCAGTGGTTTCACCTGATCCGCCAGTGGCAGACAGAAAAAAGCATTAGCCAAATCTATACAAGAGAAAAATCTATGTTCAGGTGAGAGATGTGACAACGCAGTTTTGAGATGTCTGGAATCTCGTTTCTCTGCACATGTTGCCGGGAACAGCAGCCAGGGGGGACTCGGCTGAGATCCTCAACACCAGCCCCTGGGTACTTCTCAGGGTGATAAAGAGGAAGTGGTCCGAGCCCAGGTGAACGGGTCGATTTAAGGTCGTCGAGAGGACGTCTCACGCTGTTCGGCTGAGTGACAAAGGCTCCCCAGGAAAGTCTATTCCAGGGTACTGGAGAGGAGGGTCCGGCCGTTAGTCGAACCCTGGATAAAAGAGGAACAATGCGGTGCCATCTGTCGCAGTGTACTCTGGCGGGAGAACCACATCGCACTCTTCAGGAGACCTCCATCCATCTGAAGCAAGTTGCCCCTGGATTGGCTGATCCAGGAGACAGCTCCACACGTCAAAGGGCGGAATAATCCCTGTACACCGAAGTAAGAAGAACACAGAGAAGTAGACGGCAGCAAGGGAGGAGGTGAAATAGCGCTCCTCTCTGTTCATGTGACGTGCCAAGTCCATCCATCCATCCATCCATTTTCTGCCGCTTATCCGGGGCCGCGTCGCGGAGGCAACTCTGCTCAGACTTCCCTCACCCCAGACACTTCCTCCAGCTCTTCCGGTGGCACCCCAAGGCGTTCCCAGGCCAGCCGAGAGACAGGGCAACTCCAGAGAGAGAGGGCAACTCCAGAGCAGTGGAGTATCCAGCCCCCGTCGAGGAGCTGGGTTCCGGAGTCCAAGCTGTAAGTGGAGGCGAGCCCGACTATATCTAGACGGTATCTCTCAGCCTCCCTCACAAGCTCGGGCTCCTTCCCCCCCAGCGAGGTCACATTCCATGTCCCAATAGCCAGATTCTGTGGCCGGGGATCGGGTCGTCGAGGCCTCTGCCGTCGACTGCCCCCCAATCCACAATGCACCCAACCCCTACGGCAGCCTCTGTAGGTGGTGGGCCCACAGGAGGGGCAAGTCCCCCGACAACATAGCTCCGAGGGTCATTCGGGTGCTCAAACTCTCCCACCACGACAAGGTTGCAGTTCAAGGGGGAGTCACCACCGTTTAAAAGTTTTGTATGTTGCTATTTGAGTATATGATTGTTGATTTTGCTTACATATGACCTCTATTATACGAAGAGTGCCTCATACTGTATTGACACTAATTATTGACCTCTGGGGTCAGAGGTCAAAAGGGGAATTGAAGGAATATAGTGGTTGAACATTTGTTTTCTGTGTGACAACTGGACATATTGTATTCAGTTGTGTTTCTACACTACTGGGGTTTCTCCCACTGCCCAAGTTGGGAAAACACAGCTATAAATCCATGTTCAGGGACATTCCAAGTTGGTTGGCGATGTCTCCTCAGTGCTCTACTTGCAAAAACATGGTCAAGGTAAGATTGGATCAACAGATAAGAGGTCACTTTGTCCCACAGAACGTCAAGCTCTGAGAAGAACCAGTTTGAAGCAGTTTTGGGAACAAAGGAATAGCAAATTCACTATAGCAACGCATACATCACGAGGAACCGACCAATGTGAGGTTGAGGTGGTGTATGCAAATGTATAAATATGAACCACGTGTTGCAGTTGTGCCCTTCTTCATTGTAAACCTGGCCTGCACACTTGGGTCTGCAAGGAAGAACGGTCTGAGCTCGTATTATGTAATCTGATATATGTATTTTTGTAATCTCTTGTTTGTGTGATTATTAAATTCACTATTGAAGAAATTAACTCTGTTCCTGCCTCTCCCGGATCAAACGAACAAGCAGGAATTCAGGGGAACACAGGAACGAATTCCAACACTAAGCATCTCTACCTAAAGTCAGTTTTTTTTTTTTTATTAAACCAGCCTGAGCAGCTCCATCTAGAGACAGTAACGTGATTTTCTAAATCAAACCAGCCTGAGCAGCACCATCTAGAGACAGTAACGTGATTTTCTAAATCAAACCAGCCTGATCAGCTCTATCTAAAGACAGTAATGTGATTTTCTAGATCAAACCAGCCTGATCAGCTCTATCTAAAGGCAGTAACACAATTTGTCTAGATTAAACCAGCCTGAGCAGCTCTATCTTAAGAAAATAACACAATTTTTTTCTCAATTAAACCAGCCTGAGCAGCTCTATCTTAAAGGAGTACAGTAGGATTTTCCCGAATTTTAGGAAAGAACCGCCCTCTCCACCTTTTGAAAAATGCACGCAAAGCTCTACCTGCTCCCGAGATGGAACGCCTACTAAAACGTGTGCGAGAGACATGAACGAGCCCAGTTCTCCTCGTGCACGCACTGTTTACAAGTCACAAGTCAGCATCGCTTACACAAGCTCACTTTACAAGAAGATTTGAACTTTTTCCACTAATCAACCCTGGAAAGTTACAATATAGACATAGATAACTTTTACTGGAAGTGATTTGAAATGGATTTCTCCAAATAGAATGCCAAACTTTACCTGTCGAGTAGAAACTTCGCGACTGAAGCATCAGTGGGAAGCCCAACCTGGGCTTTCAGCGCACGCCATCGTGTGAAAGAATCTCCCAAAAACACTCTGGTCTTGTTTCTCTCTTCCGAAGCCTTTCTCTTCTTCTCATGCACTTCGAAGACACTTTTTCTCTTTTGCGACCCTCTGCCATTTTCAAAGTACCCGGTGAGAACTGCGAGCTAGCTGAAGGCGTAGCTCACCATATACACCTGAATGCGCAGAAAGTGAAAACTAATAGATCCACGCTACCTGGGGACGAGCACATACGACGGCCTTGCGTAATATATCACCAGAATGATTGACAGTTGGGAGTACCAATAGTCTTGATGATCCACCCGGAAAAAGAAAATCCTCCTGTACACCTTTAAGACAGTAACATGATTTTACTTGATTAAACCAGCCTGAGAAGCTCTATCTTAAAAAAGTACACTCAAAAATGAAATGACAGAATTGTTTTTTCAGTGTGACATGATTTTCCTCGATTAAACCATGGTCCAAGTGGAGGAACGTGGGAGCAGCGCTTCAAAGGGTTGAGTGGAAATCTCCACCAACGGCTGATCCCACGTTTCATCGGGCTCATCCATCCCTCCGGACAGGGCCTCACAGCCAGAGACAGGTGAGCCGTTTAGGGACTATTCAGTAACAAGAACTTAGAGCTGTGATTTCACTTGTATATAAGTTAAAGATGTAAAGCAAAGTTGGACTCTTCAGGTGATGAAATATACATTAAATGTCCACCAATGACTGTTGAGATGGTTGATCATTTAGTTTTAAACGTAGTAAACATAGAAAATACTTTGGCTGGTTATTGTGATTAAATTAAATTACATCTCACAACAAAACATGCTTTTAAAATAACAAAGACATTTGATCCAAATTACATTGAATTTAATACAAGAGACCCATTCTACAAAACAAACCTTTCCTCCTGCAATTAGCCTTTCAATACCACCTCACTCCGTGTGTGTTGTCCTCACAATCAATCAAAGTGATCTGGTGTCTCCTGGTGTTGATCTTAAGAGTCTCTCAACTTGTGGAACCTGTGCATTTAACACTTTTCTTTTGTCTACAGTGTGTTGTGGGAATCTCCCAGAACCTGTATCTCGCCCACCTTGCTGCTCCTCCTGTCACCTGCAGTACAAGGTGATTTCGTCTGTCCACTTCTGGCTCTAAAGACTCTTCTGGCTGTTTGTACCTACATGAACATCATTACATGCAGCTTGTTTACCAGAGCTTTACTTCAAGTCATTGCACAGCTAGAAAACTTTAGTTTAGTAAGTCTCAGTAAGGTCTGAGTGTGTATCACATGTTTAGGTGCAACCAGGGTTGGGTAGTCATGGAATACATGTAACAGTGTTACATAATTAGGATACAAAAAACATATAACTGTAATCTGTTACAGTACATAAAAAAATGTGTAATCTCGTTACAGGTATGCTCGATAAAAACTGGGATTACTGAGCAGGATTACAGTAGAAATCCGATGGAATAAACTAGAAATGCAGCTGTCACATGCGCCATGCACTGGCATTGCGACACTTCCCGACGCTTTCAGGCTGACAATCCATGCTTTGCCATGGATTCTGCAGACAGTTGCTTTCATCACTATGTTTTAAAGTCGGAGAAATCTCTTAACCTCTCTGTACAATGCAAACTATGTCTCCCAGCCGTGAAAGTGCTGTGAACGTCCAGGAACTGGACATCTCACCTGAAGAAACATAGAAACATAAAACCTGCTCACTTTCACTGATACACACATGGACTCTGTTTACTAGTTTTATTAGCTCGTAATATGCTTCCTACCTGTTCTCAATACGTTTAGAGGCTCTTGTGTTTTAGGGATTAATTGGGGCGACACGTGCCATCACTTTTTTCTTTTTACTCAATGAGTGATTCATGCTGCCAGATACAGCCTCTCATCAAACATTCACATTTATTCTGGAAAAAAACCAACATTAAAACTAATGAGGAAACGGGGCGAGATAGAGAGAGAGAGAGAGAGAGAGAGAGAGAGAGAGAGAGAGAGAGAGAGAGAGAGAGAGAGAGTGAGAGAGAGAGAGAGAGAGAGTTTTAGAAAAGATGGGCACATTTTCTTGAATAGAAATTGAAAGCTTTATTTGTATTGTGGTTTTGATTCTCTTAAAAAAAAAATCAATGTTAGACACCTGATTGGTTACTGAGTTTTGATAGTTCAAAACTTGTTAAGTGCAATTTGTGTCTGCTGTGTATAAGATGTGTCAATACACTGAGCAGATGACACTTTCTATTCTTTCTTGTCATTTTTTTATGTTTTATTATGGCCAGGCAAGAGTAGAGGCACGGCTTTTCAGAGGTTGATGGACTCTGTGCTGCGCGACCTCGCTTTCGTTTCTGTTTACCTGGACGACATCTTGGTGGCTAGTTCTTCAGTTGAGGAGCATTTTTCACACCTAAAGCAAGTTTTTCAGCGCCTTGAGCAGGGGTGGGCAATTATTTTTCCGAAGGGGCCAAATGAGAAGCAGAAAATATTGTGGAGGGCCTTGCCAAAAGTTTAAACTCTATTCTGCATATGAATTTTATTTCTAAATTGAAAGCAGTAAATGGCATTGTTTACACATGCTGGTAAGTGTCTTTGTTATTATTAGGTAAAGAGAAAGTGAGGGTTATTTTAACAAAACATTTTTTTATTCAGTGCAGTTATTCAAAACAATTGTAAACATGAAACATTTGTAACTCTTTTTTTAATTACATTAACCAAAAACACTTTTTTCTATTAAGACATCACAATGTCTTTGTATGCCAAATATCATTAACAAGATATGTCACATTATGATTGTCAAACTGCCAAGCAGTGCAGACAAAAAGTAATAGTGAACACACATTTGGGTATTTTCTTGTTCAGTGAGAGAAATCTAGCCTTTGCTGCCCTTTAACGAGTGCATCAAAGTCAGGTTGAATGTCTGAGGTGGAGATGCGAAGCACAGCTGACAGATGATCATCAGTAAGAGAGGATCTGAACCTGGATTTGGTAAACTTCATTACTGAGAATGTTTGTTCACATATGTAGGTAGATCCAAACAGAACCAACATCTTCTGAGCATGTCTCCTCATGTTTGGAAAGTTCTCCTCCTTAAGAGATGAGTAGAACTCCAGCAGTGATGCTGACTTAAAGTGCTCTGCCAGTACTGTGTCAGACTGCAGGTCAATGAGCTCCAGCTGAACATCACTGGGTGCATCATCTACTCTGCAGGCAAAGGGAGAGGAAACCAGGTGCATTTCATCCTCAATGTTTTTACAATCATCAAATCGCCTTAAAAACTCACCATGCAAATCTCCTAACATGGATGAGTACCTGCAGAGATGATTAGCTGATGGTCTGACTTCTTTAAGGGTTTGCAGGTGAGTGAGAGTGTTGTTCTGTAGTTGACTTGAAAGAAACAGCAACTTTCTCATAAAAGCCTTCACCAGGTTATGCATGTCATGAACGAAAAGGCCCTTGCCTTGCAGTTTAGTGCTCAGTTCATTCATCAGTGCCGTCACATCAACAGCAAATGCAAAATCTGCCATCCAGTTCATATCTGAAAGCTTGGGGATGTTTTTGCCTTTCATCTCACAAAACTCTTGAATCTCTGTTTTCAGGTCCCAAAATCTTTTGAGCACTTTGCCCAGACTGAGCCATCTGACAGCTGTGTGGTACATGATGTCACCATGTTCATTCTCATGCTCCTCTAAAAGTGCAACAAACTGCCTGTGATTTAATGCTCGTGCCCTGATAAAGTTAACCGTTTTTGTTACAACATCAATAACATGGTTAAGTTTTAGCACAGACCTGCACAGTACATGCTGATGTATAATACAATGTATCAACACTAAATGATGCTCTGTGCCGAGTTCAGTCACTTTATCTTGGATCTGTTTCAAAAGTCCGACATGTTTTCCTGTCATATTCGGACAACCATCAGTAGTAACGCCTACCAGTTGGTCCCATTTCAGTCCAAGCTTGACCATGCATGCATCGACCTCCTTGAACAGATCGTTTCCCGTTGTCGTTCCTTTTATTGACCTCAATGCTGCCAGCTCCTCCGTAATCTTGAAGTCCTGCCTTATTCCCCGGAGAAACACCAGTAACTGGGCAGTGTCACGGACACCACAGCTCTCATCCAAAGCCAAAGAGAAAAAGTCAAAACTTTCAACTCCACTTTTGAGCTGACATTCGAGATTCTCCGCGATTCCTTCCACCCTTCTGGTGACGGTTCGCCTGGACAGCGGGACTTTTTCAAATGCTTCTTTATTCTAAGGGCATATTAGCGCGGCAGAGCCCACCAAGCACTCTTTCACAAACTCGCCAATCCGAGAACGGCTTGCTGTTTTTAGCGATTTTGTGGGATATGACGAAGCTGGTCTTGGTCGCTGCATCCCGGGCTGTGTGTAGTTTGCTAAAACAGCCTTGTTGTTTTGCTAGCTTTGCTAGCAAGTCTTCTGATATTCGCGCTCTCTCAGCCTCCGCCAAGTGTCTGTATTTCTCCGCGTGTTTTGTCTCATAATGCCGACTCACATTGTACTCCTTAAACACGGCGACGTGCTCTCCACAAACTAAACAGACGGGTTTACCACCGACTTCAGTAAACAAATATTTAGTGCTCCAAATCTTCTTGAAATTTCGGCCTTCAGCATCCACCTTTCTTTTCTTGACGTGCCCGTACATCATTGAGGGGCGACAATCACATGCACTGAGAAGCCGTCGGTGGGGAATCCACCGCCGCCATCTTGTTTGGCCATTTTGATCCGAATCACCACCCCAGCGCCACTGTTGGTGGGAGGCAGTACTACATGCAATATGTTTTGTTCCGACGCACAATTACAGCGTCACTGTCGGTGGGAGGCAAGAGAACATGATCCGCAATGCAACCGTGCTCCTCCAGACTTGAAACCTCGCCAGTGCGGTATAAAAATGGCGGTGTACGGCCGCTGACATGCTTGTTTGTGGACGCCGCCATTATTACTCACGGTCAGCGCCATACTACTCTCAAAACGCAAACCTCGCCAGTGCGGTATCACAATGGTGGCTTATGGGCACCGACATACTTGTTTGTGGTCGCCGCCAAATTTAAAAGGACAACTGATGTCACTGCTTCAGTTACGTCACGGTTTCATGGATCATGTTCAGTTTGAAGAAGCACAAGAACACTGGAGAAACATCCAGGTAGATATTATGTGAATAGAGCTCAGAGTGTTTATAAGGTCCAGAGCCAAGTGGATTGAAGAGGGAGAATCCCCCCCCCATCATATTCCATATTCAATATCTCTCTGAACCTATTTCAACAAGACACTGCAGCTGGAACCACATCTGTAGAGTTCAGCTACTAAACTGATCTGCCTTCTTTATTCATGCAGTGACAATGTGTGGTGCATTAAGCAAAACTAACTACAAAAATGGAGAGTAACTGTAGTTACTTCAGAGTAAATGTCCATGACAAACCTTCAAAAAGTACCTCTGACAACTTTAAAAGAATAAAACCATCCATGAATCACGTCATTGTTCTTTATTATATATTAAAAGCACTTTTAAAGACAAAACCAAACAAATCCACATGAGCAAGCGTGAGCGACTGTGGAAAGGGAAAAAGTCCCTCTAACAGGAAGAAATCTTTGCAGAAACCAGACTCAGAGGTGGAGGCATTCTGCTGGCCGGTTGGGGTGAGAGGATAGAGGAGAGGACAGACAGATAGATAAAAGATACACTCTGAAAATTGGGACAGGAGACTTCAAACCACTATATTGATAGACATCCGGCAGGGAGGATGAGAGCACAGACGACAGGAGCTTGCTAGAACTTTCTCCCACTGGCTATGATGACCTGTGCTTGAAGCCTTGTGTGACCTTCAGCCATCAGGATGTTGATGATGATCTGAAAAAGATGGACAAGGTGCATGCAGATAGGTTTCAAAAGACACAAAATATTGACCACTACTTCTATGATGTCCTCCATTGATTGATCATCTTAATTCTGGAAGCATAACATCAAAAATGTAATCGATGAGTCTCAGGTCCCCCTTCTTGATTTCCATGACCTCCTCCATCTCTTTCAGCATCTCGAAGATCTGTTGCAATACAGACGAATAAAAATAAACAAACTGAGCTTATGTTACATAAAAAATCGCAAACTTGATTGATGAGTCATAGGAGTGTTCTGCATGCAGACATGCGACACTCAATTCCTTTACGGTCTCTGGATCCGTGGTCAGCACAGATGCTGTGTGCATTGTTGGGTGTGCATATGAATGCACGTCATCGTGCTCCATGCCCACGCATTCGCTGCTACGATGACGTGACATTCTGATTGAACACTGCGTCTGAAAAAATATTTAAATCAGAATCATTAGTATTTGTTCAAATGTACTGATCTCTCATTGATGATTGCAAACTGACAAGCATCCAAGTGATTCATTGCAGTATGTTATATATAAGATATTCAATCTCCCTCACAACCATTAAACTTTCTCTAATTTGGATGCTCTGATAATAACACAGAAATCCCAGTCAGGTTGTAAAAATCCAGTAATGCAGTATGATAAAAAATACCAGTACGGGTCTAAATAAACCAACACATGGAACAAAGATAAAAAAAGAGCAACATAAACTTTGAGCTGATCTTACTTGAATTGCTCCCAACATAACTATACAACGACTCTTCCTCTCACTAATACTGATATAATGACACCTATCAACCATGTCCTACTTATTAGTGCAGGCTGATGCACACCGTTTTGAGGCTTTTCACCCACGTGACAAAATTCAGCCATTTAGGACATAAACGCAACTAAATGTTGTGATGAAACTGCAGTTAGCAGGAGTGATAAGTGAAGGCACACAGTAAACTGTGAGTTGTCTGGACGGAGAAATAAAGCAGCAGATATGTGGACAGACTGACACAGTTGGGGAGAGATGAACATATCTGTTCCCTCATGGAAGGTTGTGAAGCTGATCTGGCTCCGGTCTTCCAGTGCGAGTATAAACATAGTCTCTAAATACTGGTATAACTCCACCTACTATTTCGTTCTTATTAGTGCAGGCTGATACTTTACACATAGAAAAAAATGCAATTATTTACCTTAGCAGAAGACAATCCTTTACTCTGTTGAGCTTCGAGTACACGTGTGAAGAAAACAATGCAATGGGAACAAATGTGCGTTTGAAGCGCGGCGCACAGTTTTTTTCCGGCGAGTGGGTCCTCCAACGTCACTTCCGGTGGGTGGGCCTCCGAAAACGTAATTCCCGATGTTCCGCGGGGTCTGATACGTCACTTCCTGTATGTCGCTACAGTAAACGTCACTTCCGGTACGCATATTTTCAAAATGGCGGCGACCGGTAAATAAGTATGGCGGCGCCCGCAACACCGCCATTTTTGATTCTCCACCGACATCTCTTGCATGCACTGATTGACTTGTTTTACGGGTTACGTATACGACGTACGTAGGTTACGTACACTGTACATAAATAAACAGGCTTCAAAGTAAAAGCATTTCCGTTTTAATTTATAGAGCCGATGGTTTTAGTCCACACATTAAAATTCGAAAGAAGCTTTTGTTTTCTTAATTCTAAGCAACCTTTCGCGGGCCGGTCAGAATCGGGTCACGGGCCGCATTTGGCCCGCGGGCCTTAAAATGCCCAGGTCTGGCCTTGAGGAACATGGCCTAATTGTCAACCCTGCTAAGTGCCAGTTTGGTCTGCCTGTGATTGACTTTTTGGGTCATCGTATTTCAACTCAGGGTGCCATTCCATTGCCTTCTAAGGTGCAAGCTGTGACAGATTTCCCTCGTCCAGCCTCGGTTAAGGCCCTGCAGGAGTTTTTGGGCATGATTAATTTCTACAACCTTTCATATTGAGATTACAACTATATACCAAATAAAGGTTTTATCAGCTCTATCAATTACAATGGTCAAATTGTCTCAATGGCTACAGACAGAAAATCGTGGATTTAAATCCACCTGGAGGTGTTTGTGGAATTAACTTGTGTGTGCATGTGTTTCCTCAGGGTTCTCTGGTTTTCTTCCATAGTCCAATTAAATGCATGTTAATGGTAATACTAAACTGACTCTCTGTGTATGTCCCGTGGTAGACTGATGACGTGTTCTGTTTCTTTTGAAACGTATTTTCAGTGACGTCCAGACAAGACGTCAATATAATGTTCAAGAAAGACGTCTCAAAAAACTTTCATTCAGGCTCTTCTGAGGAAGTCTTCTGGATGTCTAGAGACATCGTCTTTAGTTGTGTTCTGGACCTACATGTTGACACAAAGAACAGTGGCTGTGTAAAACACATTGGTTGCTGTGGAACTGTGCTGTGTATTCATCAACAACATCTCACATGTTGGAAGATAAACAAGAGCACGGAGCAACATTTTATCAAAAATAATTTATTTATGAAAAATTATTCATTAGAATAAATTGTTATTTATCAAATAATAATGACATTGGGCCACCACCAGCTAAACTGGAAATAGTTAATGCCAAAAAAAGTGTTATTTAAATTGATTTATGTTTCTCTTTAGATATAACAATCTTGACTAACAGGGAAGGTGTGAGATTGGAGCGCAGGCTGTTTCAAACCAGTGAACCAGGACCGCTTGACCCCGTCAGCTAGAAAGGGTATGTACTGGGTTTCAGAAGATGGCAGTGCCTCGAAGTCAGTGGGGACGCGCACTGGGTGGATGTCTGTGACTCCCCCCCCCCTTTTTGTGCGAGTCCCTTGCGAAGATCGTGTGATAATCGCGGGAGACCTCCTCATACAAATGCATCTCCTTGTTTCTGTTGTGGTAAAGTGCGAGCCTCAGCAGAGCGTTGCTCGGTCTTTGACTCGAAGCCTGAATAAGGTTCTTCTGGTACAGACATGGTCTGTTTACCTGAAATGTCTGTATTCTCTGGTTGAGTCATTGGAGCGTGCACAACCATGTCACCTTCGGTGCTCGGTTTTGTACCCTGAAGAACCTGTTCAAGGTTAACATGGTGAGCGCTGGTGATGGTTTTGGTTGTGGAAATGAGGAGAGTTGTGTCATGCGTGTCGTCGCTGGTGAGGGACGAAGGCAGATTGTCAATGAGATGAGAATTAGTTCAAGATTGTGGAATGAACTGTCAGTTAACATCTCTAAAGGTGGAAATGCGGTCACTTTAATCTGACCAGGTGTCAGATTTTGGACCCGTGGGTTGGCTGAACGATTGCTGTTAGAAGCTGGGTGGCCTAGTTCTTAGCCAATGGGAGTCGGGCTGACGACTTGGGACCAAAGGCGCCGTTTGGTGGCAGCGAGTCGGTTTAGGATGTCCTGATGCACAGTTCTTCTGTGTCCAGATCAGTGACGTGGATGGGATGCGTCGGACATGTCCTGGAAAGCTGTTGACCCAGACACATTGAGTGATGTGGTGCAAGTCCTGAGTGAAGCCTCGGTTGTTTATGCTACACTCTTCCACCTGAAGTGGCTTTCCTTAAGTGGCATGCGCAAGCGTGGTTCTAGCAACCCGTGCGAAGGTGTCTGAACACATGAGGGGGATTTCTGACCCAGTACCAAGCAGTGAGAGAGTGTCAACAACCCCTACCACCACTGAAGTGTATCTGTGGTTGGCATAGCCAAGATTACCCAAGAATGTCAAATGGGCCTCTTTCACCTCCTGGATCTCCTCCTCCTGCCAAAATGAACTTTGTGTGCGGAGGGGAGGGGCCAAGTCATGCGGTCAGGGGGAGCCAGGTCCCTTCTTACCAGGCGGGTTCAGGTGCTGCTTCACCACTCTGATGCAGGTTTTAATCCACTGTGGGACATCTGCATCCCAGTTGTTTTGAGTCTGACCTCAGCCTCGGTTTATAGACTTACCTCTCCTCACCTGAGACCTCAGGACACCTGCATCACCATCATAGTTTTCACCTGAACGGTGGTGCAGCTCCCACACCATCTGCGCATGTTTGCGGAGGTCTTTCATGGTGGGGTTTTGGTCCTGCAGAAAAGGGCGACATCGATCCACACACTGTTGTGGAGGTTGTTAACGAAGAGGGACTTAAAAGTCTGGTCTTTGTCCAATCCTGGTGCATTGTGGCCTTGGAAGTAGGCAGCCCTTAGGCACCTATAAATACTATCTGGGAGTCTCCGCCCCCTTTTGAGTGATTGTAAATGCACCAAAGTTTGCAGAGGCAGGATCATTGTGCAGATGATCCTGCTTCCCTAAGTGCATGACAGAGGGCTGAGTAATGGTCTCTGATGGCAGATGGGAGGGACTCTATGTAAACATGGACACTCCTGGATGTCATCTTCCAGAGAAGCGTAAGCTTCTCTCGGGACGAAGGATGAGGCAGGTTGAAGAGGCAGCGTTCAACCTCCACCAGGTTGTCCGCTACACGAATCTCCGGGTTGTTTGGTTCGAACTGCTCTATGTCCTCTGCAAGGGACTCAAGCTGGCTGGTCCAAAGACCAGGTACCCTTGGGATATCGGAATGGTCAGAGTCATCTGAGCTAGAACATCCTGGTTCTCTCCGGTGGAGAGAGTGAGGGAGCTGATAGCACTGTCAGGTGCTGGAAAATGACAATGTTCCTTCTCCTGAAAAGGAGTGAAAGAGCTGCGAGACCACGTGGTGGTGTGGCTGAGAGCACTGATATCCATCAGTGTGTCATAGCAACTCACTGTTGAGGTTTCTTCTCTCCTGTGTAGACAGGCATAGAAGACCGGCGACAACAGTCTTCAACTGGGTCATGTGGCTCCCGAGGTATCTTTGCTCTGAGCACGCAGTGTCTCTGACGACTCATGGTAGGAGTCACGCAAAAGCTGTGTTTCGAAAAGTGCGAAAATGTTGTTAATGCACCTGTGGCTTTCACTTCTGTAGTCTATACAAATTGTAACCTCGCAACTGCAACACAGTGTTTTTAGCACCTTGGGTGAGCAATAGTTGTGTTAGTGTACATTTATCTGGGTGAACTTGAATAGTGAAAGTACGAGTTTTAAGGAATTTTGTTCCAAAATTACTCTATATCCCGTGTGGAGCATCATTTCGGCCACTCCTGATGAAATGAAAATAGCAGTTACTCCACTAAATATAATTGTTTGAAAGTGCTTGCAACTGCTATGTCCATCATGTTTAACCTTGAATTGAGAAACTACTAGTTTGTTCTAATGAAATAAAAACTTTATTCCAAAATCACTCTATATCCCGTGAGGAGCATCATTTCGGCCACTACTGATGAAATGAAAATAGCAGTTACTCCACTAAATAAAACTGGTTGAAACTGCTTGAACCTGATAAACACATCATTTAACCTTGAATTGAGAAAGTACTAGTTTGTTCTAATGAAATAAAAACTTTATTCCAAAATCACTCTATATCTCGTGTGGAGCATCATTTCGGCCACTACTGATGAAATGAAAATAGCAGTTACTCCACTAAATAAAACTGGTTGAAACTGCTTGAACCTGATAAACACATCATTTAAACTTGAATTGAGAAAGTACTAGTTTGTTCTAATGAAATAAAAACTTTCTTCCAAAATTACTCTATATCCCGTGTGGAGCATCATTTCGGCCACTCCTAATGAAATGAAAATAGCAGTTACTCCACTAAATATAATTGGTTGAAAGTACTTGCAACTGCTAAGTCCATCATGTTTAAACTTGAATTGAGAAAGTACTAGTTTGTTCTAAGGAAATAAAAACTTTCTTCCAAAATTACTCTATATCCCGTGTGGAGCATCATTTCGGCCACTCCTGATGAAATGAAAATAGCAGTTACTCCACTAAATATAATTGTTTGAAAGTGCTTGCAACTGCTGTGTCCATCATGTTTAACCTTGAATTGAGAAACTACTAGTTTGTTCTAATGAAATAAAAACTTTATTCCAAAATCACTCTATATCCCGTGAGGAGCATCATTTCGGCC
The DNA here is from genome assembly GCF_963422515.1 of Blennius ocellaris. Taxonomy (NCBI): domain Eukaryota; kingdom Metazoa; phylum Chordata; class Actinopteri; order Blenniiformes; family Blenniidae; genus Blennius; species Blennius ocellaris. The sequence continues at coordinate 314,827 of NW_027661974.1, read as the reverse complement.
ACTACTGATGAAATGAAAATAGCAGTTACTCCACTAAATATAATTGGTTGAAAGTACTTGCAACTGCTAAGTCCATCATGTTTAAACTTGAATTGAGAAAGTACTAGTTTGTTCTAAGGAAATAAAAACTTTCTTCCAAAATTACTCTATATCCCGTGTGGAGCATCATTTCGGCCACTCCTGATGAAATGAAAATAGCAGTTACTCCACTAAATATAATTGTTTGAAAGTGCTTGCAACTGCTATGTCCATCATGTTTAACCTTGAATTGAGAAACTACTAGTTTGTTCTAATGAAATAAAAACTTTATTCCAAAATCACTCTATATCCCGTGAGGAGCATCATTTCGGCCACTACTGATGAAATGAAAATAGCAGTTACTCCACTAAATATAATTGGTTGAAAGTACTTGCAACTGCTAAGTCCATCATTTAACCTTGAATTGAGAAAGTACTAGTTTGTTCTAATGAAATAAAAACTTTATTCCAAAATCACTCTATATCCCGTGAGGAGCATCATTTCGGCCACTACTGATGAAATGAAAATAGCAGTTACTCCACTAAATAAAACTGGTTGAAACTGCTTGAACCTGATAAACACATCATTTAACCTTGAATTGAGAAAGTACTAGTTTGTTCTAATGAAATAAAAACTTAATTCCAAAATCACTCTATATCTCGTGTGGAGCATCATTTCGGCCACTACTGATGAAATGAAAATAGCAGTTACTCCACTAAATAAAACTGGTTGAAACTGCTTGAACCTGATAAACACATCATTTAAACTTGAATTGAGAAAGTACTAGTTTGTTCTAATGAAATAAAAACTTTCTTCCAAAATTACTCTATATCCCGTGTGGAGCATCATTTCGGCCACTCCTGATGAAATGAAAATAGCAGGTACTCCACTAAATAAAACTGGTTGAAACTGCTTGAACCTGATAAACACATCATTTTAACTTGAATTGAGAAACTACTAGTTTGTTCTAATGAAATAAAAACTTTATTCCAAAATTACTCTATATCCCGTGTGGAGCATCATTTCGGCCACTCCTGATGAAATGAAAATAGCAGTTACTCCACTAAATATAATTGTTTGAAAGTGCTTGCAACTGCTATGTCCATCATGTTTAACCTTGAATTGAGAAAGTACTAGTTTGTTCTAATGAAATAAAAACTTTATTCCAAAATCACTCTATATCCCGTGAGGAGCATCATTTCGGCCACTACTGATGAAATGAAAATAGCAGTTACTCCACTAAATATAATTGGTTGAAAGTACTTGCAACTGCTAAGTCCATCATGTTTAAACTTGAATTGAGAAAGTACTAGTTTGTTCTAAGGAAATAAAAACTTTCTTCCAAAATTACTCTATATCCCGTGTGGAGCATCATTTCGGCCACTCCTGATGAAATGAAAATAGCAGTTACTCCACTAAATATAATTGTTTGAAAGTGCTTGCAACTGCTATGTCCATCATGTTTAACCTTGAATTGAGAAACTACTAGTTTGTTCTAATGAAATAAAAACTTTATTCCAAAATCACTCTATATCCCGTGAGGAGCATCATTTCGGCCACTACTGATGAAATGAAAATAGCAGTTACTCCACTAAATATAATTGGTTGAAAGTACTTGCAACTGCTAAGTCCATCATTTAACCTTGAATTGAGAAAGTACTAGTTTGTTCTAATGAAATAAAAACTTTATTCCAAAATCACTCTATATCCCGTGAGGAGCATCATTTCGGCCACTACTGATGAAATGAAAATAGCAGTTACTCCACTAAATAAAACTGGTTGAAACTGCTTGAACCTGATAAACACATCATTTAACCTTGAATTGAGAAAGTACTAGTTTGTTCTAATGAAATAAAAACTTAATTCCAAAATCACTCTATATCTCGTGTGGAGCATCATTTCGGCCACTACTGATGAAATGAAAATAGCAGTTACTCCACTAAATAAAACTGGTTGAAACTGCTTGAACCTGATAAACACATCATTTAAACTTGAATTGAGAAAGTACTAGTTTGTTCTAATGAAATAAAAACTTTCTTCCAAAATTACTCTATATCCCGTGTGGAGCATCATTTCGGCCACTCCTGATGAAATGAAAATAGCAGTTACTCCACTAAATATAATTGGTTGAAAGTACTTGCAACTGCTAAGTCCATCATGTTTAAACTTGAATTGAGAAAGTACTAGTTTGTTCTAATGAAATAAAAACTTTCTTCCAAAATTACTCTATATCCCGTGTGGAGCATCATTTCGGCCACTCCTAATGAAATGAAAATAGCAGTTACTCCACTAAATATAATTGTTTGAAAGGGCTTGCAACTGCTATGTCCATCATGTTTAACCTTGAATTGAGAAACTACTAGTTTGTTCTAATGAAATAAAAACTTTATTCCAAAATCACTCTATATCCCGTGAGGAGCATCATTTCGGCCACTACTGATGAAATGAAAATAGCAGTTACTCCACTAAATATAATTGGTTGAAAGTACTTGCAACTGCTAAGTCCATCATTTAAAAGTTGAATAGTGAGAGTTTAGTATGTTTCGTGAAATACAAACTTTATTCTAAAAACACACTCAGTATCTCGTCTGAAGCATTTTTTCGGCCACAACTGATGAGAAGACCATAAGCAGTCAAATCCAGCATAATGAAACTGCTTCAACCTGATAAACACTTCATGTTTAAACTTGAATAGTGAAAGTACGACTATGGTCTAGTAAAATACAAACTTTATTCTAAAAACCAACTCTCAAGCTCCTCATCCTATCTCTAAGGGTGCGCTCAGCCACCCTACGCAGGAAGCTCACTTCAACCGCTTGTATCCGGGATCTCGTTCTTTCGGTCATGACCTATGGGTCATGACCGAAAGAACGAGTTCATGGCTGTGGTGGAGGCAATAACTCGGGTCTGGGAGGAGTTTGGAGAGGCCATGGAAGAGGACTTTCGGTCTGCCCCGAGGAAATTCTGGCAAACCGACTCCATGCTCCGGGAGCATGGAGGCCCTTCATCCCTGCAACATCGCGTGACGCGGGGACGCGTGACGCGGGGACGGTACCTCTGGACAGGCAGAATGGGGTCGTGGTCCCTCTCTTCAAGGAGGGGGATCGGAGGGTGTGTTCCAACTACAGAGGGATCACACTCCTCAGCCTCCCCAGGAAAGTCTATTCCAGTGTACTGGAGTGGAGGGTCCGGCCGTTAGTCAAACCTTGGATCCAAGAGGAATAATGCGGTTTTCATTCTGGTCGTGGAACACTGGACCAGCTCTATACCCTCCACCAGCTGCTTGAGGGTTCATGGGAGTTTGCCCAACCAGTCCACATGTGTTTTCTGGATCTTGAGAAGGCGTTCGACCGCGTCCCCTGAGACATCCTGTGGGGGGGTGCTCCGGGAGCATGGAGTCCGGGGCCCTTTGTTAAGCGCTGTTCGGTCTTTGTATTCCCGGAACAGGAGTTTGGTTTGCATTGGCGGCAATAAGTCGGACCTGTTTGCAGTGGTTTCACCTGATCCGCCAGTGGCAGACAGAAAAAAGCATTAGCCAAATCTATACAAGAGAAAAATCTATGTTCAGGTGAGAGATGTGACAACGCAGTTTTGAGATGTCTGGAATCTCGTTTCTCTGCACATGTTGCCGGGACCGGCAGCCAGGGGGGACTCGGCTGAGATCCTCAACACCAGCCCCTGGGTACTTCTCAGGGTGATAAAGAGGAAGTGGTCCGAGCCCAGGTGAACGGGTCGATTTAAGGTCGTCGAGAGGACGTCTCACGCTGTTCGGCTGAGTGACAAAGGCTCCCCAGGAAAGTCTATTCCAGGGTACTGGAGAGGAGGGTCCGGCCGTTAGTCGAACCCTGGATAAAAGAGGAACAATGCGGTGCCATCTGTCGCAGTGTACTCTGGCGGGAGAACCACATCGCACTCTTCAGGAGACCTCCATCCATCTGAAGCAAGTTGCCCCTGGATTGGCTGATCCAGGAGACAGCTCCACACGTCAAAGGGCGGAATAATCCCTGTACACCGAAGTAAGAAGAACACAGAGAAGTAGACGGCAGACAGGGAGGAGGTGAAATAGCGCTCCTCTCTGTTCATGTGACGTGCCAAGTCCATCCATCCATCCATCCATTTTCTGCCGCTTATCCGGGGCCGCGTCGCGGAGGCAACTCTGCTCAGACTTCCCTCACCCCAGACACTTCCTCCAGCTCTTCCGGTGGCACCCCAAGGCGTTCCCAGGCCAGCCGAGAGACAGGGCAACTCCAGAGAGAGAGGGCAACTCCAGAGCAGTGGAGTATCCAGCCCCCGTCGAGGAGCTGGGTTCCGGAGTCCAAGCTGTAAGTGGAGGCGAGCCCGACTATATCTAGACGGTATCTCTCAGCCTCCCTCACAAGCTCGGGCTCCTTCCCCCCCAGCGAGGTCACATTCCATGTCCCAATAGCCAGATTCTGTGGCCGGGGATCGAGTCGTCGAGGCCTCTGCCGTCGACTGCCCCCCAATCCACAATGCACCCAACCCCTACGGCAGCCTCTGTAGGTGGTGGGCCCACAGGAGGGGCAAGTCCCCCGACAACATAGCTCCGAGGGTCATTCGGGTGCTCAAACTCCCCCACCACAACAAGGTTGCAGTTCAAGGGGGAGTCACCACCGTTTAAAAGTTTTGTATGTTGCTATTTGAGTATATGATTGTTGATTTTGCTTACATATGACCTCTATTATACGAAGAGTGCCTCATACTGTATTGACACTAATTATTGACCTCTGGGGTCAGAGGTCAAAAGGGGAATTGAAGGAATATAGTGGTTGAACATTTGTTTTCTGTGTGACAACTGGACATATTGTATTCAGTTGTGTTTCTACACTACTGGGGTTTCTCCCACTGCCCAAGTTGGGAAAACACAGCTTTAAATCCATGTTCAGGGACATTCCAAGTTGGTTGGCGATGTCTCCTCAGTGCTCTACTTGCAAAAACATGGTCAAGGTAAGATTGGATCAACAGATAAGAGGTCACTTTGTCCCACAGAACGTCAAGCTCTGAGAAGAACCAGTTTGAAGCAGTTTTGGGAACAAAGGAATAGCAAATTCACTATAGCAACGCATACATCACGAGGAACCGACCAATGTGAGGTTGAGGTGGTGTATGCAAATGTATAAATATGAACCACGTGTTGCAGTTGTGCCCTTCTTCATTGTAAACCTGGCCTGCACACTTGGGTCTGCAAGGAAGAACGGTCTGAGCTCGTATTATGTAATCTGATATATGTATTTTTGTAATCTCTTGTTTGTGTGATTATTAAATTCACTATTGAAGAAATTAACTCTGTTCCTGCCTCTCCCGGATCAAACGAACAAGCAGGAATTCAGGGGAACACAGGAACGAATTCCAACACTAAGCATCTCTACCTAAAGTCAGTTTTTTTTTTTTTTATTAAACCAGCCTGAGCAGCTCCATCTAGAGACAGTAAAGTGATTTTCTAAATCAAACCAGCCTGAGCAGCACCATCTAGAGACAGTAACGTGATTTTCTAAATCAAACCAGCCTGATCAGCTCTATCTAAAGACAGTAATGTGATTTTCTAGATCAAACCAGCCTGATCAGCTCTATCTAAAGGCAGTAACACAATTTGTCTAGATTAAACCAGCCTGAGCAGCTCTATCTTAAGAAAATAACATGATTTTTTTCTCAATTAAACCAGCCTGAGCAGCTCTATCTTAAAGGAGTACAGTAGGATTTTCCCGAATTTTAGGAAAGAACCGCCCTCTCCACCTTTTGAAAAATGCACGCAAAGCTCTACCTGCTCCCGAGATGGAACGCCTACTAAAACGTGTGCGAGAGACATGAACGAGCCCAGTTCTCCTCGTGCACGCACTGTTTACAAGTCACAAGTCAGCATCGCTTACACAAGCGCACTTTACAAGAAGATTTGAACTTTTTCCACTAATCAACCCTGGAAAGTTACAATATAGACATAGATAACTTTTACTGGAAGTGATTTGAAATGGATTTCTCCAAATAGAATGCCAAACTTTACCTGTCGAGTAGAAACTTCGCGACTGAAGCATCAGTGGGAAGCCCAACCTGGGCTTTCAGCGCACGCCATCGTGTGAAAGAATCTCCCAAAAACACTCTGGTCTTGTTTCTCTCTTCCGAAGCCTTTCTCTTCTTCTCATACACTTCGAAGACACTTTTTCTCTTTTGTGACCCTCTGCCATTTTCAAAGTACCCGGTGAGAACTGCGAGCTCGCTGAAGGCGCAGCTCACCATATACACCTGAAAGCGCGCATGCGCAGAAAGTGAAAACTAATAGATCCACGCTACCTGGGGACGAGCACATACGACGGCCTTGCGTAATATATCACCAGAATGATTGACAGTTGGGAGTACCAATAGTCTTGATGATCCACCCGGAAAAAGAAAATCCTCCTGTACACCTTTAAGACAGTAACATGATTTTACTTGATTAAACCAGCCTGAGAAGCTCTATCTTAAAAAAGTACACTCAAAAATGAAATGACAGAATTGTTTTTTCAGTGTGACATGATTTTCCTCGATTAAACCATGGTCCAAGTGGAGGAACGTGGGAGCAGCGCTTCAAAGGGTTGAGTGGAAATCTCCACCAACGGCTGATCCCACGTTTCATCGGGCTCATCCATCCCTCCGGACAGGGCCTCACAGCCAGAGACAGGTGAGCCGTTTAGGGACTATTCAGTAACAAGAACTTAGAGCTGTGATTTCACTTGTATATAAGTTAAAGATGTAAAGCAAAGTTGGACTCTTCAGGTGATGAAATATACATTAAATGTCCACCAATGACTGTTGAGATGGTTGATCATTTAGTTTTAAACGTAGTAAACATAGAAAATACTTTGGCTGGTTATTGTGATTAAATTAAATTACATCTCACAACAAAACATGCTTTTAAAATAACAAAGACATTTGATCCAAATTACATTGAATTTAATACAAGAGACCCATTCTACAAAACAAACCTTTCCTCCTGCAATTAGCCTTTCAATACCACCTCACTCCGTGTGTGTTGTCCTCACAATCAATCAAAGTGATCTGGTGTCTCCTGGTGTTGATCTTAAGAGTCTCTCAACTTGTGGAACCTGTGCATTTAACACTTTTCTTTTGTCTACAGTGTGTTGTGGGAATCTCCCAGAACCTGTATCTCGCCCACCTTGCTGCTCCTCCTGTCACCTGCAGTACAAGGTGATTTCGTCTGTCCACTTCTGGCTCTAAAGACTCTTCTGGCTGTTTGTACCTACATGAACATCATTACATGCAGCTTGTTTACCAGAGCTTTACTTCAAGTCATTGCACAGCTAGAAAACTTTAGTTTATTAAGTCTCAGTAAGGTCTGAGTGTGTATCACATGTTTAGGTGCAACCAGGGTTGGGTAGTCATGGAATACATGTAACAGTGTTACATAATTAGGATACAAAAAACATATAACTGTAATCTGTTACAGTACATAAAAAAATGTGTAATCTCGTTACAGGTATGCTCGATAAAAACTGGGATTACTGAGCAGGATTACAGTAGAAATCAGATGGAATAAACTAGAAATGCAGCTGTCACATGCGCCATGCACTGGCATTGCGACACTTCCCGACGCTTTCAGGCTGACAATCCATGCTTTGCCATGGATTCTGCAGACAGTTGCTTTCATCACTATGTTTTAAAGTCGGAGAAATCTCTTAACCTCTCTGTACAATGCAAACTATGTCTCCCAGCCGTGAAAGTGCTGTGAACGTCCAGGAACTGGACATCTCACCTGAAGAAACATAGAAACATAAAACCTGCTCACTTTCACTGATACACACATGGACTCTGTTTACTAGTTTTATTAGCTCGTAATATGCTTCCTACCTGTTCTCAATACGTTTAGAGGCTCTTGTGTTTTAGGGATTAATTGGGGCGACACGTGCCATCACTTTTTTCTTTTTACTCAATGAGTGATTCATGCTGCCAGATACAGCCTCTCATCAAACATTCACATTTATTCCGGAAACTTGCCAAAAGTTTAAACTCTATTCTGCATATGAATTTTATTTCTAAATTGAAAGCAGTAAATGGCATTGTTTACACATGCTGGTAAGTGTCTGTGTTATTATTAGGTAAAGAGAAAGTGAGGGTTATTTTAACAAAAAATTTTTTTATTCAGTGCAGTTATTCAAAACAATTGTAAACATGAAACATTTGTAACTCTTTTTTTTAATTACATTAACCAAAAACACTTTTTTCTATTAAGACATCACAATGTCTTTGTATGCCAAATATCATTAACAAGATATGTCACATTATGATTGTCAAACTGCCAAGCTGTGCAGACAAAAAGTAATAGTGAACACACATTTGGGTATTTTCTTGTTCAGTGAGAGAAATCTAGCCTTTGCTGCCCTTTAACGAGTGCATCAAAGTCAGGTTGAATGTCTGAGGTGGAGATGCGAAGCACAGCTGACAGATGATCATCAGTAAGAGAGGATCTGAACCTGGATTTGGTCAACTTCATTACTGAGAATGTTTGTTCACATATGTAGGTAGATCCAAACAGAACCAACATCTTCTGAGCATGTCTCCTCATGTTTGGAAAGTTCTCCTCCTTAAGAGATGAGTAGAACTCCAGCAGTGATGCTGACTTAAAGTGCTCTGCCAGTACTGTGTCAGACTGCAGGTCAATGAGCTCCAGCTGAACATCACTGGGTGCATCATCTACTCTGCAGGCAAAGGGAGAGGAAACCAGGTGCATTTCATCCTCAATGTTTTTACAATCATCAAATCGCCTTAAAAACTCACCATGCAAATCTCCTAACATGGATGAGTACCTGCAGAGATGATTAGCTGATGGTCTGACTTATTTAAGGGTTTGCATGTGAGTGAGAGTGTTGTTCTGTAGTTGACTTGAAAGAAACAGCAACTTTCTCATAAAAGCCTTCACCAGGTTATGCATGTCATGAACGAAAAGGCCCTTGCCTTGCAGTTTAGTGCTCAGTTCATTCATCAGTGCCGTCACATCAACAGCAAATGCAAAATCTGTCATCCAGTTCATATCTGAAAGCTCGGGGATGTTTTTGCCTTTCATCTCACAAAACTCTTGAATCTCTGTTTTCAGGTCCCAAAATCTTTTGAGCACTTTGCCCAGACTGAGCCATCTGACAGCTGTGTGGTACATGATGTCACCATGTTCATTCTCATGCTCCTCTAAAAGTGCAACAAACTGCCTGTGATTTAATGCTCGTGCCCTGATAAAGTTAACCGTTTTTGTTACAACATCAATGACATGGTTAAGTTTTAGCACAGACCTGCACAGTACATGCTGATGTATAATACAATGTATCAACACTAAATGATGCTCTGTGCCGAGTTCAGTCACTTTATCTTGGATCTGTTTCAAAAGTCCGACATGTTTTCCTGTCATATTCGGACAACCATCAGTAGTAACGCCTACCAGTTTGTCCCATTTCAGTCCAAGCTTGACCATGCATGCATCGACCTCCTTGAACAGATCGTTTCCCGTTGTCGTTCCTTTTATTGACCTCAATGCTGCCAGCTCCTCCGTAATCTTGAAGTCCTGCCTTATTCCCCGGAGAAACACCAGTAACTGGGCAGTGTCACGGACACCACAGCTCTCATCCAAAGCCAAAGAGAAAAAGTAAAAACTTTCAACTCCACTTTTGAGCTGACATTCGAGATTCTCCGCGATTCCTTCCACCCTTCTGGTGACGGTTCGCCTGGACAGCGGGACTTTTTCAAATGCTTCTTTATTCTAAGGGCATATTAGCGCGGCAGAGCCCACCAAGCACTCTTTCACAAACTCGCCAATCCGAGAACGGCTTGCTGTTTTTAGCGATTTTGTGGGATATGACGAAGCTGGTCTTGGTCGCTGCATCCCGGGCTGTGTGTAGTTTGCTAAAACAGCCTTGTTGTTTTGCTAGCTTTGCTAGCAAGTCTTCTGATATTCGCGCTCTCTCAGCCTCCGCCAAGTGTCTGTATTTCTCCGCGTGTTTTGTCTCATAATGCCGACTCACATTGTACTCCTTAAACACGGCGACGTGCTCTCCACAAACTAAACAGACGGGTTTACCACCGACTTCAGTAAACAAATATTTTGTGCTCCAAATCTTCTTGAAATTTCGGCCTTCAGCATCCACCTTTCTTTTCTTGACGTGCCCGTACATCATTGAGGGGCGACAATCACATGCACTGAGAAGCCGTCGGTGGGGAATCCACCGCCGCCATCTTGTTTGGCCATTTTGATCCGAATCACCACCCCAGCGCCACTGTTGGTGGGAGGCAGTACTACATGCAATATGTTTTGTTCCGACGCACAATTACAGCGTCACTGTCGGTGGGAGGCAAGAGAACATGATCCGCAATGCAACCGTGCTCCTCCAGACTTGAAACCTCGCCAGTGCGGTATAAAAATGGCGGTGTACGGCCGCTGACATGCTTGTTTGTGGACGCCGCCATTATTACTCACGGTCAGCGCCATACTACTCTCAAAACGCAAACCTCGCCAGTGCGGTATCACAATGGTGGCTTATGGGCACCGACATACTTGTTTTTGGCCGCCGCCATGCGTGTTTGTGGTCGCCGCCATATTTAAAAGGACAACTGATGTCACTGCTTCAGTTACGTCACGGTTTCATGGATCATGTTCAGTTTGAAGAAGCACAAGAACACTGGAGAAACATCCAGGTAGATATTATGTGAATAGAGCTCAGAGTGTTTATAAGGTCCAGAGCCAAGTGGATTGAAGAGGGAGAATCCCCCCCCCCCATCATATTCCATATTCAATATCTCTCTGAACCTATTTCAACAAGACACTGCAGCTGGAACCACATCTGTAGAGTTCAGCTACTAAACTGATCTGCCTTCTTCATTCATGCAGTGACAATGTGTGGTGCATTAAGCAAAACTAACTACAAAAATGGAGAGTAACTGTAGTTACTGCAGAGTAAATGTCCATGACAAACCTTCAAAAAGTACCTCTGACAACTTTAAAAGAATAAAACCATCCATGAATCACGTCATTGTTCTTTATTATATATTAAAAGCACTTTTAAAGACAAAACCAAACAAATCCACATGAGCAAGCGTGAGCGACTGTGGAAAGGGAAAAAGTCCCTCAAACAGGAAGAAATCTTTGCAGAAACCAGACTCAGAGGTGGAGGCATTCTGCTGGCCGGTTGGGGTGAGAGGATAGAGGAGAGGACAGACAGATAGATAAAAGATACACTCTGAAAATTGGGACAGGAGACTTCAAACCACTATATTGATAGACATCCGGCAGGGAGGATGAGAGCACAGACGACAGGAGCTTGCTAGAACTTTCTCCCACTGGCTATGATGACCTGTGCTTGAAGCCTTGTGTGACCTTCAGCCATCAGGATGTTGATGATGATCTGAAAAAGATGGACAAGGTGCATGCAGATAGGTTTCAAAAGACACAAAATATTGACCACTACTTCTATGATGTCCTCCATTGATTGATCATCTTAATTCTGGAAGCATAACATCAAAAATGTAATCGATGAGTCTCAGGTCCCCCTTCTTGATTTCCATGACCTCCTCCATCTCTTTCAGCATCTCGAAGATCTGTTGCAATACAGACGAATAAAAATAAACAAACTGAGCTTATGTTACATAAAAAATCTCAAACTTGATTGATGAGTCATAGGAGTGTTCTGCATGCAGACATGCGACACTCAATTCCTTTACGGTCTCTGGATCCGTGGTCAGCACAGATGCTGTGTGCATTGTTGGGTGTGCAAATGAATGCTCCATGCCCACGCATTCGCTGCTACGATGACGTGACATTCTGATTGAACACTGCGTCTGAAAAAATATTTAAATCAGAATCATTAGTATTTGTTCAAATGTACTGATCTCTCATTGATGATTGCAAACTGACAAGCATCCAAGTGATTCATTGCAGTATGTTATATATAAGATATTCAATCTCCCTCACAACCATTAAACTTTCTCTAATTTGGATGCTCTGATAATAACACAGAAATCCCAGTCAGGTTGTAAAAATCCAGTAATGCAGTATGATAAAAAATACCAGTACGGGTCTAAATAAACCAACACATGGAACAAAGATAAAAAAAGAGCAACATAAACTTTGAGCTGATCTTACTTGAATTGCTCCCAACATAACTATACAACGACTCTTCCTCTCACTAATACTGATATAATGACACCTATCAACCATGTCCTACTTATTAGTGCAGGCTGATGCACACCGTTTTGAGGCTTTTCACCCACGTGACAAAATTCAGCCATTTAGGACGTAAACGCAACTAAATGTTGTGATGAAACTGCAGTTAGCAGGAGTGATAAGTGAAGGCACACAGTAAACTGTGAGTTGTCTGGACGGAGAAATAAAGCAGCAGATATGTGGACAGACTGACACAGTTGGGGAGAGATGAACATATCTGTTCCCTCATGGAAGGTTGTGAAGCTGATCTGGCTCCGGTCTTCCAGTGCGAGTATAAACATAGTCTCTAAATACTGGTATAACTCCACCTACTATTTCGTTCTTATTAGTGCAGGCTGATACTTTACACATAGAAAAAAATGCAATTATTTACCTTAGCAGAAGACAATCCTTTACTCTGTTGAGCTTCGAGTACACGTGTGAAGAAAACAATGCAATGGGAACAAATGTGCGTTTGAAGCGCAGCGCACAGTTTTTTTCCGGCGAGTGGGTCCTCCAACGTCACTTCCGGTGGGTGGGCCTCCGAAAACGTAATTCCCGATGTTCCGCGGGGTCTGATACGTCACTTCCTGTATGTCGCTACAGTAAACGTCACTTCCGGTACGCATATTTTCAAAATGGCGGCAACCGGTAAATAAGTATGGCGGCGCCCGCAACACCGCCATTTTTGATTCTCCACCGACATCTCTTGCATGCACTGATTGACTTGTTTTACGGGTTACGTATACGACGTACGTAGGTTACGTACACTGTACATAAATAAACAGGCTTCAAAGTAAAAGCATTTCCGTTTTAATTTATAGAGCCGATGGTTTTAGTCCACACATTAAAATTCGAAAGAAGCTTTTGTTTTCTTAATTCTAAGCAACCTTTCGCGGGCCGGTCAGAATCGGGTCACGGCTGCATTTGGCCCGCGGGCCTTAAAATGCCCAGGTCTGGCCTTGAGGAACATGGCCTAATTGTCAACCCTGCTAAGTGCCAGTTTGGTCTGCCTGTGATTGACTTTTTGGGTCATCGTATTTCAACTCAGGGTGCCATTCCATTGCCTTCTAAGGTGCAAGCGGTGACAGATTTCCCTCGTCCAGCCTCGGTTAAGGCCCTGCAGGAGTTTTTGGGCATGATTAATTTCTACAACCTTTCATATTGAGATTACAACTATATACCAAATAAAGGTTTTATCAGCTCTATCAATTACAATGGTCAAATTGTCTCAATGGCTACAGACAGAAAACCGTGGATTTAAATCCACCTGGAGGTGTTTGTGGAATTAACTTGTGTGTGCATGTGTTTCCTCAGGGTTCTCTGGTTTTCTTCCATAGTCCAATTAAATGCATGTTAATGGTAATACTAAACTGACTCTCTGTGTATGTCCCGTGGTAGACTGATGACGTGTTCTGTTTCTTTTGAAACGTATTTTCAGTGACGGCCAGACCAGACGTCAATATAATGTTCAGGAAAGACGTCTCAAAAAACTTTCATTCAGGCTCTTCTGAGGAAGTCTTCTGGATGTCTAGAGACATCGTCTTTAGTTGTGTTCTGGACCTACATGTTGACACAAAGAACAGTGGCTGTGTAAAACACATTGGTTACTGTGGAACTGTGCTGTGTATTCATCAACAACATCTCACATGTTGGAAGATAAACAAGAGCACGGAGCAACATTTTATCAAAAATAATTTATTTATGAAAAATTATTCATTAGAATAAATTGGTTATTTATCAAATAATAATGACATTGGGCCACCACCAGCTAAACTGGAAATAGTTAATGCCAAAAAAAGTGTTATTTAAATTGATTTATGTTTCTCTTTAGATATAACAATCTTGAATAACAGGGAAGGTGTGAGATTGGAGCGCAGGCTGTTTCAAACCAGTGAACCAGGACCGCTTGACCCCGTCAGCTAGAAAGGGTATGTACTGGGTTTCAGAAGATGGCAGTGCCTCGAAGTCAGTGGGGACGCGCACTGGGTGGATGTCTGTGACTCCCCCCCCCCCTTTTTGTGCGAGTCCCTTGCGAAGATCGTGTGATAATCGCGGGAGACCTCCTCATACAAATGCATCTCCTTGTTTCTGTTGTGGTAAAGTGCGAGCCTCAGCAGAGCGTTGCTCGGTCTTTGACTCGAAGCCTGAATAAGGTTCTTCTGGTACAGACATGGTCTGTTTACCTGAAATGTCTGTATTCTCTGGTTGAGTCATTGGAGCGTGCACAACCATGTCACCTTCGGTGCTCGGTTTTGTACCCTGAAGAACCTGTTCAAGGTTAACATGGTGAGCGCTGGTGATGGTTTTGGTTGTGGAAATGAGGAGAGTTGTGTCATGCGTGTCGTCGCTGGTGAGGGACGAAGGCAGATTGTCAATGAGATGAGAATTAGTTCAAGATTGTGGAATGAACTGTCAGTTAACATCTCTAAAGGTGGAAATGCGGTCACTTTAATCTGACCAGGTGTCAGATTTTGGACCCGTGGGTTGGCTGAACGATTGCTGTTAGAAGCTGGGTGGCCTAGTTCTTAGCCAATGGGAGTCGGGCTGACGACTTGGGACCAAAGGCGCCGTTTGGTGGCAGCGAGTCGGTTTAGGATGTCCTGACCAATAAGCAGTTCTTCTGTGTCCAGATCAGTGACGTGGATGGGATGCGTCGCTGACATGTCCTGCAAAGCTGTTGACCCAGACACATTGAGTGATGTGGTGCAAGTCCTGAGTGAAGCCTCGGTTGTTTATGCTACACTCTTCCACCTGAAGTGGCTTTCCTTAAGTGGCATGCGCAAGCGTGGTTCTAGCAACCCGTGCGAAGGTGTCTGAACACATGAGGGGGATTTCTGACCCAGTACCAAGCAGTGAGAGAGTGTCAACAACCCCTACCACCACTGAAGTGTATCTGTGGTTGGCATAGCCAAGATTACCCAAGAATGTCAAATGGGCCTCTTTCACCTCCTGGATCTCCTCCTCCTGCCAAAATGAACTTTGTGTGCGGAGGGGAGGGGCCAAGTCATGCGGTCAGGGGGAGCCAGGTCCCTTCTTACCAGGCGGGTTCAGGTGCTGCTTCACCACTCTGATGCAGGTTTTAATCCACTGTGGGACATCTGCATCCCAGTTGTTTTGAGTCTGACCTCAGCCTCGGTTTTTAGACTTACCTCTCCTCACCTGAGACCTCAGGACACCTGCATCACCATCATAGTTTTCACCTGAACGGTGGTGCAGCTCCCACACCATCTGCGCATGTTTGCGGAGGTCTTTCATGGTGGGGTTTTGGTCCTGCAGAAAAGGGCGACATCGATCCACACACTGTTGTGGAGGTTGTTAACGAAGAGGGACTTAAAAGTCTGGTCTTTGTCCAATCCTGGTGCATTGTGGCCTTGGAAGTAGGCAGCCCTTAGGCACCTATAAATACTATCTGGGAGTCTCCGCCCCCTTTTGAGTGATTGTAAATGCACCAAAGTTTGCAGAGGCAGGATCATTGTGCAGATGATCCTGCTTCCCTAAGTGCATGACAGAGGGCTGAGTAATGGTCTCTGATGGCAGATGGGAGGGACTCTATGTAAACATGGACACTCCTGGATGTCATCTTCCAGAGAAGCGTAAGCTTCTCTCGGGACGAAGGATGAGGCAGGTTGAAGAGGCAGCGTTCAACCTCCACCAGGTTGTCCGCTACACGAATCTCCGGGTTGTTTGGTTCGAACTGCTCTATGTCCTCTGCAAGGGACTCAAGCTGGCTGGTCCAAAGACCAGGTACCCTTGGGATATCGGAATGGTCAGAGTCATCTGAGCTAGAACATCCTGGTTCTCTCCGGTGGAGAGAGTGAGGGAGCTGATAGCACTGTCAGGTGCTGGAAAATGACAATGTTCCTTCTCCTGAAAAGGAGTGAAAGAGCTGCGAGACCACGTGGTGGTGTGGCTGAGAGCACTGATATCCATCAGTGTGTCATAGCAACTCGCTGTTGAGGTTTCTTCTCTCCTGTGTAGACAGGCATAGAAGACCGGCGACAACAGTCTTCAACTGGGTCATGTGGCTCCCGAGGTATCTTTGCTCTGAGCACGCAGTGTCTCTGACGACTCATGGTAGGAGTCACGCAAAAGCTGTGTTTCGAAAAGTGCGAAAAGGTTGTTAATGCACCTGTGGCTTTCACTTCTGTAGTCTATACAAATTGTAACCTCGCAACTGCAACACAGTGTTTTTAGCACCTTGGGTGAGCAATAGTTGTGTTAGTGTACATTTATCTGGGTGAACTTGAATAGTGAAAGTACGAGTTTGTCCTAATGAAATTAAAACTTTATTCTAAAAACATACTCAGTATCTCGTCTGAAGCATCTTTTCGGCCACAACTGATGAAAAGACCATAACAGTCAAATCCAGCATAATAAAAGAGGTTGAAACTGCTTTAACCTAATAAACACTTCATGTTTAAACTTGAATTGAAAAGTACCAGTTTGCTCTAAGGAAATAAAAACTTTATTCCAAAATTACTCTATATCCCGTGTGGAGCATCATTTCGGCCACTCCTGATGAAATGAAAATAGCAGTTACTCCACCAAATAAAACTGGTTGAAACTGCTTGAACCTGATAAACAAATCATTTAAAACTTGAATAGTTAAAGTACTAGTTTGTTCTAATGAAATAAAAACTTTATTCCAAAATCACTCTATATCCCATGAGCAGCATCATTTCGGCCACTCCTGATGAAATGAAAATAGCAGTTACTCCACTAAATAAAACTGGTTGAAACTGCTTGAACCTGATAAACACATCATTTAACCTTGAATTGAGAAAGTACTAGTTTGTTCTAAGGAAATAAAAACTTTCTTCCAAAATTATTCTATATCCCGTGTGGAGCATCATTTCGGCCACTCCTGGTGAAATGAAAATAGCAGTTACTCCACTAAATAAAACTGGTTGAAACTGCTTGAACCTGATAAACACATCATTTAAACTTGAACTAAGAAAGTACTAGTTTGTTCTAATGAAATAAAAACTTTATTCCAAAATCACTCTATATCCCGTGTGGAGCATCATTTCGGCCACTCCTTATGAAATGAAAATAGCAGTTACTCCACTAAATATAATTGGTTGAAAGTACTTGCAACTGCTACCCATCATGTTTAAACTTGAATTGAGAAAGTACTAGTTTGTTCTAAGGAAATAAAAACTTTCTTCCAAAATTACTCTATATCCCGCGTGGAGCATCATTTCGGCCACTCCTGATGAAATGAAAATAGCAGTTACTCCACTAAATATAATTGGTTGAAAGTACTTGCAACTGCTATCCATCATGTTTAACCTTGAATTGAGAAACTACTAGTTTGTTCTAATGAAATAAAAACTTTATTCCAAAATCACTCTATATCCCGTGAGGAGCATCATTTCGGCCACTCCTGATGAAATGAAAATAGCAGTTACTCCACTAAATATAATTGGTTGAAACTGCTTGAACCTGATAAACACATCATTTTAACTTGAATTGAGAAAGTACTAGTTTGTTCTAATGAAATAAAAACTTTCTTCCAAAATTACTCAATATCCCGTGTGGAGCATCATTTCGGCCACTCCTGATGAAATGAAAATAGCAGTTACTCCACTAAATAAAACTGGTTGAAACTGCTTGAACCTGATAAACACATCATTTTAACTTGAATTGAGAAAGTACTAGTTTGTTCTAATGAAATAAAAACTTTCTTCCAAAATTACTCTATATCCCGTGTGGAGCATCATTTCGGCCACTCCTAATGAAATGAAAATAGCAGTTACTCCACTAAATATAATTGGTTGAAAGTACTTGCAACTGCTAAGTCCATCATGTTTAAACTTGAATTGAGAAAGTACTAGTTTGTTCTAAGGAAATAAAAACTTTATTCCAAAATCACTCTATATCCCGTGAGGAGCATCATTTCGGCCACTACTGATGAAATGAAAATAGCAGTTACTCCACTAAATAAAACTGGTTGAAACTGCTTGAACCTGATAAACACATCATTTAACCTTGAATTGAGAAAGTACTAGTTTGTTCTAATGAAATAAAAACTTTATTCCAAAATCACTCTATATCTCGTGTGGAGCATCATTTCGGCCACTACTGATGAAATGAAAATAGCAGTTGCTCCACCAATACAACTGGTTGAAACTGCTTGAACCTGATAAACACATCATTTAACCTTGAATTGAGAAAGTACTAGTTTGTTCTAAGGAAATAAAAACTTTCTTCCAAAATTACTCTATATCCCGTGTGGAGCATCATTTCGGCCACTCCTGGTGAAATGAAAATAGCAGTTACTCCACTAAATAAAACTGGTTGAAACTGCTTGAACCTGATAAACACATCATTTAAACTTGAACTAAGAAAGTACTAGTTTGTTCTAATGAAATAAAAACTTTATTCCAAAATCACTCTATATCCCGTGTGGAGCATCATTTCGGCCACTCCTTATGAAATGAAAATAGCAGTTACTCCACTAAATATAATTGGTTGAAAGTACTTGCAACTGCTATCCATCATGTTTAAACTTGAATTGAGAAAGTACTAGTTTGTTCTAAGGAAATAAAACTTTCTTCCAAAATTACTCTATATCCCGTGTGGAGCATCATTTCGGCCACTCCTGATGAAATGAAAATAGCAGTTACTCCACTAAATATAATTGGTTGAAAGTACTTGCAACTGCTATCCATCATGTTTAACCTTGAATTGAGAAACTACTAGTTTGTTCTAATGAAATAAAAACTTTATTCCAAAATCACTCTATATCCCGTGAGGAGCATCATTTCGGCCACTCCTGATGAAATGAAAATAGCAGTTACTCCACTAAATAAAACTGGTTGAAACTGCTTGAACCTGATAAACACATCATTTAAACTTGAACTAAGAAAGTACTAGTTTGTTCTAATGAAATAAAAACTTTATTCCAAAATCACTCTATATCCCATGAGGAGCATCATTTCGGCCACTACTGATGAAATGAAAATAGCAGTTACTCCACTAAATAAAACTGGTTGAAACTGCTTGAACCTGATAAACACATCATTTTAACTTGAATTGAGAAAGTACTAGTTTGTTCTAATGAAATAAAAACTTTCTTCCAAAATTACTCTATATCCCGTGTGGAGCATCATTTCGGCCACTCCTAATGAAATGAAAATAGCAGTTACTCCACTAAATAAAACTGGTTGAAACTGCTTGAACCTGATAAACACATCATTTTAACTTGAATTGAGAAAGTACTAGTTTGTTCTAATGAAATAAAAACTTTCTTCCAAAATTACTCTATATCCCGTGTGGAGCATCATTTCGGCCACTCCTAATGAAATGAAAATAGCAGTTACTCCACTAAATATAATTGGTTGAAAGTGCTTGCAACTGCTATGTCCATCATGTTTAACCTTGAATTGAGAAACTACTAGTTTGTTCTAATGAAATAAAAACTTTATTCCAAAATCACTCTATATCCCGTGAGGAGCATCATTTCGGCCACTACTGATGAAATGAAAATAGCAGTTACTCCACTAAATATAATTGGTTGAAAGTACTTGCAACTGCTAAGTCCATCATTTAAAAGTTGAATAGTGAGAGTTTAGTATGTTTCGTGAAATACAAACTTTATTCTAAAAACACACTCAGTATCTCGTCTGAAGCATTTTTTCGGCCACAACTGATGAGAAGACCATAAGCAGTCAAATCCAGCATAATGAAACTGCTTCAACCTGATAAACACTTCATGTTTAAACTTGAATAGTGAAAGTACGACTATGGTCTAGTAAAATACAAACTTTATTCTAAAAACCAACTCTCAAGCTCCTCATCCTATCTCTAAGGGTGCGCTCAGCCACCCTACGCAGGAAGCTCACTTCAACCGCTTTTATCCGGGATCTCGTTCTTTCGGTCATGACCCATAGTTCATGGCTGTGGTGGAGGCAATAACTCGGGTCTGGGAGGAGTTTGGAGAGGCCATGGAAGAGGACTTTCGGTCTGCCCCGAGGAAATTCTGGCAAACCGACTCCATGCTCCGGGAGCATGGAGTCCGGGGCCCTTCATCCCTGCAACATCGCGTGACGCGGGGACGGTACCTCTGGACAGGCAGAATGGGGTCGTGGTCCCTCTCTTCAAGGAGGGGGATCGGAGGGTGTGTTCCAACTACAGAGGGATCACACTCCTCAGCCTCCCCAGGAAAGTCTATTCCAGTGTACTGGAGTGGAGGGTCCGGCCGTTAGTCAAACCTTGGATCCAAGAGGAATAATGCGGTTTTCATTCTGGTCGTGGAACACTGGACCAGCTCTATACCCTCCACCAGCTGCTTGAGGGTTCATGGGAGTTTGCCCAACCAGTCCACATGTGTTTTCTGGATCTTGAGAAGGCGTTCGACCGCGTCCCCTGAGACATCCTGTGGGGGGGTGCTCCGGGAGCATGGAGTCCGGGGCCCTTTGTTAAGCGCTGTTCGGTCTTTGTATTCCCGGAACAGGAGTTTGGTTTGCATTGGCGGCAATAAGTCGGACCTGTTTGCAGTGGTTTCACCTGATCCGCCAGTGGCAGACAGAAAAAAGCATTAGCCAAATCTATACAAGAGAAAAATCTATGTTCAGGTGAGAGATGTGACAACGCAGTTTTGAGATGTCTGGAATCTCGTTTCTCTGCACATGTTGCCGGGACCGGCAGCCAGGGGGGACTCGGCTGAGATCCTCAACACCAGCCCCTGGGTACTTCTCAGGGTGATAAAGAGGAAGTGGTCCGAGCCCAGGTGAACGGGTCGATTTAAGGTCGTCGAGAGGACGTCTCACGCTGTTCGGCTGAGTGACAAAGGCTCCCCAGGAAAGTCTATTCCAGGGTACTGGAGAGGAGGGTCCGGCCGTTAGTCGAACCCTGGATAAAAGAGGAACAATGCGGTGCCATCTGTCGCAGTGTACTCTGGCGGGAGAACCACATCGCACTCTTCAGGAGACCTCCATCCATCTGAAGCAAGTTGCCCCTGGATTGGCTGATCCAGGAGACAGCTCCACACGTCAAAGGGCGGAATAATCCCTGTACACCGAAGTAAGAAGAACACAGAGAAGTAGACGGCAGCAAGGGAGGAGGTGAAATAGCGCTCCTCTCTGTTCATGTGACGTGCCAAGTCCATCCATCCATCCATCCATTTTCTGCCGCTTATCCGGGGCCGCGTCGCGGAGGCAACTCTGCTCAGACTTCCCTCACCCCAGACACTTCCTCCAGCTCTTCCGGTGGCACCCCAAGGCGTTCCCAGGCCAGCCGAGAGACAGGGCAACTCCAGAGAGAGAGGGCAACTCCAGAGCAGTGGAGTATCCAGCCCCCGTCGAGGAGCTGGGTTCCGGAGTCCAAGCTGTAAGTGGAGGCGAGCCCGACTATATCTAGACGGTATCTCTCAGCCTCCCTCACAAGCTCGGGCTCCTTCCCCCCCAGCGAGGTCACATTCCATGTCCCAATAGCCAGATTCTGTGGCCGGGGATCGGGTCGTCGAGGCCTCTGCCGTCGACTGCCCCCCAATCCACAATGCACCCAACCCCTACGGCAGCCTCTGTAGGTGGTGGGCCCACAGGAGGGGCAAGTCCCCCGACAACATAGCTCCGAGGGTCATTCGGGTGCTCAAACTCCCCCACCACGACAAGGTTGCAGTTCAAGGGGGAGTCACCACCGTTTAAAAGTTTTGTATGTTGCTATTTGAGTATATGATTGTTGATTTTGCTTACATATGACCTCTATTATACGAAGAGTGCCTCATACTGTATTGACACTAATTATTGACCTCTGGGGTCAGAGGTCAAAAGGGGAATTGAAGGAATATAGTGGTTGAACATTTGTTTTCTGTGTGACAACTGGACATATTGTATTCAGTTGTGTTTCTACACTACTGGGGTTTCTCCCACTGCCCAAGTTGGGAAAACACAGCTATAAATCCATGTTCAGGGACATTCCAAGTTGGTTGGCGATGTCTCCTCAGTGCTCTACTTGCAAAAACATGGTCAAGGTAAGATTGGATCAACAGATAAGAGGTCACTTTGTCCCACAGAACGTCAAGCTCTGAGAAGAACCAGTTTGAAGCAGTTTTGGGAACAAAGGAATAGCAAATTCACTATAGCAACGCATACATCACGAGGAACCGACCAATGTGAGGTTGAGGTGGTGTATGCAAATGTATAAATATGAACCACGTGTTGCAGTTGTGCCCTTCTTCATTGTAAACCTGGCCTGCACACTTGGGTCTGCAAGGAAGAACGGTCTGAGCTCGTATTATGTAATCTGATATATGTATTTTTGTAATCTCTTGTTTGTGTGATTATTAAATTCACTATTGAAGAAATTAACTCTGTTCCTGCCTCTCCCGGATCAAACGAACAAGCAGGAATTCAGGGGAACACAGGAACGAATTCCAACACTAAGCATCTCTACCTAAAGTCAGTTTTTTTATTTTTATTAAACCAGCCTGAGCAGCTCCATCTAGAGACAGTAACGTGATTTTCTAAATCAAACCAGCCTGAGCAGCACCATCTAGAGACAGTAACGTGATTTTCTAAATCAAACCAGCCTGAGCAGCACCATCTAGAGACAGTAACGTGATTTTCTAAATCAAACCAGCCTGAGCAGCACCATCTAGAGACAGTAACGTGATTTTCTAAATCAAACCAGCCTGAGCAGCACCATCTAGAGACAGTAACGTGATTTTCTAAATCAAACCAGCCTGATCAGCTCTATCTAAAGGCAGTAACACAATTTGTCTAGATTAAACCAGCCTGAGCAGCTCTATCTTAAGAAAATAACATGATTTTTTTCTCAATTAAACCAGCCTGAGCAGCTCTATCTTAAAGGAGTACAGTAGGATTTTCCCGAATTTTAGGAAAGAACCGCCCTCTCCACCTTTTGAAAAATGCACGCAAAGCTCTACCTGCTCCCGAGATGGAACGCCTACTAAAACGTGTGCGAGAGACATGAACGAGCCCAGTTCTCCTCGTGCACGCACTATTTACAAGTCACAAGTCAGCATCGCTTACACAAGCTCACTTTACAAGAAGATTTGAACTTTTTCCACTAATCAACCCTGGAAAGTTACAATATAGACATAGATAACTTTTACTGGAAGTGATTTGAAATGGATTTCTCCAAATAGAATGCCAAACTTTACCTGTCGAGTAGAAACTTCGCGACTGAAGCATCAGTGGGAAGCCCAACCTGGGCTTTCAGCGCACGCCATCGTGTGAAAGAATCTCCCAAAAACACTCTGGTCTTGTTTCTCTCTTCCGAAGCCTTTCTCTTCTTCTCATACACTTCGAAGACACTTTTTCTCTTTTGTGACCCTCTGCCATTTTCAAAGTACCCGGTGAGAACTGCGAGCTCGCTGAAGGCGCAGCTCACCATATACACCTGAAAGCACGCATGCGCAGAAAGTGAAAACTAATAGATCCACGCTACCTGGGGACGAGCCCATACGACGGCCTTGCGTAATATATCACCAGAATGATTGACAGTTGGGAGTACCAATAGTCTTGATGATCCACCCGGAAAAAGAAAATCCTCCTGTACACCTTTAAGACAGTAACATGATTTTACTTGATTAAACCAGCCTGAGAAGCTCTATCTTAAAAAAGTACACTCAAAAATGAAATGACAGAATTGTTTTTTCAGTGTGACATGATTTTCCTCGATTAAACCATGGTCCAAGTGGAGGAACGTGGGAGCAGCGCTTCAAAGGGTTGAGTGGAAATCTCCACCAACGGCTGATCCCACGTTTCATCGGGCTCATCCATCCCTCCGGACAGGGCCTCACAGCCAGAGACAGGTGAGCCGTTTAGGGACTATTCAGTAACAAGAACTTAGAGCTGTGATTTCACTTGTATATAAGTTAAAGATGTAAAGCAAAGTTGGACTCTTCAGGTGATGAAATATACATTAAATGTCCACCAATGACTGTTGAGATGGTTGATCATTTAGTTTTAAACGTAGTAAACATAGAAAATACTTTGGCTGGTTATTGTGATTAAATTAAATTACATCTCACAACAAAACATGCTTTTAAAATAACAAAGACATTTGATCCAAATTACATTGAATTTAATACAAGAGACCCATTCTACAAAACAAACCTTTCCTCCTGCAATTAGCCTTTCAATACCACCTCACTCCGTGTGTGTTGTCCTCACAATCAATCAAAGTGATCTGGTGTCTCCTGGTGTTGATCTTAAGAGTCTCTCAACTTGTGGAACCTGTGCATTTAACACTTTTCTTTTGTCTACAGTGTGTTGTGGGAATCTCCCAGAACCTGTATCTCGCCCACCTTGCTGCTCCTCCTGTCACCTGCAGTACAAGGTGATTTCGTCTGTCCACTTCTGGCTCTAAAGACTCTTCTGGCTGTTTGTACCTACATGAACATCATTACATGCAGCTTGTTTACCAGAGCTTTACTTCAAGTCATTGCACAGCTAGAAAACTTTAGTTTAGTAAGTCTCAGTAAGGTCTGAGTGTGTATCACATGTTTAGGTGCAACCAGGGTTGGGTAGTCATGGAATACATGTAACAGTGTTACATAATTAGGATACAAAAAACATATAACTGTAATCTGTTACAGTACATAAAAAAATGTGTAATCTCGTTACAGGTATGCTCGATAAAAACTGGGATTACTGAGCAGGATTACAGTAGAAATCAGATGGAATAAACTAGAAATGCAGCTGTCACATGCGCCATGCACTGGCATTGCGACACTTCCCGACGCTTTCAGGCTGACAATCCATGCTTTGCCATGGATTCTGCAGACAGTTGCTTTCATCACTATGTTTTAAAGTCGGAGAAATCTCTTAACCTCTCTGTACAATGCAAACTATGTCTCCCAGCCGTGAAAGTGCTGTGAACGTCCAGGAACTGGACATCTCACCTGAAGAAACATAGAAACATAAAACCTGCTCACTTTCACTGATACACACATGGACTCTGTTTACTAGTTTTATTAGCTCGTAATATGCTTCCTACCTGTTCTCAATACGTTTAGAGGCTCTTGTGTTTTAGGGATTAATTGGGGCGACACGTGCCATCACTTTTTTCTTTTTACTCAATGAGTGATTCATGCTGCCAGATACAGCCTCTCATCAAACATTCACATTTATTCCGGAAACTTGCCAAAAGTTTAAACTCTATTCTGCATATGAATTTTATTTCTAAATTGAAAGCAGTAAATGGCATTGTTTACACATGCTGGTAAGTGTCTGTGTTATTATTAGGTAAAGAGAAAGTGAGGGTTATTTTAACAAAAAAATTTTTTATTCAGTGCAGTTATTCAAAACAATTGTAAACATGAAACATTTGTAACTCTTTTTTTAATTACATTAACCAAAAACACTTTTTTCTATTAAGACATCACAATGTCTTTGTATGCCAAATATCATTAACAAGATATGTCACATTATGATTGTCAAACTGCCAAGCTGTGCAGACAAAAAGTAATAGTGAACACACATTTGGGTATTTTCTTGTTCAGTGAGAGAAATCTAGCCTTTGCTGCCCTTTAACGAGTGCATCAAAGTCAGGTTGAATGTCTGAGGTGGAGATGCGAAGCACAGCTGACAGATGATCATCAGTAAGAGAGGATCTGAACCTGGATTTGGTCAACTTCATTACTGAGAATGTTTGTTCACATATGTAGGTAGATCCAAACAGAACCAACATCTTCTGAGCATGTCTCCTCATGTTTGGAAAGTTCTCCTCCTTAAGAGATGAGTAGAACTCCAGCAGTGATGCTGACTTAAAGTGCTCTGCCAGTACTGTGTCAGACTGCAGGTCAATGAGCTCCAGCTGAACATCACTGGGTGCATCATCTACTCTGCAGGCAAAGGGAGAGGAAACCAGGTGCATTTCATCCTCAATGTTTTTACAATCATCAAATCGCCTTAAAAACTCACCATGCAAATCTCCTAACATGGATGAGTACCTGCAGAGATGATTAGCTGATGGTCTGACTTATTTAAGGGTTTGCATGTGAGTGAGAGTGTTGTTCTGTAGTTGACTTGAAAGAAACAGCAACTTTCTCATAAAAGCCTTCACCAGGTTATGCATGTCATGAACGAAAAGGCCCTTGCCTTGCAGTTTAGTGCTCAGTTCATTCATCAGTGCCGTCACATCAACAGCAAATGCAAAATCTGTCATCCAGTTCATATCTGAAAGCTCGGGGATGTTTTTGCCTTTCATCTCACAAAACTCTTGAATCTCTGTTTTCAGGTCCCAAAATCTTTTGAGCACTTTGCCCAGACTGAGCCATCTGACAGCTGTGTGGTACATGATGTCACCATGTTCATTCTCATGCTCCTCTAAAAGTGCAACAAACTGCCTGTGATTTAATGCTCGTGCCCTGATAAAGTTAACCGTTTTTGTTACAACATCAATAACATGGTTAAGTTTTAGCACAGACCTGCACAGTACATGCTGATGTATAATACAATGTATCAACACTAAATGATGCTCTGTGCCGAGTTCAGTCACTTTATCTTGGATCTGTTTCAAAAGTCCGACATGTTTTCCTGTCATATTCGGACAACCATCAGTAGTAACGCCTACCAGTTTGTCCCATTTCAGTCCAAGCTTGACCATGCATGCATCGACCTCCTTGAACAGATCGTTTCCCGTTGTCGTTCCTTTTATTGACCTCAATGCTGCCAGCTCCTCCGTAATCTTGAAGTCCTGCCTTATTCCCCGGAGAAACACCAGTAACTGGGCAGTGTCACGGACACCACAGCTCTCATCCAAAGCCAAAGAGAAAAAGTCAAAACTTTCAACTCCACTTTTGAGCTGACATTCGAGATTCTCCGCGATTCCTTCCACCCTTCTGGTGACGGTTCGCCTGGACAGCGGGACTTTTTCAAATGCTTCTTTATTCTCAGGGCATATTAGCGCGGCAGAGCCCACCAAGCACTCTTTCACAAACTCGCCAATCCGAGAACGGCTTGCTGTTTTTAGCGATTTTGTGGGATATGACGAAGCTGGTCTTGGTCGCTGCATCCCGGGCTGTGTGTAGTTTGCTAAAACAGCCTTGTTGTTTTGCTAGCTTTGCTAGCAAGTCTTCTGATATTCGCGCTCTCTCAGCCTCCGCCAAGTGTCTGTATTTCTCCGCGTGTTTTGTCTCATAATGCCGACTCACATTGTACTCCTTAAACACGGCGACGTGCTCTCCACAAACTAAACAGACGGGTTTACCACCGACTTCAGTAAACAAATATTTAGTGCTCCAAATCTTCTTGAAATTTCGGCCTTCAGCATCCACCTTTCTTTTCTTGACGTGCCCGTACATCATTGAGGGGCGACATCACATGCACTGAGAAGCCGTCGGTGGGGAATCCACCGCCGCCATCTTGTTTGGCCATTTTGATCCGAATCACCACCCCAGCGCCACTGTTGGTGGGAGGCAGTACTACATGCAATATGTTTTGTTCCGACGCACAATTACAGCGTCACTGTCGGTGGGAGGCAAGAGAACATGATCCGCAATGCAACCGTGCTCCTCCAGACTTGAAACCTCGCCAGTGCGGTATAAAAATGGCGGTGTACGGCCGCTGACATGCTTGTTTGTGGACGCCGCCATTATTACTCACGGTCAGCGCCATACTACTCTCAAAACGCAAACCTCGCCAGTGCGGTATCACAATGGTGGCTTATGGGCACCGACATACTTGTTTTTGGCCGCCGCCATGCGTGTTTGTGGTCGCCGCCATATTTAAAAGGACAACTGATGTCACTGCTTCAGTTACGTCACGGTTTCATGGATCATGTTCAGTTTGAAGAAGCACAAGAACACTGGAGAAACATCCAGGTAGATATTATGTGAATAGAGCTCAGAGTGTTTATAAGGTCCAGAGCCAAGTGGATTGAAGAGGGAGAATCCCCCCCCCCATCATATTCCATATTCAATATCTCTCTGAACCTATTTCAACAAGACACTGCAGCTGGAACCACATCTGTAGAGTTCAGCTACTAAACTGATCTGCCTTCTTCATTCATGCAGTGACAATGTGTGGTGCATTAAGCAAAACTAACTACAAAAATGGAGAGTAACTGTAGTTACTTCAGAGTAAATGTCCATGACAAACCTTCAAAAAGTACCTCTGACAACTTTAAAAGAATAAAACCATCCATGAATCACGTCATTGTTCTTTATTATATATTAAAAGCACTTTTAAAGACAAAACCAAACAAATCCACATGAGCAAGCGTGAGCGACTGTGGAAAGGGAAAAAGTCCCTCTAACAGGAAGAAATCTTTGCAGAAACCAGACTCAGAGGTGGAGGCATTCTGCTGGCCGGTTGGGGTGAGAGGATAGAGGAGAGGACAGACAGATAGATAAAAGATACACTCTGAAAATTGGGACAGGAGACTTCAAACCACTATATTGATAGACACCCGGCAGGGAGGATGAGAGCACAGACGACAGGAGCTTGCTAGAACTTTCTCCCACTGGCTATGGTGACCTGTGCTTGAAGCCTTGTGTGACCTTCAGCCATCAGGATGTTGATGATGATCTGAAAAAGATGGACAAGGTGCATGCAGATAGGTTTCAAAAGACACAAAATATTGACCACTACTTCTATGATGTCCTCCATTGATTGATCATCTTAATTCTGGAAGCATAACATCAAAAATGTAATCGATGAGTCTCAGGTCCCCCTTCTTGATTTCCATGACCTCCTCCATCTCTTTCAGCATCTCGAAGATCTGTTGCAATACAGACGAATAAAAATAAACAAACTGAGCTTATGTTACATAAAAAATCTCAAACTTGATTGATGAGTCATAGGAGTGTTCTGCATGCAGACATGCGACACTCAATTCCTTTACGGTCTCTGGATCCGTGGTCAGCACAGATGCTGTGTGCATTGTTGGGTGTGCATATGAATGCTCCATGCCCACGCATTCGCTGCTACGATGACGTGACATTCTGATTGAACACTGCGTCTGAAAAAATATTTAAATCAGAATCATTAGTATTTGTTCAAATGTACTGATCTCTCATTGATGATTGCAAACTGACAAGCATCCAAGTGATTCATTGCAGTATGTTATATATAAGATATTCAATCTCCCTCACAACCATTAAACTTTCTCTAATTTGGATGCTCTGATAATAACACAGAAATCCCAGTCAGGTTGTAAAAATCCAGTAATGCAGTATGATAAAAAATACCAGTACGGGTCTAAATAAACCAACACATGGAACAAAGATAAAAAAAGAGCAACATAAACTTTGAGCTGATCTTACTTGAATTGCTCCCAACATAACTATACAACGACTCTTCCTCTCACTAATACTGATATAATGACACCTATCAACCATGTCCTACTTATTAGTGCAGGCTGATGCACACCGTTTTGAGGCTTTTCACCCACGTGACAAAATTCAGCCATTTAGGACGTAAACGCAACTAAATGTTGTGATGAAACTGCAGTTAGCAGGAGTGATAAGTGAAGGCACACAGTAAACTGTGAGTTGTCTGGACGGAGAAATAAAGCAGCAGATATGTGGACAGACTGACACAGTTGGGGAGAGATGAACATATCTGTTCCCTCATGGAAGGTTGTGAAGCTGATCTGGCTCCGGTCTTCCAGTGCGAGTATAAACATAGTCTCTAAATACTGGTATAACTCCACCTACTATTTCGTTCTTATTAGTGCAGGCTGATGCTTTACACAGAAAAAAATGCAATTATTTACCTTAGCAGAAGACAATCCTTTACTCTGTTGAGCTTCGAGTACACGTGTGAAGAAAACAATGCAATGGGAACAAATGTGCGTTTGAAGCGCAGCGCACAGTTTTTTTCCGGCGAGTGGGTCCTCCAACGTCACTTCCGGTGGGTGGGCCTCCGAAAACGTAATTCCCGATGTTCCGCGGGGTCTGATACGTCACTTCCTGTATGTCGCTACAGTAAACGTCACTTCCGGTACGCATATTTTCAAAATGGCGGCGGCCGGTAAATAAGTATGGCGGCGCCCGCAACACCGCCATTTTTGATTCTCCACCGACATCTCTTGCATGCACTGATTGACTTGTTTTACGGGTTACGTATACGACGTACGTAGGTTACGTACACTGTACATAAATAAACAGGCTTCAAAGTAAAAGCATTTCCGTTTTAATTTATAGAGCCGATGGTTTTAGTCCACACATTAAAATTCGAAAGATGCTTTTGTTTTCTTAATTCTAAGCAACCTTTCGCGGGCCGGTCAGAATCGGGTCACGGGCCGCATTTGGCCCGCGGGCCTTAAAATGCCCAGGTCTGGCCTTGAGGAACATGGCCTAATTGTCAACCCTGCTAAGTGCCAGTTTGGTCTGCCTGTGATTGACTTTTTGGGTCATCGTATTTCAACTCAGGGTGCCATTCCATTGCCTTCTAAGGTGCAAGCGGTGACAGATTTCCCTCGTCCAGCCTCGGTTAAGGCCCTGCAGGAGTTTTTGGGCATGATTAATTTCTACAACCTTTCATATTGAGATTACAACTATATACCAAATAAAGGTTTTATCAGCTCTATCAATTACAATGGTCAAATTGTCTCAATGGCTACAGACAGAAAATCGTGGATTTAAATCCACCTGGAGGTGTTTGTGGAATTAACTTGTGTGTGCATGTGTTTCCTCAGGGTTCTCTGGTTTTCTTCCATAGTCCAATTAAATGCATGTTAATGGTAATACTAAACTGACTCTCTGTGTATGTCCCGTGGTAGACTGATGACGTGTTCTGTTTCTTTTGAAACGTATTTTCAGTGACGGCCAGACCAGACGTCAATATAATGTTCAGGAAAGACGTCTCAAAAAACTTTCATTCAGGCTCTTCTGAGGAAGTCTTCTGGATGTCTAGAGACATCGTCTTTAGTTGTGTTCTGGACCTACATGTTGACACAAAGAACAGTGGCTGTGTAAAACACATTGGTTACTGTGGAACTGTGCTGTGTATTCATCAACAACATCTCACATGTTGGAAGATAAACAAGAGCACGGAGCAACATTTTATCAAAAATAATTTATTTATGAAAAATTATTCATTAGAATAAATTGGTTATTTATCAAATAATAATGACATTGGGCCACCACCAGCTAAACTGGAAATAGTTAATGCCAAAAAAAGTGTTATTTAAATTGATTTATGTTTCTCTTTAGATATAACAATCTTGAATAACAGGGAAGGTGTGAGATTGGAGCGCAGGCTGTTTCAAACCAGTGAACCAGGACCGCTTGACCCCGTCAGCTAGAAAGGGTATGTACTGGGTTTCAGAAGATGGCAGTGCCTCGAAGTCAGTGGGGACGCGCACTGGGTGGATGTCTGTGACTCCCCCCCCCCCCCTTTTTGTGCGAGTCCCTTGCGAAGATCGTGTGATAATCGCGGGAGACCTCCTCATACAAATGCATCTCCTTGTTTCTGTTGTGGTAAAGTGCGAGCCTCAGCAGAGCGTTGCTCGGTCTTTGACTCGAAGCCTGAATAAGGTTCTTCTGGTACAGACATGGTCTGTTTACCTGAAATGTCTGTATTCTCTGGTTGAGTCATTGGAGCGTGCACAACCATGTCACCTTCGGCGCTCGGTTTTGTACCCTGAAGAACCTGTTCAAGGTTAACATGGTGAGCGCTGGTGATGGTTTTGGTTGTGGAAATGAGGAGAGTTGTGTCATGCGTGTCGTCGCTGGTGAGGGACGAAGGCAGATTGTCAATGAGATGAGAATTAGTTCAAGATTGTGGAATGAACTGTCAGTTAACATCTCTAAAGGTGGAAATGCGGTCACTTTAATCTGACCAGGTGTCAGATTTTGGACCCGTGGGTTGGCTGAACGATTGCTGTTAGAAGCTGGGTGGCCTAGTTCTTAGCCAATGGGAGTCGGGCTGACGACTTGGGACCAAAGGCGCCGTTTGGTGGCAGCGAGTCGGTTTAGGATGTCCTGACCAATAAGCAGTTCTTCTGTGTCCAGATCAGTGACGTGGATGGGATGCGTCGCTGACATGTCCTGGAAAGCTGTTGACCCAGACACATTGAGTGATGTGGTGCAAGTCCTGAGTGAAGCCTCGGTTGTTTATGCTACACTCTTCCACCTGAAGTGGCTTTCCTTAAGTGGCATGCGCAAGCGTGGTTCTAGCAACCCGTGCGAAGGTGTCTGAACACATGAGGGGGATTTCTGACCCAGTACCAAGCAGTGAGAGAGTGTCAACAACCCCTACCACCACTGAAGTGTATCTGTGGTTGGCATAGCCAAGATTACCCAAGAATGTCAAATGGGCCTCTTTCACCTCCTGGATCTCCTCCTCCTGCCAAAATGAACTTTGTGTGCGGAGGGGAGGGGCCAAGTCATGCGGTCAGGGGGAGCCAGGTCCCTTCTTACCAGGCGGGTTCAGGTGCTGCTTCACCACTCTGATGCAGGTTTTAATCCACTGTGGGACATCTGCATCCCAGTTGTTTTGAGTCTGACCTCAGCCTCGGTTTTTAGACTTACCTCTCCTCACCTGAGACCTCAGGACACCTGCATCACCATCATAGTTTTCACCTGAACGGTGGTGCAGCTCCCACACCATCTGCGCATGTTTGCGGAGGTCTTTCATGGTGGGGTTTTGGTCCTGCAGAAAAGGGCGACATCGATCCACACACTGTTGTGGAGGTTGTTAACGAAGAGGGACTTAAAAGTCTGGTCTTTGTCCAATCCTGGTGCATTGTGGCCTTGGAAGTAGGCAGCCCTTAGGCACCTATAAATACTATCTGGGAGTCTCCGCCCCCTTTTGAGTGATTGTAAATGCACCAAAGTTTGCAGAGGCAGGATCATTGTGCAGATGATCCTGCTTCCCTAAGTGCATGACAGAGGGCTGAGTAATGGTCTCTGATGGCAGATGGGAGGGACTCTATGTAAACATGGACACTCCTGGATGTCATCTTCCAGAGAAGCGTAAGCTTCTCTCGGGACGAAGGATGAGGCAGGTTGAAGAGGCAGCGTTCAACCTCCACCAGGTTGTCCGCTACACGAATCTCCGGGTTGTTTGGTTCGAACTGCTCTATGTCCTCTGCAAGGGACTCAAGCTGGCTGGTCCAAAGACCAGGTACCCTTGGGATATCGGAATGGTCAGAGTCATCTGAGCTAGAACATCCTGGTTCTCTCCGGTGGAGAGAGTGAGGGAGCTGATAGCACTGTCAGGTGCTGGAAAATGACAATGTTCCTTCTCCTGAAAAGGAGTGAAAGAGCTGCGAGACCACGTGGTGGTGTGGCTGAGAGCACTGATATCCATCAGTGTGTCATAGCAACTCGCTGTTGAGGTTTCTTCTCTCCTGTGTAGACAGGCATAGAAGACCGGCGACAACAGTCTTCAACTGGGTCATGTGGCTCCCGAGGTATCTTTGCTCTGAGCACGCAGTGTCTCTGACGACTCATGGTAGGAGTCACGCAAAAGCTGTGTTTCGAAAAGTGCGAAAATGTTGTTAATGCACCTGTGGCTTTCACTTCTGTAGTCTATACAAATTGTAACCTCGCAACTGCAACACAGTGTTTTTAGCACCTTGGGTGAGCAATAGTTGTGTTAGTGTACATTTATCTGGGTGAACTTGAATAGTGAAAGTACGAGTTTGTCCTAATGAAATTAAAACTTTATTCTAAAAACATACTCAGTATCTCGTCTGAAGCATCTTTTCGGCCACAACTGATGAAAAGACCATAACAGTCAAATCCAGCATAATAAAAGAGGTTGAAACTGCTTTAACCTAATAAACACTTCATGTTTAAACTTGAATTGAAAAGTACCAGTTTGCTCTAAGGAAATAAAAACTTTATTCCAAAATTACTCTATATCCCGTGTGGAGCATCATTTCGGCCACTCCTGATGAAATGAAAATAGCAGTTACTCCACCAAATAAAACTGGTTGAAACTGCTTGAACCTGATAAACAAATCATTTAAAACTTGAATAGTTAAAGTACTAGTTTGTTCTAATGAAATAAAAACTTTATTCCAAAATCACTCTATATCCCGTGAGGAGCATCATTTCGGCCACTACTGATGAAATGAAAATAGCAGTTACTCCACTAAATAAAACTGGTTGAAACTGCTTGAACCTGATAAACACATCATTTAACCTTGAATTGAGAAAGTACTAGTTTGTTCTAAGGAAATAAAAACTTTCTTCCAAAATTACTCTATATCCCGTGTGGAGCATCATTTCGGCCACTCCTGGTGAAATGAAAAAAGCAGTTACTCAACTAAATATAATTGTTTGAAAGTGCTTGCAACTGCTATGTCCATCATGTTTAACCTTGAATTGAGAAAGTACTAGTTTGTTCTAATGAAATAAAAACTTTATTCCAAAATCACTCTATATCCCGTGAGGAGCATCATTTCGGCCACTACTGATGAAATGAAAATAGCAGTTAATTCACTAAATAAAACTGGTGAAACTGCTTGAACCTGATAAACAAATCATTTAAAACTTGAATAGTTAAAGTACTAGTTTGTTCTAATGAAATAAAAACTTTATTCCAAAATTACTCAATATCCCGTGTGGAGCATCATTTCGGCCACTCCTGATGAAATGAAAATAGCAGTTACTCCACTAAATAAAACTGGTTGAAACTGCTTGAACCTGATAAACACATCATTTAACCTTGAATTGAGAAAGTACTAGTTTGTTCTAAGGAAATAAAAACTTTATTCCAAAATCACTCTATATCCCATGAGGAGCATCATTTCGGCCACTCCTGATGAAATGAAAATAGCAGTTACTCCACTAAATAAAACTGGTTGAAACTGCTTGAACCTGATAAACACATCATTTAACCTTGAATTGAGAAAGTACTAGTTTGTTCTAAGGAAATAAAAACTTTCTTCCAAAATTACTCTATATCCCGTGTGAAGCATCATTTCGGCCACTCCTGGTGAAATGAAAAAAGCAGTTACTCAACTAAATATAATTGTTTGAAAGTGCTTGCAACTGCTATGTCCATCATGTTTAACCTTGAATTGAGAAAGTACTAGTTTGTTCTAATGAAATAAAAACTTTATTCCAAAATTGCTCTATATCCCGTGTGGAGCATCATTTCGGCCACTCCTGATGAAATGAAAATAGCAGTTACTCCACTAAATAAAACTGGTTGAAACTGCTTGAACCTGATAAACACATCATTTTAACTTGAATTGAGAAAGTACTAGTTTGTTCTAATTAAATAAAAACTTTCTTCCAAAATTACTCAATATCCCGTGAGGAGCACCATTTCGGCCACTACTGATGAAATGAAAATAGCAGTTAATTCACTAAATAAAACTGGTGAAACTGCTTGAACCTGATAAACAAATCATTTAAAACTTGAATAGTTAAAGTACTAGTTTGTTCTAATGAAATAAAAACTTTCTTCCAAAATTACTCTATATCCCGTGAGGAGCATCATTTCGGCCACTCCTAATGAAATGAAAATAGCAGTTACTCCACTAAATATAATTGGTTGAAAGTACTTGCAACTGCTAAGTCCATCATGTTTAAACTTGAATTGAGAAAGTACTAGTTTGTTCTAAGGAAATAAAAACTTTCTTCCAAAATTACTCTATATCCCGTGTGGAGCATCATTTCGGCCACTCCTGATGAAATGAAAATAGCAGTTACTCCACTAAATATAATTGTTTGAAAGTGCTTGCAACTGCTATGTCCATCATGTTTAACCTTGAATTGAGAAAGTACTAGTTTGTTCTAATGAAATAAAAACTTTATTCCAAAATCACTCTATATCCCGTGAGGAGCATCATTTCGGCCACTACTGATGAAATGAAAATAGCAGTTACTCCACTAAATAAAACTGGTTGAAACTGCTTGAACCTGATAAACACATCATTTTAACTTGAATTGAGAAAGTACTAGTTTGTTCTAATGAAATAAAAACTTTATTCCAAAATCACTCTATATCCCGTCTGGAGCATCATTTCGGCCACTCCTAATGAAATGAAAATAGCAGTTACTCCACTAAATAAAACTGGTTGAAACTGCTTGAACCTGATAAACACATCATTTTAACTTGAATTGAGAAAGTACTAGTTTGTTCTAATGAAATAAAAACTTTCTTCCAAAATTACTCTATATCCCGTGTGGAGCATCATTTCGGCCACTCCTGATGAAATGAAAATAGCAGTTACTCCACTAAATATAATTGTTTGAAAGTGCTTGCAACTGCTATGTCCATCATGTTTAACCTTGAATTGAGAAACTACTAGTTTGTTCTAATGAAATAAAAACTTTATTCCAAAATCACTCTATATCCCGTGAGGAGCATCATTTCGGCCACTACTGATGAAATGAAAATAGCAGTTACTCCACTAAATATAATTGTTTGAAAGTGCTTGCAACTGCTATGTCCATCATGTTTAACCTTGAATTGAGAAAGTACTAGTTTGTTCTAATGAAATAAAAACTTTATTCCAAAATCACTCTATATCCCGTGAGGAGCACCATTTCGGCCACTACTGATGAAATGAAAATAGCAGTTAATTCACTAAATAAAACTGGTGAAACTGCTTGAACCTGATAAACAAATCATTTAAAACTTGAATAGTTAAAGTACTAGTTTGTTCTAATGAAATAAAAACTTTATTCCAAAATCACTCTATATCCCATGAGGAGCATCATTTCGGCCACTCCTGATGAAATGAAAATAGCAGTTACTCCACTAAATAAAACTGGTTGAAACTGCTTGAACCTGATAAACACATCATTTAACCTTGAATTGAGAAAGTACTAGTTTGTTCTAATTAAATAAAAACTTTCTTCCAAAATTACTCAATATCCCGTGTGGAGCATCATTTCGGCCACTCCTAATGAAATGAAAATAGCAGTTACTCCACTAAATAAAACTGGTTGAAACTGCTTGAACCTG
Source organism: Blennius ocellaris (assembly GCF_963422515.1). NCBI lineage: Eukaryota > Metazoa > Chordata > Actinopteri > Blenniiformes > Blenniidae > Blennius > Blennius ocellaris. The sequence goes on along the minus strand of NW_027661974.1, from coordinate 277,765 downwards.
ATAAACACATAATTTAACCTTGAATTGAGAAAGTACTAGTTTGTTCTAATTAAATAAAAACTTTCTTCCAAAATTACTCAATATCCCGTGTGGAGCATCATTTCGGCCACTCCTAATGAAATGAAAATAGCAGTTACTCCACTAAATAAAACTGGTTGAAACTGCTTGAACCTGATAAACACATCATTTTAACTTGAATTGAGAAAGTACTAGTTTGTTCTAATGAAATAAAAACTTTCTTCCAAAATTACTCTATATCCCGTGTGGAGCATCATTTCGGCCACTCCTGATGAAATGAAAATAGCAGTTACTCAACTAAATATAATTGTTTGAAAGTGCTTGCAACTGCTATGTCCATCATGTTTAACCTTGAATTGAGAAAGTACTAGTTTGTTCTAATGAAATAAAAACTTTATTCCAAAATCACTCTATATCCCGTGAGGAGCATCATTTCGGCCACTACTGATGAAATGAAAATAGCAGTTAATTCACTAAATAAAACTGGTGAAACTGCTTGAACCTGATAAACAAATCATTTAAAACTTGAATAGTTAAAGTACTAGTTTGTTCTAATGAAATAAAAACTTTCTTCCAAAATTACTCTATATCCCGTGTGGAGCATCATTTCGGCCACTCCTGGTGAAATGAAAAAAGCAGTTACTCAACTAAATATAATTGTTTGAAAGTGCTTGCAACTGCTATGTCCATCATGTTTAACCTTGAATTGAGAAAGTACTAGTTTGTTCTAATGAAATAAAAACTTTATTCCAAAATCACTCTATATCCCGTGAGGAGCATCATTTCGGCCACTACTGATGAAATGAAAATAGCAGTTACTCCACTAAATATAATTGTTTGAAAGTGCTTGCAACTGCTATGTCCATCATGTTTAACCTTGAATTGAGAAAGTACTAGTTTGTTCTAATGAAATAAAAACTTTATTCCAAAATCACTCTATATCCCGTGAGGAGCACCATTTCGGCCACTACTGATGAAATGAAAATAGCAGTTAATTCACTAAATAAAACTGGTGAAACTGCTTGAACCTGATAAACAAATCATTTAAAACTTGAATAGTTAAAGTACTAGTTTGTTCTAATGAAATAAAAACTTTATTCCAAAATCACTCTATATCCCATGAGGAGCATCATTTCGGCCACTCCTGATGAAATGAAAATAGCAGTTACTCCACTAAATAAAACTGGTTGAAACTGCTTGAACCTGATAAACACATCATTTAACCTTGAATTGAGAAAGTACTAGTTTGTTCTAAGGAAATAAAAACTTTCTTCCAAAATTACTCTATATCCCGTGTGAAGCATCATTTCGGCCACTCCTGGTGAAATGAAAAAAGCAGTTACTCAACTAAATATAATTGTTTGAAAGTGCTTGCAACTGCTATGTCCATCATGTTTAACCTTGAATTGAGAAAGTACTAGTTTGTTCTAATGAAATAAAAACTTTATTCCAAAATTGCTCTATATCCCGTGTGGAGCATCATTTCGGCCACTCCTGATGAAATGAAAATAGCAGTTACTCCACTAAATAAAACTGGTTGAAACTGCTTGAACCTGATAAACACATCATTTTAACTTGAATTGAGAAAGTACTAGTTTGTTCTAATTAAATAAAAACTTTCTTCCAAAATTACTCAATATCCCGTGTGGAGCATCATTTCGGCCACTCCTAATGAAATGAAAATAGCAGTTACTCCACTAAATAAAACTGGTTGAAACTGCTTGAACCTGATAAACACATCATTTTAACTTGAATTGAGAAAGTACTAGTTTGTTCTAATGAAATAAAAACTTTCTTCCAAAATTACTCTATATCCCGTGAGGAGCATCATTTCGGCCACTCCTAATGAAATGAAAATAGCAGTTACTCCACTAAATATAATTGGTTGAAAGTACTTGCAACTGCTAAGTCCATCATGTTTAAACTTGAATTGAGAAAGTACTAGTTTGTTCTAAGGAAATAAAAACTTTCTTCCAAAATTACTCTATATCCCGTGTGGAGCATCATTTCGGCCACTCCTGATGAAATGAAAATAGCAGTTACTCCACTAAATATAATTGTTTGAAAGTGCTTGCAACTGCTATGTCCATCATGTTTAACCTTGAATTGAGAAAGTACTAGTTTGTTCTAATGAAATAAAAACTTTCTTCCAAAATTACTCTATATCCCGTCTGGAGCATCATTTCGGCCACTCCTAATGAAATGAAAATAGCAGTTACTCCACTAAATAAAACTGGTTGAAACTGCTTGAACCTGATAAACACATCATTTTAACTTGAATTGAGAAAGTACTAGTTTGTTCTAATGAAATAAAAACTTTCTTCCAAAATTACTCTATATCCCGTGTGGAGCATCATTTCGGCCACTCCTGATGAAATGAAAATAGCAGTTACTCCACTAAATATAATTGTTTGAAAGTGCTTGCAACTGCTATGTCCATCATGTTTAACCTTGAATTGAGAAACTACTAGTTTGTTCTAATGAAATAAAAACTTTATTCCAAAATCACTCTATATCCCGTGAGGAGCATCATTTCGGCCACTACTGATGAAATGAAAATAGCAGTTACTCCACTAAATATAATTGTTTGAAAGTGCTTGCAACTGCTATGTCCATCATGTTTAACCTTGAATTGAGAAAGTACTAGTTTGTTCTAATGAAATAAAAACTTTATTCCAAAATCACTCTATATCCCGTGAGGAGCACCATTTCGGCCACTACTGATGAAATGAAAATAGCAGTTAATTCACTAAATAAAACTGGTGAAACTGCTTGAACCTGATAAACAAATCATTTAAAACTTGAATAGTTAAAGTACTAGTTTGTTCTAATGAAATAAAAACTTTATTCCAAAATCACTCTATATCCCATGAGGAGCATCATTTCGGCCACTCCTGATGAAATGAAAATAGCAGTTACTCCACTAAATAAAACTGGTTGAAACTGCTTGAACCTGATAAACACATCATTTAACCTTGAATTGAGAAAGTACTAGTTTGTTCTAAGGAAATAAAAACTTTCTTCCAAAATTACTCTATATCCCGTGTGAAGCATCATTTCGGCCACTCCTGGTGAAATGAAAAAAGCAGTTACTCAACTAAATATAATTGTTTGAAAGTGCTTGCAACTGCTATGTCCATCATGTTTAACCTTGAATTGAGAAAGTACTAGTTTGTTCTAATGAAATAAAAACTTTATTCCAAAATTGCTCTATATCCCGTGTGGAGCATCATTTCGGCCACTCCTGATGAAATGAAAATAGCAGTTACTCCACTAAATAAAACTGGTTGAAACTGCTTGAACCTGATAAACACATCATTTTAACTTGAATTGAGAAAGTACTAGTTTGTTCTAATTAAATAAAAACTTTCTTCCAAAATTACTCAATATCCCGTGTGGAGCATCATTTCGGCCACTCCTAATGAAATGAAAATAGCAGTTACTCCACTAAATAAAACTGGTTGAAACTGCTTGAACCTGATAAACACATCATTTTAACTTGAATTGAGAAAGTACTAGTTTGTTCTAATGAAATAAAAACTTTCTTCCAAAATTACTCTATATCCCGTGAGGAGCATCATTTCGGCCACTCCTAATGAAATGAAAATAGCAGTTACTCCACTAAATATAATTGGTTGAAAGTACTTGCAACTGCTAAGTCCATCATGTTTAAACTTGAATTGAGAAAGTACTAGTTTGTTCTAAGGAAATAAAAACTTTCTTCCAAAATTACTCTATATCCCGTGTGGAGCATCATTTCGGCCACTCCTGATGAAATGAAAATAGCAGTTACTCCACTAAATATAATTGTTTGAAAGTGCTTGCAACTGCTATGTCCATCATGTTTAACCTTGAATTGAGAAAGTACTAGTTTGTTCTAATGAAATAAAAACTTTATTCCAAAATCACTCTATATCCCGTGAGGAGCATCATTTCGGCCACTACTGATGAAATGAAAATAGCAGTTACTCCACTAAATAAAACTGGTTGAAACTGCTTGAACCTGATAAACACATCATTTTAACTTGAATTGAGAAAGTACTAGTTTGTTCTAATGAAATAAAAACTTTCTTCCAAAATTACTCTATATCCCGTCTGGAGCATCATTTCGGCCACTCCTAATGAAATGAAAATAGCAGTTACTCCACTAAATAAAACTGGTTGAAACTGCTTGAACCTGATAAACACATCATTTTAACTTGAATTGAGAAAGTACTAGTTTGTTCTAATGAAATAAAAACTTTCTTCCAAAATTACTCTATATCCCGTGTGGAGCATCATTTCGGCCACTCCTGATGAAATGAAAATAGCAGTTACTCCACTAAATATAATTGTTTGAAAGTGCTTGCAACTGCTATGTCCATCATGTTTAACCTTGAATTGAGAAACTACTAGTTTGTTCTAATGAAATAAAAACTTTATTCCAAAATCACTCTATATCCCGTGAGGAGCATCATTTCGGCCACTACTGATGAAATGAAAATAGCAGTTACTCCACTAAATATAATTGGTTGAAAGTACTTGCAACTGCTAAGTCCATCATTTAAAAGTTGAATAGTGAGAGTTTAGTATGTTTCGTGAAATACAAACTTTATTCTAAAAACACACTCAGTATCTCGTCTGAAGCATTTTTTCGGCCACAACTGATGAGAAGACCATAAGCAGTCAAATCCAGCATAATGAAACTGCTTCAACCTGATAAACACTTCATGTTTAAACTTGAATATAGAAAGTACGACTATGGTCTAGTAAAATACAAACTTTATTCTAAAAACCAACTCTCAAGCTCCTCATCCTATCTCTAAGGGTGCGCTCAGCCACCCTACGCAGGAAGCTCACTTCAACCGCTTGTATCCGGGATCTCGTTCTTTCGGTCATGACCCATAGTTCATGGCTGTGGTGGAGGCAATAACTCGGGTCTGGGAGGAGTTTGGAGAGGCCATGGAAGAGGACTTTCGGTCTGCCCCGAGGAAATTCTGGCAAACCGACTCCATGCTCCGGGAGCATGGAGTCCGGGGCCCTTCATCCCTGCAACATCGCGTGACGCGGGGACGGTACCTCTGGACAGGCAGAATGGGGTCGTGGTCCCTCTCTTCAAGGAGGGGGATCGGAGGGTGTGTTCCAACTACAGAGGGATCACACTCCTCAGCCTCCCCAGGAAAGTCTATTCCAGTGTACTGGAGTGGAGGGTCCGGCCGTTAGTCAAACCTTGGATCCAAGAGGAATAATGCGGTTTTCATTCTGGTCGTGGAACACTGGACCAGCTCTATACCCTCCACCAGCTGCTTGAGGGTTCATGGGAGTTTGCCCAACCAGTCCACATGTGTTTTCTGGATCTTGAGAAGGCGTTCGACCGCGTCCCCTGAGACATCCTGTGGGGGGGTGCTCCGGGAGCATGGAGTCCGGGGCCCTTTGTTAAGCGCTGTTCGGTCTTTGTATTCCCGGAACAGGAGTTTGGTTTGCATTGGCGGCAATAAGTCGGACCTGTTTGCAGTGGTTTCACCTGATCCGCCAGTGGCAGACAGAAAAAAGCATTAGCCAAATCTATACAAGAGAAAAATCTATGTTCAGGTGAGAGATGTGACAACGCAGTTTTGAGATGTCTGGAATCTCGTTTCTCTGCACATGTTGCCGGGACCGGCAGCCAGGGGGGACTCGGCTGAGATCCTCAACACCAGCCCCTGGGTACTTCTCAGGGTGATAAAGAGGAAGTGGTCCGAGCCCAGGTGAACGGGTCGATTTAAGGTCGTCGAGAGGACGTCTCACGCTGTTCGGCTGAGTGACAAAGGCTCCCCAGGAAAGTCTATTCCAGGGTACTGGAGAGGAGGGTCCGGCCGTTAGTCGAACCCTGGATAAAAGAGGAACAATGCGGTGCCATCTGTCGCAGTGTACTCTGGCGGGAGAACCACATCGCACTCTTCAGGAGACCTCCATCCATCTGAAGCAAGTTGCCCCTGGATTGGCTGATCCAGGAGACAGCTCCACACGTCAAAGGGCGGAATAATCCCTGTACACCGAAGTAAGAAGAACACAGAGAAGTAGACGGCAGCAAGGGAGGAGGTGAAATAGCGCTCCTCTCTGTTCATGTGACGTGCCAAGTCCATCCATCCATCCATCCATTTTCTGCCGCTTATCCGGGGCCGCGTCGCGGAGGCAACTCTGCTCAGACTTCCCTCACCCCAGACACTTCCTCCAGCTCTTCCGGTGGCACCCCAAGGCGTTCCCAGGCCAGCCGAGAGACAGGGCAACTCCAGAGAGAGAGGGCAACTCCAGAGCAGTGGAGTATCCAGCCCCCGTCGAGGAGCTGGGTTCCGGAGTCCAAGCTGTAAGTGGAGGCGAGCCCGACTATATCTAGACGGTATCTCTCAGCCTCCCTCACAAGCTCGGGCTCCTTCCCCCCCAGCGAGGTCACATTCCATGTCCCAATAGCCAGATTCTGTGGCCGGGGATCGGGTCGTCGAGGCCTCTGCCGTCGACTGCCCCCCAATCCACAATGCACCCAACCCCTACGGCAGCCTCTGTAGGTGGTGGGCCCACAGGAGGGGCAAGTCCCCCGACAACATAGCTCCGAGGGTCATTCGGGTGCTCAAACTCCCCCACCACGACAAGGTTGCAGTTCAAGGGGGAGTCACCACCGTTTAAAAGTTTTGTATGTTGCTATTTGAGTATATGATTGTTGATTTTGCTTACATATGACCTCTATTATACGAAGAGTGCCTCATACTGTATTGACACTAATTATTGACCTCTGGGGTCAGAGGTCAAAAGGGGAATTGAAGGAATATAGTGGTTGAACATTTGTTTTCTGTGTGACAACTGGACATATTGTATTCAGTTGTGTTTCTACACTACTGGGGTTTCTCCCACTGCCCAAGTTGGGAAAACACAGCTATAAATCCATGTTCAGGGACATTCCAAGTTGGTTGGCGATGTCTCCTCAGTGCTCTACTTGCAAAAACATGGTCAAGGTAAGATTGGATCAACAGATAAGAGGTCACTTTGTCCCACAGAACGTCAAGCTCTGAGAAGAACCAGTTTGAAGCAGTTTTGGGAACAAAGGAATAGCAAATTCACTATAGCAACGCATACATCACGAGGAACCGACCAATGTGAGGTTGAGGTGGTGTATGCAAATGTATAAATATGAACCACGTGTTGCAGTTGTGCCCTTCTTCATTGTAAACCTGGCCTGCACACTTGGGTCTGCAAGGAAGAACGGTCTGAGCTCGTATTATGTAATCTGATATATGTATTTTTGTAATCTCTTGTTTGTGTGATTATTAAATTCACTATTGAAGAAATTAACTCTGTTCCTGCCTCTCCCGGATCAAACGAACAAGCAGGAATTCAGGGGAACACAGGAACGAATTCCAACACTAAGCATCTCTACCTAAAGTCAGTTTTTTTTTTTTTATTAAACCAGCCTGAGCAGCTCCATCTAGAGACAGTAACGTGATTTTCTAAATCAAACCAGCCTGAGCAGCACCATCTAGAGACAGTAACGTGATTTTCTAAATCAAACCAGCCTGATCAGCTCTATCTAAAGACAGTAATGTGATTTTCTAGATCAAACCAGCCTGATCAGCTCTATCTAAAGGCAGTAACACAATTTGTCTAGATTAAACCAGCCTGAGCAGCTCTATCTTAAGAAAATAACATGATTTTTTTCTCAATTAAACCAGCCTGAGCAGCTCTATCTTAAAGGAGTACAGTAGGATTTTCCCGAATTTTAGGAAAGAACCGCCCTCTCCACCTTTTGAAAAATGCACGCAAAGCTCTACCTGCTCCCGAGATGGAACGCCTACTAAAACGTGTGCGAGAGACATGAACGAGCCCAGTTCTCCTCGTGCACGCACTGTTTACAAGTCACAAGTCAGCATCGCTTACACAAGCTCACTTTACAAGAAGATTTGAACTTTTTCCACTAATCAACCCTGGAAAGTTACAATATAGACATAGATAACTTTTACTGGAAGTGATTTGAAATGGATTTCTCCAAATAGAATGCCAAACTTTACCTGTCGAGTAGAAACTTCGCGACTGAAGCATCAGTGGGAAGCCCAACCTGGGCTTTCAGCGCACGCCATCGTGTGAAAGAATCTCCCAAAAACACTCTGGTCTTGTTTCTCTCTTCCGAAGCCTTTCTCTTCTTCTCATACACTTCGAAGACACTTTTTCTCTTTTGTGACCCTCTGCCATTTTCAAAGTACCCGGTGAGAACTGCGAGCTCGCTGAAGGCGCAGCTCACCATATACACCTGAAAGCACGCATGCGCAGAAAGTGAAAACTAATAGATCCACGCTACCTGGGGACGAGCACATACGACGGCCTTGCGTAATATATCACCAGAATGATTGACAGTTGGGAGTACCAATAGTCTTGATGATCCACCCGGAAAAAGAAAATCCTCCTGTACACCTTTAAGACAGTAACATGATTTTACTTGATTAAACCAGCCTGAGAAGCTCTATCTTAAAAAAGTACACTCAAAAATGAAATGACAGAATTGTTCTTTCAGTGTGACATGATTTTCCTCGATTAAACCATGGTCCAAGTGGAGGAACGTGGGAGCAGCGCTTCAAAGGGTTGAGTGGAAATCTCCACCAACGGCTGATCCCACGTTTCATCGGGCTCATCCATCCCTCCGGACAGGGCCTCACAGCCAGAGACAGGTGAGCCGTTTAGGGACTATTCAGTAACAAGAACTTAGAGCTGTGATTTCACTTGTATATAAGTTAAAGATGTAAAGCAAAGTTGGACTCTTCAGGTGATGAAATATACATTAAATGTCCACCAATGACTGTTGAGATGTTTGATCATTTAGTTTTAAACGTAGTAAACATAGAAAATACTTTGGCTGGTTATTGTGATTAAATTAAATTACATCTCACAACAAAACATGCTTTTAAAATAACAAAGACATTTGATCCAAATTACATTGAATTTAATACAAGAGACCCATTCTACAAAACAAACCTTTCCTCCTGCAATTAGCCTTTCAATACCACCTCACTCCGTGTGTGTTGTCCTCACAATCAATCAAAGTGATCTGGTGTCTCCTGGTGTTGATCTTAAGAGTCTCTCAACTTGTGGAACCTGTGCATTTAACACTTTTCTTTTGTCTACAGTGTGTTGTGGGAATCTCCCAGAACCTGTATCTCGCCCACCTTGCTGCTCCTCCTGTCACCTGCAGTACAAGGTGATTTCGTCTGTCCACTTCTGGCTCTAAAGACTCTTCTGGCTGTTTGTACCTACATGAACATCATTACATGCAGCTTGTTTACCAGAGCTTTACTTCAAGTCATTGCACAGCTAGAAAACTTTAGTTTAGTAAGTCTCAGTAAGGTCTGAGTGCGTATCACATGTTTAGGTGCAACCAGGGTTGGGTAGTCATGGAATACATGTAACAGTGTTACATAATTAGGATACAAAAAACATATAACTGTAATCTGTTACAGTACATAAAAAAATGTGTAATCTCGTTACAGGTATGCTCGATAAAAACTGGGATTACTGAGCAGGATTACAGTAGAAATCAGATGGAATAAACTAGAAATGCAGCTGTCACATGCGCCATGCACTGGCATTGCGACACTTCCCGACGCTTTCAGGCTGACAATCCATGCTTTGCCATGGATTCTGCAGACAGTTGCTTTCATCACTATGTTTTAAAGTCGGAGAAATCTCTTAACCTCTCTGTACAATGCAAACTATGTCTCCCAGCCGTGAAAGTGCTGTGAACGTCCAGGAACTGGACATCTCACCTGAAGAAACATAGAAACATAAAACCTGCTCACTTTCACTGATACACACATGGACTCTGTTTACTAGTTTTATTAGCTCGTAATATGCTTCCTACCTGTTCTCAATACGTTTAGAGGCTCTTGTGTTTTAGGGATTAATTGGGGCGACACGTGCCATCACTTTTTTCTTTTTACTCAATGAGTGATTCATGCTGCCAGATACAGCCTCTCATCAAACATTCACATTTATTCTGGAAAAAAACCAACATTAAAACTAATGAGGAAACGGGGTGAGAGAGAGAGAGAGAGAGAGAGAGAGAGAGAGAGAGAGAGAGAGAGAGAGAGAGAGAGAGAGAGAGAGAGAGAGAGAGAGAGTGAGAGAGAGAGAGAGAGAGAGTTTTAGAAAAGATGGGCACATTTTCTTGAATAGAAATTGAAAGCTTTATTTGTATTGTGGTTTTGATTCTCTTAAAAAAAAAAATCAATGTTAGACACCTGATTGGTTACTGAGTTTTGATAGTTCAAAACTTGTTAAGTGCAATTTGTGTCTGCTGTGTATAAGATGTGTCAATACACTGAGCAGATGACACTTTCTATTCTTTCTTGTCATTTTTTTATGTTTTATTATGGCCAGGCAAGAGTAGAGGCACGGCTTTTCAGAGGTTGATGGACTCTGTGCTGCGCGACCTCGCTTTCGTTTCTGTTTACCTGGACGACATCTTGGTGGCTAGTTCTTCAGTTGAGGAGCATTTTTCACACCTAAAGCAAGTTTTTCAGCGCCTTGAGCAGGGGTGGGCAATTATTTTTCCGAAGGGGCCAAATGAGAAGCAGAAAATATTGTGGAGGGCCTTGCCAAAAGTTTAAACTCTATTCTGCATATGAATTTTATTTCTAAATTGAAAGCAGTAAATGGCATTGTTTACACATGCTGGTAAGTGTCTTTGTTATTATTAGGTAAAGAGAAAGTGAGGGTTATTTTAACAAAACATTTTTTTATTCAGTGCAGTTATTCAAAACAATTGTAAACATGAAACATTTGTAACTCTTTTTTTAATTACATTAACCAAAAACACTTTTTTCTATTAAGACATCACAATGTCTTTGTATGCCAAATATCATTAACAAGATATGTCACATTATGATTGTCAAACTGCCAAGCTGTGCAGACAAAAAGTAATAGTGAACACACATTTGGGTATTTTCTTGTTCAGTGAGAGAAATCTAGCCTTTGCTGCCCTTTAACGAGTGCATCAAAGTCAGGTTGAATGTCTGAGGTGGAGATGCGAAGCACAGCTGACAGATGATCATCAGTAAGAGAGGATCTGAACCTGGATTTGGTAAACTTCATTACTGAGAATGTTTGTTCACATATGTAGGTAGATCCAAACAGAACCAACATCTTCTGAGCATGTCTCCTCATGTTTGGAAAGTTCTCCTCCTTAAGAGATGAGTAGAACTCCAGCAGTGATGCTGACTTAAAGTGCTCTGCCAGTACTGTGTCAGACTGCAGGTCAATGAGCTCCAGCTGAACATCACTGGGTGCATCATCTACTCTGCAGGCAAAGGGAGAGGAAACCAGGTGCATTTCATCCTCAATGTTTTTACAATCATCAAATCGCCTTAAAAACTCACCATGCAAATCTCCTAACATGGATGAGTACCTGCAGAGATGATTAGCTGATGGTCTGACTTCTTTAAGGGTTTGCATGTGAGTGAGAGTGTTGTTCTGTAGTTGACTTGAAAGAAACAGCAACTTTCTCATAAAAGCCTTCACCAGGTTATGCATGTCATGAACGAAAAGGCCCTTGCCTTGCAGTTTAGTGCTCAGTTCATTCATCAGTGCCGTCACATCAACAGCAAATGCAAAATCTGCCATCCAGTTCATATCTGAAAGCTCGGGGATGTTTTTGCCTTTCATCTCACAAAACTCTTGAATCTCTGTTTTCAGGTCCCAAAATCTTTTGAGCACTTTGCCCAGACTGAGCCATCTGACAGCTGTGTGGTACATGATGTCACCATGTTCATTCTCATGCTCCTCTAAAAGTGCAACAAACTGCCTGTGATTTAATGCTCGTGCCCTGATAAAGTTTACCGTTTTTGTTACAACATCAATAACATGGTTAAGTTTTAGCACAGACCTGCACAGTACATGCTGATGTATAATACAATGTATCAACACTAAATGATGCTCTGTGCCGAGTTCAGTCACTTTATCTTGGATCTGTTTCAAAAGTCCGACATGTTTTCCTGTCATATTCGGACAACCATCAGTAGTAACGCCTACCAGTTTGTCCCATTTCAGTCCAAGCTTGACCATGCATGCATCGACCTCCTTGAACAGATCGTTTCCCGTTGTCGTTCCTTTTATTGACCTCAATGCTGCCAGCTCCTCCGTAATCTTGAAGTCCTGCCTTATTCCCCGGAGAAACACCAGTAACTGGGCAGTGTCACGGACACCACAGCTCTCATCCAAAGCCAAAGAGAAAAAGTCAAAACTTTCAACTCCACTTTTGAGCTGACATTCGAGATTCTCCGCGATTCCTTCCACCCTTCTGGTGACGGTTCGCCTGGACAGCGGGACTTTTTCAAATGCTTCTTTATTCTAAGGGCATATTAGCGCGGCAGAGCCCACCAAGCACTCTTTCACAAACTCGCCAATCCGAGAACGGCTTGCTGTTTTTAGCGATTTTGTGGGATATGACGAAGCTGGTCTTGGTCGCTGCATCCCGGGCTGTGTGTAGTTTGCTAAAACAGCCTTGTTGTTTTGCTAGCTTTGCTAGCAAGTCTTCTGATATTCGCGCTCTCTCAGCCTCCGCCAAGTGTCTGTATTTCTCCGCGTGTTTTGTCTCATAATGCCGACTCACATTGTACTCCTTAAACACGGCGACGTGCTCTCCACAAACTAAACAGACGGGTTTACCACCGACTTCAGTAAACAAATATTTAGTGCTCCAAATCTTCTTGAAATTTCGGCCTTCAGCATCCACCTTTCTTTTCTTGACGTGCCCGTACATCATTGAGGGGCGACAATCACATGCACTGAGAAGCCGTCGGTGGGGAATCCACCGCCGCCATCTTGTTTGGCCATTTTGATCCGAATCACCACCCCAGCGCCACTGTTGGTGGGAGGCAGTACTACATGCAATATGTTTTGTTCCGACGCACAATTACAGCGTCACTGTCGGTGGGAGGCAAGAGAACATGATCCGCAATGCAACCGTGCTCCTCCAGACTTGAAACCTCGCCAGTGCGGTATAAAAATGGCGGTGTACGGCCGCTGACATGCTTGTTTGTGGACGCCGCCATTATTACTCACGGTCAGCGCCATACTACTCTCAAAACGCAAACCTCGCCAGTGCGGTATCACAATGGTAGCTTATGGGCACCGACATACTTGTTTGTGGTCGCCGCCAAATTTAAAAGGACAACTGATGTCACTGCTTCAGTTACGTCACGGTTTCATGGATCATGTTCAGTTTGAAGAAGCACAAGAACACTGGAGAAACATCCAGGTAGATATTATGTGAATAGAGCTCAGAGTGTTTATAAGGTCCAGAGCCAAGTGGATTGAAGAGGGAGAATCCCCCCCCCATCATATTCCATATTCAATATCTCTCTGAACCTATTTCAACAAGACACTGCAGCTGGAACCACATCTGTAGAGTTCAGCTACTAAACTGATCTGCCTTCTTCATTCATGCAGTGACAATGTGTGGTGCATTAAGCAAAACTAACTACAAAAATGGAGAGTAACTGTAGTTACTTCAGAGTAAATGTCCATGACAAACCTTCAAAAAGTACCTCTGACAACTTTAAAAGAATAAAACCATCCATGAATCACGTCATTGTTCTTTATTATATATTAAAAGCACTTTTAAAGACAAAACCAAACAAATCCACATGAGCAAGCGTGAGCGACTGTGGAAAGGGAAAAAGTCCCTCTAACAGGAAGAAATCTTTGCAGAAACCAGACTCAGAGGTGGAGGCATTCTGCTGGCCGGTTGGGGTGAGAGGATAGAGGAGAGGACAGACAGATAGATAAAAGATACACTCTGAAAATTGGGACAGGAGACTTCAAACCACTATATTGATAGACATCCGGCAGGGAGGATGAGAGCACAGACGACAGGAGCTTGCTAGAACTTTCTCCCACTGGCTATGATGACCTGTGCTTGAAGCCTTGTGTGACCTTCAGCCATCAGGATGTTGATGATGATCTGAAAAAGATGGACAAGGTGCATGCAGATAGGTTTCAAAAGACACAAAATATTGACCACTACTTCTATGATGTCCTCCATTGATTGATCATCTTAATTCTGGAAGCATAACATCAAAAATGTAATCGATGAGTCTCAGGTCCCCCTTCTTGATTTCCATGACCTCCTCCATCTCTTTCAGCATCTCGAAGATCTGTTGCAATACAGACGAATAAAAATAAACAAACTGAGCTTATGTTACATAAAAAATCTCAAACTTGATTGATGAGTCATAGGAGTGTTCTGCATGCAGACATGCGACACTCAATTCCTTTACGGTCTCTGGATCCGTGGTCAGCACAGATGCTGTGTGCATTGTTGGGTGTGCATATGAATGCACGTCATCGTGCTCCATGCCCACGCATTCGCTGCTACGATGACGTGACATTCTGATTGAACACTGCGTCTGAAAAAATATTTAAATCAGAATCATTAGTATTTGTTCAAATGTACTGATCTCTCATTGATGATTGCAAACTGACAAGCATCCAAGTGATTCATTGCAGTATGTTATATATAAGATATTCAATCTCCCTCACAACCATTAAACTTTCTCTAATTTGGATGCTCTGATAATAACACAGAAATCCCAGTCAGGTTGTAAAAATCCAGTAATGCAGTATGATAAAAAATACCAGTACGGGTCTAAATAAACCAACACATGGAACAAAGATAAAAAAAGAGCAACATAAACTTTGAGCTGATCTTACTTGAATTGCTCCCAACATAACTATACAACGACTCTTCCTCTCACTAATACTGATATAATGACACCTATCAACCATGTCCTACTTATTAGTGCAGGCTGATGCACACCGTTTTGAGGCTTTTCACCCACGTGACAAAATTCAGCCATTTAGGACATTAACGCAACTAAATGTTGTGATGAAACTGCAGTTAGCAGGAGTGATAAGTGAAGGCACACAGTAAACTGTGAGTTGTCTGGACGGAGAAATAAAGCAGCAGATATGTGGACAGACTGACACAGTTGGGGAGAGATGAACATATCTGTTCCCTCATGGAAGGTTGTGAAGCTGATCTGGCTCCGGTCTTCCAGTGCGAGTATAAACATAGTCTCTAAATACTGGTATAACTCCACCTACTATTTCGTTCTTATTAGTGCAGGCTGATACTTTACACATAGAAAAAAATGCAATTATTTACCTTAGCAGAAGACAATCCTTTACTCTGTTGAGCTTCGAGTACACGTGTGAAGAAAACAATGCAATGGGAACAAATGTGCGTTTGAAGCGCGGCGCACAGTTTTTTTCCGGCGAGTGGGTCCTCCAACGTCACTTCCGGTGGGTGGGCCTCCGAAAACGTAATTCCCGATGTTCCGCGGGGTCTGATACGTCACTTCCTGTATGTCGCTACAGTAAACGTCACTTCCGGTACGCATATTTTCAAAATGGCGGCGACCGGTAAATAAGTATGGCGGCGCCCGCAACACCGCCATTTTTGATTCTCCACCGACATCTCTTGCATGCACTGATTGACTTGTTTTACGGGTTACGTATACGACGTACGTAGGTTACGTACACTGTACATAAATAAACAGGCTTCAAAGTAAAAGCATTTCCGTTTTAATTTATAGAGCCGATGGTTTTAGTCCACACATTAAAATTCGAAAGAAGCTTTTGTTTTCTTAATTCTAAGCAACCTTTCGCGGGCCGGTCAGAATCGGGTCACGGGCCGCATTTGGCCCGCGGGCCTTAAAATGCCCAGGTCTGGCCTTGAGGAACATGGCCTAATTGTCAACCCTGCTAAGTGCCAGTTTGGTCTGCCTGTGATTGACTTTTTGGGTCATCGTATTTCAACTCAGGGTGCCATTCCATTGCCTTCTAAGGTGCAAGCTGTGACAGATTTCCCTCGTCCAGCCTCGGTTAAGGCCCTGCAGGAGTTTTTGGGCATGATTAATTTCTACAACCTTTCATATTGAGATTACAACTATATACCAAATAAAGGTTTTATCAGCTCTATCAATTACAATGGTCAAATTGTCTCAATGGCTACAGACAGAAAATCGTGGATTTAAATCCACCTGGAGGTGTTTGTGGAATTAACTTGTGTGTGCATGTGTTTCCTCAGGGTTCTCTGGTTTTCTTCCATAGTCCAATTAAATGCATGTTAATGGTAATACTAAACTGACTCTCTGTGTATGTCCCGTGGTAGACTGATGACGTGTTCTGTTTCTTTTGAAACGTATTTTCAGTGACGTCCAGACAAGACGTCAATATAATGTTCAAGAAAGACGTCTCAAAAAACTTTCATTCAGGCTCTTCTGAGGAAGTCTTCTGGATGTCTAGAGACATCGTCTTTAGTTGTGTTCTGGACCTACATGTTGACACAAAGAACAGTGGCTGTGTAAAACACATTGGTTGCTGTGGAACTGTGCTGTGTATTCATCAACAACATCTCACATGTTGGAAGATAAACAAGAGCACGGAGCAACATTTTATCAAAAATAATTTATTTATGAAAAATTATTCATTAGAATAAATTGTTATTTATCAAATAATAATGACATTGGGCCACCACCAGCTAAACTGGAAATAGTTAATGCCAAAAAAAGTGTTATTTAAATTGATTTATGTTTCTCTTTAGATATAACAATCTTGAATAACAGGGAAGGTGTGAGATTGGAGCGCAGGCTGTTTCAAACCAGTGAACCAGGACCGCTTGACCCCGTCAGCTAGAAAGGGTATGTACTGGGTTTCAGAAGATGGCAGTGCCTCGAAGTCAGTGGGGACGCGCACTGGGTGGATGTCTGTGACTCCCCCCCCCCCTTTTTGTGCGAGTCCCTTGCGAAGATCGTGTGATAATCGCGGGAGACCTCCTCATACAAATGCATCTCCTTGTTTCTGTTGTGGTAAAGTGCGAGCCTCAGCAGAGCGTTGCTCGGTCTTTGACTCGAAGCCTGAATAAGGTTCTTCTGGTACAGACATGGTCTGTTTACCTGAAATGTCTGTATTCTCTGGTTGAGTCATTGAAGCGTGCACAACCATGTCACCTTCGGTGCTCGGTTTTGTACCCTGAAGAACCTGTTCAAGGTTAACATGGTGAGCGCTGGTGATGGTTTTGGTTGTGGAAATGAGGAGAGTTGTGTCATGCGTGTCGTCGCTGGTGAGGGACGAAGGCAGATTGTCAATGAGATGAGAATTAGTTCAAGATTGTGGAATGAACTGTCAGTTAACATCTCTAAAGGTGGAAATGCGGTCACTTTAATCTGACCAGGTGTCAGATTTTGGACCCGTGGGTTGGCTGAACGATTGCTGTTAGAAGCTGGGTGGCCTAGTTCTTAGCCAATGGGAGTCGGGCTGACGACTTGGGACCAAAGGCGCCGTTTGGTGGCAGCGAGTCGGTTTAGGATGTCCTGATGCACAGTTCTTCTGTGTCCAGATCAGTGACGTGGATGGGATGCGTCGCCGACATGTCCTGGAAAGCTGTTGACCCAGACACATTGAGTGATGTGGTGCAAGTCCTGAGTGAAGCCTCGGTTGTTTATGCTACACTCTTCCACCTGAAGTGGCTTTCCTTAAGTGGCATGCGCAAGCGTGGTTCTAGCAACCCGTGCGAAGGTGTCTGAACACATGAGGGGGATTTCTGACCCAGTACCAAGCAGTGAGAGAGTGTCAACAACCCCTACCACCACTGAAGTGTATCTGTGGTTGGCATAGCCAAGATTACCCAAGAATGTCAAATGGGCCTCTTTCACCTCCTGGATCTCCTCCTCCTGCCAAAATGAACTTTGTGTGCGGAGGGGAGGGGCCAAGTCATGCGGTCAGGGGGAGCCAGGTCCCTTCTTACCAGGCGGGTTCAGGTGCTGCTTCACCACTCTGATGCAGGTTTTAATCCACTGTGGGACATCTGCATCCCAGTTGTTTTGAGTCTGACCTCAGCCTCGGTTTTTAGACTTACCTCTCCTCACCTGAGACCTCAGGACACCTGCATCACCATCATAGTTTTCACCTGAACGGTGGTGCAGCTCCCACACCATCTGCGCATGTTTGCGGAGGTCTTTCATGGTGGGGTTTTGGTCCTGCAGAAAAGGGCGACATCGATCCACACACTGTTGTGGAGGTTGTTAACGAAGAGGGACTTAAAAGTCTGGTCTTTGTCCAATCCTGGTGCATTGTGGCCTTGGAAGTAGGCAGCCCTTAGGCACCTATAAATACTATCTGGGAGTCTCCGCCCCCTTTTGAGTGATTGTAAATGCACCAAAGTTTGCAGAGGCAGGATCATTGTGCAGATGATCCTGCTTCCCTAAGTGCATGACAGAGGGCTGAGTAATGGTCTCTGATGGCAGATGGGAGGGACTCTATGTAAACATGGACACTCCTGGATGTCATCTTCCAGAGAAGCGTAAGCTTCTCTCGGGACGAAGGATGAGGCAGGTTGAAGAGGCAGCGTTCAACCTCCACCAGGTTGTCCGCTACACGAATCTCCGGGTTGTTTGGTTCGAACTGCTCTATGTCCTCTGCAAGGGACTCAAGCTGGCTGGTCCAAAGACCAGGTACCCTTGGGATATCGGAATGGTCAGAGTCATCTGAGCTAGAACATCCTGGTTCTCTCCGGTGGAGAGAGTGAGGGAGCTGATAGCACTGTCAGGTGCTGGAAAATGACAATGTTCCTTCTCCTGAAAAGGAGTGAAAGAGCTGCGAGACCACGTGGTGGTGTGGCTGAGAGCACTGATATCCATCAGTGTGTCATAGCAACTCGCTGTTGAGGTTTCTTCTCTCCTGTGTAGACAGGCATAGAAGACCGGCGACAACAGTCTTCAACTGGGTCATGTGGCTCCCGAGGTATCTTTGCTCTGAGCACGCAGTGTCTCTGACGACTCATGGTAGGAGTCACGCAAAAGCTGTGTTTCGAAAAGTGCGAAAATGTTGTTAATGCACCTGTGGCTTTCACTTCTGTAGTCTATACAAATTGTAACCTCGCAACTGCAACACAGTGTTTTTAGCACAAAGAGCACCTTAACACAAAATAAATGTAAACTTTCTTTGAAAGGTGTTTGGATGAGCATCCCATACATGAGCTGGTCAAAATAAATAGATGTATAAAGGATATGAAATTTATAATTTACTCTTTATATCTCACATAAACGCACGCAACTGCTTTAACCTAATAAACACTTCATGTTTAAACTTGAATTGAAAAGTACCAGTTTGCTCTAAGGAAATAAAAACTTTATTCCAAAATTACTCTATATCCCGTGTGGAGCATCATTTCGGCCACTCCTGATGAAATGAAAATAGCAGTTACTCCACCAAATAAAACTGGTTGAAACTGCTTGCACCTGATAAACAAATCATTTAAATCTTGAATAGTTAAAGTACTAGTTTGTTCTAATGAAATAAAAACTTTATTCCAAAATCACTCTATATCTCGTGTGGAGCATCATTTCTGCCACTACTGATGAAATGAAAATAGCAGTTGCTCCACCAATACAACTGGTTGAAACTGCTTGAACCTGATAAACACATCATTTAACCTTGAATTGAGAAAGTACTAGTTTGTTCTAAGGAAATAAAAACTTTCTTCCAAAATTACTCTATATCCCGTGTGGAGCATAATTTCGGCCACTCCTGGTGAAATGAAAATAGCAGTTACTCCACTAAATAAAACTGGTTGAAACTGCTTGAACCTGATAAACACATCATTTAACCTTGAATTGAGAAAGTACTAGTTTGTTCTAATGAAATAAAAACTTTATTCCAAAATCACTCTATATCCCGTGAGGAGCATCATTTCGGCCACTACTGATGAAATGAAAATAGCAGTTACTCCACTAAATAAAACTGGTTGAAACTGCTTGAACCTGATAAACACATCATTTAACCTTGAATTGAGAAAGTACTAGTTTGTTCTAATGAAATAAAAACTTTATTCCAAAATCACTCTATATCTCGTGTGGAGCATCATTTCGGCCACTACTGATGAAATGAAAATAGCAGTTGCTCCACCAATACAACTGGTTGAAACTGCTTGAACCTGATAAACACATCATTTTAACTTGAATTGAGAAAGTACTAGTTTGTTCTAATGAAATAAAAACTTTATTCCAAAATTACTCAATATCCCGTGTGGAGCATCATTTCGGCCACTCCTGATGAAATGAAAATAGCAGTTACTCCACTAAATAAAACTGGTTGAAACTGCTTGAACCTGATAAACACATCATTTAAACTTGAACTAAGAAAGTACTAGTTTGTTCTAAGGAAATAAAAACTTTCTTCCAAAATTACTCTATATCCCGTGTGGAGCATCATTTCGGCCACTCCTGGTGAAATGAAAATAGCAGTTACTCCACTAAATAAAACTGGTTGAAACTGCTTGAACCTGATAAACACATCATTTAACCTTGAATTGAGAAAGTACTAGTTTGTTCTAATGAAATAAAAACTTTATTCCAAAATCACTCTATATCCCGTGATGAGCATCATTTCGGCCACTACTGATGAAATGAAAATAGCAGTTACTCCACTAAATAAAACTGGTTGAAACTGCTTGAACCTGATAAACACATCATTTAACCTTGAATTGAGAAAGTACTAGTTTGTTCTAATGAAATAAAAACTTTATTCCAAAATCACTCTATATCTCGTGTGGAGCATCATTTCGGCCACTACTGATGAAATGAAAATAGCAGTTGCTCCACCAATACAACTGGTTGAAACTGCTTGAACCTGATAAACACATCATTTTAACTTGAATTGAGAAAGTACTAGTTTGTTCTAATGAAATAAAAACTTTACTCCAAAATTACTCAATATCCCGTGTGGAGCATCATTTCGGCCACTCCTGATGAAATGAAAATAGCAGTTACTCCACTAAATAAAACTGATTGAAACTGCTTGAACCTGATAAACACATCATTTAAACTTGAATTGACAAAGTACTAGTTTGTTCTAATGAAATAAAAACTTTATTCCAAAATCACTCTATATCCCGTGAGGAGCATCATTTCGGCCACTCCTAATGAAATGAAAATAGCAGTTACTCCACTAAATATAATTGGTTGAAAGTACTTGCAACTGCTAAGTCCATCATGTTTAAACTTGAATTGAGAAAGTACTAGTTTGTTCTAAGGAAATAAAAACTTTCTTCCAAAATTACTCTATATCCCGTGTGGAGCATCATTTCGGCCACTCCTGATGAAATGAAAATAGCAGTTACTCCACTAAATATAATTGTTTGAAAGTGCTTGCAACTGCTATGTCCATCATGTTTAACCTTGAATTGAGAAAGTACTAGTTTGTTCTAATGAAATAAAAACTTTATTCCAAAATCACTCTATATCTCGTGTGGAGCATCATTTCGGCCACTACTGATGAAATGAAAATAGCAGTTGCTCCACCAATACAACTGGTTGAAACTGCTTGAACCTGATAAACACATCATTTTAACTTGAATTGAGAAAGTACTAGTTTGTTCTAATGAAATAAAAACTTTCTTCCAAAATTACTCAATATCCCGTGTGGAGCATCATTTCGGCCACTCCTGATGAAATGAAAATAACAGTTACTCCACTAAATAAAACTGGTTGAAACTGCTTGAACCTGATAAACACATCATTTAACCTTGAATTGAGAAAGTACTAGTTTGTTCTAATGAAATAAAAACTTTATTCCAAAATCACTCTATATCTCGTGTGGAGCATCATTTCGGCCACTACTGATGAAATGAAAATAGCAGTTGCTCCACCAATACAACTGGTTGAAACTGCTTGAACCTGATAAACACATCATTTTAACTTGAATTGAGAAAGTACTAGTTTGTTCTAATGAAATAAAAACTTTCTTCCAAAATTACTCAATATCCCGTGTGGAGCATCATTTCGGCCACTACTGATGAAATTAAAATAACAGTTACTCCACTAAATAAAACTGGTTGAAACTGCTTGAACCTGATAAACACATCATTTAACCTTGAATTGAGAAAGTACTAGTTTGTTCTAATGAAATAAAAACTTTCTTCCAAAATTACTCAATATCCCGTGTGGAGCATCATTTCGGCCACTACTGATGAAATTAAAATAACAGTTACTCCACTAAATAAAACTGGTTGAAACTGCTTGAACCTGATAAACACATCATTTAACCTTGAATTGAGAAAGTACTAGTTTGTTCTAATGAAATAAAAACTTTATTCCAAAATCACTCTATATCTCGTGTGGAGCATCATTTCGGCCACTACTGATGAAATGAAAATAGCAGTTACTCCACTAAATATAATTGGTTGAAAGTACTTGCAACTGCTAAGTCCATCATGTTTAAACTTGAATTGAGAAAGTACTAGTTTGTTCTAAGGAAATAAAAACTTTCTTCCAAAATTACTCTATATCCCGTGTGGAGCATCATTTCGGCCACTCCTGATGAAATGAAAATAGCAGTTACTCCACCCATACAACTGGTTGAAACTGCTTGAACCTGATAAACACATCATTTAACCTTGAATTGAGAAAGTACTAGTTTGTTCTAATGAAATAAAAACTTTCTTCCAAAATTACTCAATATCCCGTGTGGAGCATCATTTCGGCCACTACTGATGAAATTAAAATAACAGTTACTCCACTAAATAAAACTGGTTGAAACTGCTTGAACCTGATAAACACATCATTTAAAAGTTGAATAGTGAGAGTTTAGTATGTTTCGTGAAATACAAACTTTATTCTAAAAACACACTCAGTATCTCGTCTGAAGCATTTTTTCGGCCACAACTGATGAGAAGACCATAAGCAGTCAAATCCAGCATAATGAAACTGCTTCAACCTGATAAACACTTCATGTTTAAACTTGAATAGTGAAAGTACGACTATGGTCTAGTAAAATACAAACTTTATTCTAAAAACCAACTCTCAAGCTCCTCATCCTATCTCTAAGGGTGCGCTCAGCCACCCTACGCAGGAAGCTCACTTCAACCGCTTGTATCCGGGATCTCGTTCTTTCGGTCATGACCTATGGGTCATGACCGAAAGAACGAGTTCATGGCTGTGGTGGAGGCAATAACTCGGGTCTGGGAGGAGTTTGGAGAGGCCATGGAAGAGGACTTTCGGTCTGCCCCGAGGAAATTCTGGCAAACCGACTCCATGCTCCGGGAGCATGGAGTCCGGGGCCCTTCATCCCTGCAACATCGCGTGACGCGGGGACGGTACCTCTGGACAGGCAGAATGGGGTCGTGGTCCCTCTCTTCAAGGAGGGGGATCGGAGGGTGTGTTCCAACTACAGAGGGATCACACTCCTCAGCCTCCCCAGGAAAGTCTATTCCAGTGTACTGGAGTGGAGGGTCCGGCCGTTAGTCAAACCTTGGATCCAAGAGGAATAATGCGGTTTTCATTCTGGTCGTGGAACACTGGACCAGCTCTATACCCTCCACCAGCTGCTTGAGGGTTCATGGGAGTTTGCCCAACCAGTCCACATGTGTTTTCTGGATCTTGAGAAGGCGTTCGACCGCGTCCCCTGAGACATCCTGTGGGGGGGTGCTCCGGGAGCATGGAGTCCGGGGCCCTTTGTTAAGCGCTGTTCGGTCTTTGTATTCCCGGAACAGGAGTTTGGTTTGCATTGGCGGCAATAAGTCGGACCTGTTTGCAGTGGTTTCACCTGATCCGCCAGTGGCAGACAGAAAAAAGCATTAGCCAAATCTATACAAGAGAAAAATCTATGTTCAGGTGAGAGATGTGAAAACGCAGTTTTGAGATGTCTGGAATCTCGTTTCTCTGCACATGTTGCCGGGACCGGCAGCCAGGGGGGACTCGGCTGAGATCCTCAACACCAGCCCCTGGGTACTTCTCAGGGTGATAAAGAGGAAGTGGTCCGAGCCCAGGTGAACGGGTCGATTTAAGGTCGTCGAGAGGACGTCTCACGCTGTTCGGCTGAGTGACAAAGGCTCCCCAGGAAAGTCTATTCCAGGGTACTGGAGAGGAGGGTCCGGCCGTTAGTCGAACCCTGGATAAAAGAGGAACAATGCGGTGCCATCTGTCGCAGTGTACTCTGGCGGGAGAACCACATCGCACTCTTCAGGAGACCTCCATCCATCTGAAGCAAGTTGCCCCTGGATTGGCTGATCCAGGAGACAGCTCCACACGTCAAAGGGCGGAATAATCCCTGAACACCGAAGTAAGAAGAACACAGAGAAGTAGACGGCAGCAAGGGAGGAGGTGAAATAGCGCTCCTCTCTGTTCATGTGACGTGCCAAGTCCATCCATCCATCCATCCATTTTCTGCCGCTTATCCGGGGCCGCGTCGCGGAGGCAACTCTGCTCAGACTTCCCTCACCCCAGACACTTCCTCCAGCTCTTCCGGTGGCACCCCAAGGCGTTCCCAGGCCAGCCGAGAGACAGGGCAACTCCAGAGAGAGAGGGCAACTCCAGAGCAGTGGAGTATCCAGCCCCCGTCGAGGAGCTGGGTTCCGGAGTCCAAGCTGTAAGTGGAGGCGAGCCCGACTATATCTAGACGGTATCTCTCAGCCTCCCTCACAAGCTCGGGCTCCTTCCCCCCCAGCGAGGTCACATTCCATGTCCCAATAGCCAGATTCTGTGGCCGGGGATCGGGTCGTCGAGGCCTCTGCCGTCGACTGCCCCCCAATCCACAATGCACCCAACCCCTACGGCAGCCTCTGTAGGTGGTGGGCCCACAGGAGGGGCAAGTCCCCCAACAACATAGCTCCGAGGGTCATTCGGGTGCTCAAACTCCCCCACCACGACAAGGTTGCAGTTCAAGGGGGAGTCACCACCGTTTAAAAGTTTTGTATGTTGCTATTTGAGTATATGATTGTTGATTTTGCTTACATATGACCTCTATTATACGAAGAGTGCCTCATACTGTATTGACACTAATTATTGACCTCTGGGGTCAGAGGTCAAAAGGGGAATTGAAGGAATATAGTGGTTGAACATTTGTTTTCTGTGTGACAACTGGACATATTGTATTCAGTTGTGTTTCTACACTACTGGGGTTTCTCCCACTGCCCAAGTTGGGAAAACACAGCTATAAATCCATGTTCAGGGACATTCCAAGTTGGTTGGCGATGTCTCCTCAGTGCTCTACTTGCAAAAACATGGTCAAGGTAAGATTGGATCAACAGATAAGAGGTCACTTTGTCCCACAGAACGTCAAGCTCTGAGAAGAACCAGTTTGAAGCAGTTTTGGGAACAAAGGAATAGCAAATTCACTATAGCAACGCATACATCACGAGGAACCGACCAATGTGAGGTTGAGGTGGTGTATGCAAATGTATAAATATGAACCACGTGTTGCAGTTGTGCCCTTCTTCATTGTAAACCTGGCCTGCACACTTGGGTCTGCAAGGAAGAACGGTCTGAGCTCGTATTATGTAATCTGATATATGTATTTTTGTAATCTCTTATTTGTGTGATTATTAAATTCACTATTGAAGAAATTAACTCTGTTCCTGCCTCTCCCGGATCAAACGAACAAGCAGGAATTCAGGGGAACACAGGAACGAATTCCAACACTAAGCATCTCTACCTAAAGTCAGTTTTTTTTTTTTTATTAAACCAGCCTGAGCAGCTCCATCTAGAGACAGTAACGTGATTTTCTAAATCAAACCAGCCTGAGCAGCACCATCTAGAGACAGTAACGTGATTTTCTAAATCAAACCAGCCTGATCAGCTCTATCTAAAGACAGTAATGTGATTTTCTAGATCAAACCAGCCTGATCAGCTCTATCTAAAGGCAGTAACACAATTTGTCTAGATTAAACCAGCCTGAGCAGCTCTATCTTAAGAAAATAACATGATTTTTTTCTCAATTAAACCAGCCTGAGCAGCTCTATCTTAAAGGAGTACAGTAGGATTTTCCCGAATTTTAGGAAAGAACCGCCCTCTCCACCTTTTGAAAAATGCACGCAAAGCTCTACCTGCTCCCGAGATGGAACGCCTACTAAAACGTG
The DNA here is from genome assembly GCF_963422515.1 of Blennius ocellaris. Classification (NCBI taxonomy): domain Eukaryota; kingdom Metazoa; phylum Chordata; class Actinopteri; order Blenniiformes; family Blenniidae; genus Blennius; species Blennius ocellaris. Next base: position 251,835 of record NW_027661974.1, on the reverse strand, counting down.
TGCGAGAGACATGAACGAGCCCAGTTCTCCTCGTGCACGCACTGTTTACAAGTCACAAGTCAGCATCGCTTACACAAGCTCACTTTACAAGAAGATTTGAACTTTTTCCACTAATCAACCCTGGAAAGTTACAATATAGACATAGATAACTTTTACTGGAAGTGATTTGAAATGGATTTCTCCAAATAGAATGCCAAACTTTACCTGTCGAGTAGAAACTTCGCGACTGAAGCATCAGTGGGAAGCCCAACCTGGGCTTTCAGCGCACGCCATCGTGTGAAAGAATCTCCCAAAAACACTCTGGTCTTGTTTCTCTCTTCCGAAGCCTTTCTCTTCTTCTCATACACTTCGAAGACACTTTTTCTCTTTTGTGACCCTCTGCCATTTTCAAAGTACCCGGTGAGAACTGCGAGCTCGCTGAAGGCGCAGCTCACCATATACACCTGAAAGCACGCATGCGCAGAAAGTGAAAACTAATAGATCCACGCTACCTGGGGACGAGCACATACGACGGCCTTGCGTAATATATCACCAGAATGATTGACAGTTGGGAGTACCAATAGTCTTGATGATCCACCCGGAAAAAGAAAATCCTCCTGTACACCTTTAAGACAGTAACATGATTTTACTTGATTAAACCAGCCTGAGAAGCTCTATCTTACAAAAGTACACTCAAAAATGAAATGACAGAATTGTTTTTTCAGTGTGACATGATTTTCCTCGATTAAACCATGGTCCAAGCGGAGGAACGTGGGAGCAGCGCTTCAAAGGGTTGAGTGGAAATCTCCACCAACGGCTGATCCCACGTTTCATCGGGCTCATCCATCCCTCCGGACAGGGCCTCACAGCCAGAGACAGGTGAGCCGTTTAGGGACTATTCAGTAACAAGAACTTAGAGCTGTGATTTCACTTGTATATAAGTTAAAGATGTAAAGCAAAGTTGGACTCTTCAGGTGATGAAATATACATTAAATGTCCACCAATGACTGTTGAGATGGTTGATCATTTAGTTTTAAACGTAGTAAACATAGAAAATACTTTGGCTGGTTATTGTGATTAAATTAAATTACATCTCACAACAAAACATGCTTTTAAAATAACAAAGACATTTGATCCAAATTACATTGAATTTAATACAAGAGACCCATTCTACAAAACAAACCTTTCCTCCTGCAATTAGCCTTTCAATACCACCTCACTCCGTGTGTGTTGTCCTCACAATCAATCAAAGTGATCTGGTGTCTCCTGGTGTTGATCTTAAGAGTCTCTCAACTTGTGGAACCTGTGCATTTAACACTTTTCTTTTGTCTACAGTGTGTTGTGGGAATCTCCCAGAACCTGTATCTCGCCCACCTTGCTGCTCCTCCTGTCACCTGCAGTACAAGGTGATTTCGTCTGTCCACTTCTGGCTCTAAAGACTCTTCTGGCTGTTTGTACCTACATGAACATCATTACATGCAGCTTGTTTACCAGAGCTTTACTTCAAGTCATTGCACAGCTAGAAAACTTTAGTTTAGTAAGTCTCAGTAAGGTCTGAGTGCGTATCACATGTTTAGGTGCAACCAGGGTTGGGTAGTCATGGAATACATGTAACAGTGTTACATAATTAGGATACAAAAAACATATAACTGTAATCTGTTACAGTACATAAAAAAATGTGTAATCTCGTTACAGGTATGCTCGATAAAAACTGGGATTACTGAGCAGGATTACAGTAGAAATCAGATGGAATAAACTAGAAATGCAGCTGTCACATGCGCCATGCACTGGCATTGCGACACTTCCCGACGCTTTCAGGCTGACAATCCATGCTTTGCCATGGATTCTGCAGACAGTTGCTTTCATCACTATGTTTTAAAGTCGGAGAAATCTCTTAACCTCTCTGTACAATGCAAACTATGTCTCCCAGAAGTGAAAGTGCTGTGAACGTCCAGGAACTGGACATCTCACCTGAAGAAACATAGAAACATAAAACCTGCTCACTTTCACTGATACACACATGGACTCTGTTTACTAGTTTTATTAGCTCGTAATATGCTTCCTACCTTTTCTCAATACGTTTAGAGGCTCTTGTGTTTTAGGGATTAATTGGGGCGACACGTGCCATCACTTTTTTCTTTTTACTCAATGAGTGATTCATGCTGCCAGATACAGCCTCTCATCAAACATTCACATTTATTCCGGAAACTTGCCAAAAGTTTAAACTCTATTCTGCATATGAATTTTATTTCTAAATTGAAAGCAGTAAATGGCATTGTTTACACATGCCGGTAAGTGTCTGTGTTATTATTAGGTAAAGAGAAAGTGAGGGTTATTTTAACAAAAAATTTTTTTATTCAGTGCAGTTATTCAAAACAATTGTAAACATGAAACATTTGTAACTCTTTTTTTAATTACATTCACCAAAAACACTTTTTTCTATTAAGACATCACAATGTCTTTGTATGCCAAATATCATTAACAAGATATGTCACATTATGATTGTCAAACTGCCAAGCTGTGCAGACAAAAAGTAATAGTGAACACACATTTGGGTATTTTCTTGTTCAGTGAGAGAAATCTAGCCTTTGCTGCCCTTTAACGAGTGCATCAAAGTCAGGTTGAATGTCTGAGGTGGAGATGCGAAGCACAGCTGACAGATGATCATCAGTAAGAGAGGATCTGAACCTGGATTTGGTAAACTTCATTACTGAGAATGTTTGTTCACATATGTAGGTAGATCCAAACAGAACCAACATCTTCTGAGCATGTCTCCTCATGTTTGGAAAGTTCTCCTCCTTAAGAGATGAGTAGAACTCCAGCAGTGATGCTGACTTAAAGTGCTCTGCCAGTACTGTGTAAGACTGCAGGTCAATGAGCTCCAGCTGAACATCACTGGGTGCATCATCTACTCTGCAGGCAAAGGGAGAGGAAACCAGGTGCATTTCATCCTCAATGTTTTTACAATCATCAAATCGCCTTAAAAACTCACCATGCAAATCTCCTAACATGGATGAGTACCTGCAGAGATGATTAGCTGATGGTCTGACTTATTTAAGGGTTTGCATGTGAGTGAGAGTGTTGTTCTGTAGTTGACTTGAAAGAAACAGCAACTTTCTCATAAAAGCCTTCACCAGGTTATGCATGTCATGAACGAAAAGGCCCTTGCCTTGCAGTTTAGTGCTCAGTTCATTCATCAGTGCCGTCACATCAACAGCAAATGCAAAATCTGCCATCCAGTTCATATCTGAAAGCTCGGGGATGTTTTTGCCTTTCATCTCACAAAACTCTTGAATCTCTGTTTTCAGGTCCCAAAATCTTTTGAGCACTTTGCCCAGACTGAGCCATCTGACAGCTGTGTGGTACATGATGTCACCATGTTCATTCTCATGCTCCTCTAAAAGTGCAACAAACTGCCTGTGATTTAATGCTCGTGCCCTGATAAAGTTAACCGTTTTTGTTACAACATCAATAACATGGTTAAGTTTTAGCACAGACCTGCACAGTACATGCTGATGTATAATACAATGTATCAACACTAAATGATGCTCTGTGCCGAGTTCAGTCACTTTATCTTGGATCTGTTTCAAAAGTCCGACATGTTTTCCTGTCATATTCGGACAACCATCAGTAGTAACGCCTACCAGTTTGTCCCATTTCAGTCCAAGCTTGACCATGCATGCATCGACCTCCTTGAACAGATCGTTTCCCGTTGTCGTTCCTTTTATTGACCTCAATGCTGCCAGCTCCTCCGTAATCTTGAAGTCCTGCCTTATTCCCCGGAGAAACACCAGTAACTGGGCAGTGTCACGGACACCACAGCTCTCATCCAAAGCCAAAGAGAAAAAGTCAAAACTTTCAACTCCACTTTTGAGCTGACATTCGAGATTCTCCGCGATTCCTTCCACCCTTCTGGTGACGGTTCGCCTGGACAGCGGGACTTTTTCAAATGCTTCTTTATTCTCAGGGCATATTAGCGCGGCAGAGCCCACCAAGCACTCTTTCACAAACTCGCCAATCCGAGAACGGCTTGCTGTTTTTAGCGATTTTGTGGGATATGACGAAGCTGGTCTTGGTCGCTGCATCCCGGGCTGTGTGTAGTTTGCTAAAACAGCCTTGTTGTTTTGCTAGCTTTGCTAGCAAGTCTTCTGATATTCGCGCTCTCTCAGCCTCCGCCAAGTGTCTGTATTTCTCCGCGTGTTTTGTCTCATAATGCCGACTCACATTGTACTCCTTAAACACGGCGACGTGCTCTCCACAAACTAAACAGACGGGTTTACCACCGACTTCAGTAAACAAATATTTAGTGCTCCAAATCTTCTTGAAATTTCGGCCTTCAGCATCCACCTTTCTTTTCTTGACGTGCCCGTACATCATTGAGGGGCGACAATCACATGCACTGAGAAGCCGTCGGTGGGGAATCCACCGCCGCCATCTTGTTTGGCCATTTTGATCCGAATCACCACCCCAGCGCCACTGTTGGTGGGAGGCAGTACTACATGCAATATGTTTTGTTCCGACGCACAATTACAGCGTCACTGTCGGTGGGAGGCAAGAGAACATGATCCGCAATGCAACCGTGCTCCTCCAGACTTGAAACCTCGCCAGTGCGGTATAAAAATGGCGGTGTACGGCCGCTGACATGCTTGTTTGTGGACGCCGCCATTATTACTCACGGTCAGCGCCATACTACTCTCAAAACGCAAACCTCGCCAGTGCGGTATCACAATGGTGGCTTATGGGCACCGACATACTTGTTTTTGGCCGCCGCCATGCGTGTTTGTGGTCGCCGCCATATTTAAAAGGACAACTGATGTCACTGCTTCAGTTACGTCACGGTTTCATGGATCATGTTCAGTTTGAAGAAGCACAAGAACACTGGAGAAACATCCAGGTAGATATTATGTGAATAGAGCTCAGAGTGTTTATAAGGTCCAGAGCCAAGTGGATTGAAGAGGGAGAATCCCCCCCCCATCATATTCCATATTCAATATCTCTCTGAACCTATTTCAACAAGACACTGCAGCTGGAACCACATCTGTAGAGTTCAGCTACTAAACTGATCTGCCTTCTTCATTCATGCAGTGACAATGTGTGGTGCATTAAGCAAAACTAACTACAAAAATGGAGAGTAACTGTAGTTACTTCAGAGTAAATGTCCATGACAAACCTTCAAAAAGTACCTCTGACAACTTTAAAAGAATAAAACCATCCATGAATCACGTCATTGTTCTTTATTATATATTAAAAGCACTTTTAAAGACAAAACCAAACAAATCCACATGAGCAAGCGTGAGCGACTGTGGAAAGGGAAAAAGTCCCTCTAACAGGAAGAAATCTTTGCAGAAACCAGACTCAGAGGTGGAGGCATTCTGCTGGCCGGTTGGGGTGAGAGGATAGAGGAGAGGACAGACAGATAGATAAAAGATACACTCTGAAAATTGGGACAGGAGACTTCAAACCACTATATTGATAGACATCCGGCAGGGAGGATGAGAGCACAGACGACAGGAGCTTGCTAGAACTTTCTCCCACTGGCTATGGTGACCTGTGCTTGAAGCCTTGTGTGACCTTCAGCCATCAGGATGTTGATGATGATCTGAAAAAGATGGACAAGGTGCATGCAGATAGGTTTCAAAAGACACAAAATATTGACCACTACTTCTATGATGTCCTCCATTGATTGATCATCTTAATTCTGGAAGCATAACATCAAAAATGTAATCGATGAGTCTCAGGTCCCCCTTCTTGATTTCCATGACCTCCTCCATCTCTTTCAGCATCTCGAAGATCTGTTGCAATACAGACGAATAAAAATAAACAAACTGAGCTTATGTTACATAAAAAATCTCAAACTTGATTGATGAGTCATAGGAGTGTTCTGCATGCAGACATGCGACACTCAATTCCTTTACGGTCTCTGGATCCGTGGTCAGCACAGATGCTGTGTGCATTGTTGGGTGTGCATATGAATGCTCCATGCCCACGCATTCGCTGCTACGATGACGTGACATTCTGATTGAACACTGCGTCTGAAAAAATATTTAAATCAGAATCATTAGTATTTGTTCAAATGTACTGATCTCTCATTGATGATTGCAAACTGACAAGCATCCAAGTGATTCATTGCAGTATGTTATATATAAGATATTCAATCTCCCTCACAACCATTAAACTTTCTCTAATTTGGATGCTCTGATAATAACACAGAAATCCCAGTCAGGTTGTAAAAATCCAGTAATGCAGTATGATAAAAAATACCAGTACGGGTCTAAATAAACCAACACATGGAACAAAGATAAAAAAAGAGCAACATAAACTTTGAGCTGATCTTACTTGAATTGCTCCCAACATAACTATACAACGACTCTTCCTCTCACTAATACTGATATAATGACACCTATCAACCATGTCCTACTTATTAGTGCAGGCTGATGCACACCGTTTTGAGGCTTTTCACCCACGTGACAAAATTCAGCCATTTAGGACGTAAACGCAACTAAATGTTGTGATGAAACTGCAGTTAGCAGGAGTGATAAGTGAAGGCACACAGTAAACTGTGAGTTGTCTGGACGGAGAAATAAAGCAGCAGATATGTGGACAGACTGACACAGTTGGGGAGAGATGAACATATCTGTTCCCTCATGGAAGGTTGTGAAGCTGATCTGGCTCCGGTCTTCCAGTGCGAGTATAAACATAGTCTCTAAATACTGGTATAACTCCACCTACTATTTCGTTCTTATTAGTGCAGGCTGATACTTTACACATAGAAAAAAATGCAATTATTTACCTTAGCAGAAGACAATCCTTTACTCTGTTGAGCTTCGAGTACACGTGTGAAGAAAACAATGCAATGGGAACAAATGTGCGTTTGAAGCGCAGCGCACAGTTTTTTTCCGGCGAGTGGGTCCTCCAACGTCACTTCCGGTGGGTGGGCCTCCGAAAACGTAATTCCCGATGTTCCGCGGGGTCTGATACGTCACTTCCGGTACGCATATTTTCAAAATGGCGGCAACCGGTAAATAAGTATGGCGGCGCCCGCAACACCGCCATTTTTGATTCTCCACCGACATCTCTTGCATGCACTGATTGACTTGTTTTACGGGTTACGTATACGACGTACGTAGGTTACGTACACTGTACATAAATAAACAGGCTTCAAAGTAAAAGCATTTCCGTTTTAATTTATAGAGCCGATGGTTTTAGTCCACACATTAAAATTCGAAAGAAGCTTTTGTTTTCTTAATTCTAAGCAACCTTTCGCGGGCCGGTCAGAATCGGGTCACGGGCCGCATTTGGCCCGCGGGCCTTAAAATGCCCAGGTCTGGCCTTGAGGAACATGGCCTAATTGTCAACCCTGCTAAGTGCCAGTTTGGTCTGCCTGTGATTGACTTTTTGGGTCATCGTATTTCAACTCAGGGTGCCATTCCATTGCCTTCTAAGGTGCAAGCGGTGACAGATTTCCCTCGTCCAGCCTCGGTTAAGGCCCTGCAGGAGTTTTTGGGCATGATTAATTTCTACAACCTTTCATATTGAGATTACAACTATATACCAAATAAAGGTTTTATCAGCTCTATCAATTACAATGGTCAAATTGTCTCAATGGCTACAGACAGAAAATCGTGGATTTAAATCCACCTGGAGGTGTTTGTGGAATTAACTTGTGTGTGCATGTGTTTCCTCAGGGTTCTCTGGTTTTCTTCCATAGTCCAATTAAATGCATGTTAATGGTAATACTAAACTGACTCTCTGTGTATGTCCCGTGGTAGACTGATGACGTGTTCTGTTTCTTTTGAAACGTATTTTCAGTGACGGCCAGACCAGACGTCAATATAATGTTCAGGAAAGACGTCTCAAAAAACTTTCATTCAGGCTCTTCTGAGGAAGTCTTCTGGATGTCTAGAGACATCGTCTTTAGTTGTGTTCTGGACCTACATGTTGACACAAAGAACAGTGGCTGTGTAAAACACATTGGTTACTGTGGAACTGTGCTGTGTATTCATCAACAACATCTCACATGTTGGAAGATAAACAAGAGCACGGAGAAACATTTTATCAAAAATAATTTATTTATGAAAAATTATTCATTAGAATAAATTGGTTATTTATCAAATAATAATGACATTGGGCCACCACCAGCTAAACTGGAAATAGTTAATGCCAAAAAAAGTGTTATTTAAATTGATTTATGTTTCTCTTTAGATATAACAATCTTGAATAACAGGGAAGGTGTGAGATTGGAGCGCAGGCTGTTTCAAACCAGTGAACCAGGACCGCTTGACCCCGTCAGCTAGAAAGGGTATGTACTGGGTTTCAGAAGATGGCAGTGCCTCGAAGTCAGTGGGGACGCGCACTGGGTGGATGTCTGTGACTCCCCCCCCCCCCCTTTTTGTGCGAGTCCCTTGCGAAGATCGTGTGATAATCGCGGGAGACCTCCTCATACAAATGCATCTCCTTGTTTCTGTTGTGGTAAAGTGCGAGCCTCAGCAGAGCGTTGCTCGGTCTTTGACTCGAAGCCTGAATAAGGTTCTTCTGGTACAGACATGGTCTGTTTACCTGAAATGTCTGTATTCTCTGGTTGAGTCATTGGAGCGTGCACAACCATGTCACCTTCGGCGCTCGGTTTTGTACCCTGAAGAACCTGTTCAAGGTTAACATGGTGAGCGCTGGTGGTGGTTTTGGTTGTGGAAATGAGGAGAGTTGTGTCATGCGTGTCGTCGCTGGTGAGGGACGAAGGCAGATTGTCAATGAGATGAGAATTAGTTCAAGATTGTGGAATGAACTGTCAGTTAACATCTCTAAAGGTGGAAATGCGGTCACTTTAATCTGACCAGGTGTCAGATTTTGGACCCGTGGGTTGGCTGAACGATTGCTGTTAGAAGCTGGGTGGCCTAGTTCTTAGCCAATGGGAGTCGGGCTGACGACTTGGGACCAAAGGCGCCGTTTGGTGGCAGCGAGTCGGTTTAGGATGTCCTGACGAATAAGCAGTTCTTCTGTGTCCAGATCAGTGACGTGGATGGGATGCGTCGCTGACATGTCCTGCAAAGCTGTTGACCCAGACACATTGAGTGATGTGGTGCAAGTCCTGAGTGAAGCCTCGGTTGTTTATGCTACACTCTTCCACCTGAAGTGGCTTTCCTTAAGTGGCATGCGCAAGCGTGGTTCTAGCAACCCGTGCGAAGGTGTCTGAACACATGAGGGGGATTTCTGACCCAGTACCAAGCAGTGAGAGAGTGTCAACAACCCCTACCACCACTGAAGTGTATCTGTGGTTGGCATAGCCAAGATTACCCAAGAATGTCAAATGGGCCTCTTTCACCTCCTGGATCTCCTCCTCCTGCCAAAATGAACTTTGTGTGCGGAGGGGAGGGGCCAAGTCATGCGGTCAGGGGGAGCCAGGTCCCTTCTTACCAGGCGGGTTCAGGTGCTGCTTCACCACTCTGATGCAGGTTTTAATCCACTGTGGGACATCTGCATCCCAGTTGTTTTGAGTCTGACCTCAGCCTCGGTTTTTAGACTTACCTCTCCTCACCTGAGACCTCAGGACACCTGCATCACCATCATAGTTTTCACCTGAACGGTGGTGCAGCTCCCACACCATCTGCGCATGTTTGCGGAGGTCTTTCATGGTGGGGTTTTGGTCCTGCAGAAAAGGGCGACATCGATCCACACACTGTTGTGGAGGTTGTTAACGAAGAGGGACTTAAAAGTCTGGTCTTTGTCCAATCCTGGTGCATTGTGGCCTTGGAAGTAGGCAGCCCTTAGGCACCTATAAATACTATCTGGGAGTCTCCGCCCCCTTTTGAGTGATTGTAAATGCACCAAAGTTTGCAGAGGCAGGATCATTGTGCAGATGATCCTGCTTCCCTAAGTGCATGACAGAGGGCTGAGTAATGGTCTCTGATGGCAGATGGGAGGGACTCTATGTAAACATGGACACTCCTGGATGTCATCTTCCAGAGAAGCGTAAGCTTCTCTCGGGACGAAGGATGAGGCAGGTTGAAGAGGCAGCGTTCAACCTCCACCAGGTTGTCCGCTACACGAATCTCCGGGTTGTTTGGTTCGAACTGCTCTATGTCCTCTGCAAGGGACTCAAGCTGGCTGGTCCAAAGACCAGGTACCCTTGGGATATCGGAATGGTCAGAGTCATCTGAGCTAGAACATCCTGGTTCTCTCCGGTGGAGAGAGTGAGGGAGCTGATAGCACTGTCAGGTGCTGGAAAATGACAATGTTCCTTCTCCTGAAAAGGAGTGAAAGAGCTGCGAGACCACGTGGTGGTGTGGCTGAGAGCACTGATATCCATCAGTGTGTCATAGCAACTCGCTGTTGAGGTTTCTTCTCTCCTGTGTAGACAGGCATAGAAGACCGGCGACAACAGTCTTCAACTGGGTCATGTGGCTCCCGAGGTATCTTTGCTCTGAGCACGCAGTGTCTCTGACGACTCATGGTAGGAGTCACGCAAAAGCTGTGTTTCGAAAAGTGCGAAAATGTTGTTAATGCACCTGTGGCTTTCACTTCTGTAGTCTATACAAATTGTAACCTCGCAACTGCAACACAGTGTTTTTAGCACCTTGGGTGAGCAATAGTTGTGTTAGTGTACATTTATCTGGGTGAACTTGAATAGTGAAAGTACGAGTTTGTCCTAATGAAATTAAAACTTTATTCTAAAAACATACTCAGTATCTCGTCTGAAGCATCTTTTCGGCCACAACTGATGAAAAGACCATAACAGTCAAATCCAGCATAATAAAAGAGGTTGAAACTGCTTTAACCTAATAAACACTTCATGTTTAAACTTGAATTGAAAAGTACCAGTTTGCTCTAAGGAAATAAAAACTTTATTCCAAAATTACTCTATATCCCGTGTGGAGCATCATTTCGGCCACTCCTGATGAAATGAAAATAGCAGTTACTCCACCAAATAAAACTGGTTGAAACTGCTTGAACCTGATAAACAAATCATTTAAAACTTGAATAGTTAAAGTACTAGTTTGTTCTAATGAAATAAAAACTTTATTCCAAAATCACTCTATATCCCGTGAGGAGCATCATTTCGGCCACTACTGATGAAATGAAAATAGCAGTTACTCCACTAAATAAAACTGGTTGAAACTGCTTGAACCTGATAAACACATCATTTAACCTTGAATTGAGAAAGTACTAGTTTGTTCTAAGGAAATAAAAACTTTATTCCAAAATTACTCTATATCCCGTGTGGAGCATCATTTCGGCCACTACTGATGAAATGAAAATAGCAGTTACTCCACTAAATATAATTGTTTGAAAGTGCTTGCAACTGCTATGTCCATCATGTTTAACCTTGAATTGAGAAACTACTAGTTTGTTCTAATGAAATAAAAACTTTATTCCAAAATCACTCTATATCCCGTGAGGAGCATCATTTCGGCCACTCCTGATGAAATGAAAATAGCAGTTACTCCACTAAATAAAACTGGTTGAAACTGCTTGAACCTGATAAACACATCATTTAACCTTGAATTGAGAAAGTACTAGTTTGTTCTAAGGAAATAAAAACTTTCTTCCAAAATTACTCTATATCCCGTGTGGAGCATCATTTCGGCCACTCCTGGTGAAATGAAAAAAGCAGTTACTCAACTAAATATAATTGTTTGAAAGTGCTTGCAACTGCTATGTCCATCATGTTTAACCTTGAATTGAGAAACTACTAGTTTGTTCTAATGAAATAAAAACTTTATTCCAAAATCACTCTATATCCCGTGAGGAGCATCATTTCGGCCACTCCTGGTGAAATGAAAATAGCAGTTACTCAACTAAATATAATTGTTTGAAAGTGCTTGCAACTGCTATGTCCATCATGTTTAACCTTGAATTGAGAAAGTACTAGTTTGTTCTAATGAAATAAAAACTTTATTCCAAAATCACTCTATATCCCGTGAGGAGCATCATTTCGGCCACTACTGATGAAATGAAAATAGCAGTTAATTCACTAAATAAAACTGGTGAAACTGCTTGAACCTGATAAACAAATCATTTAAAACTTGAATAGTTAAAGTACTAGTTTGTTCTAATGAAATAAAAACTTTCTTCCAAAATTACTCTATATCCCGTGTGGAGCATCATTTCGGCCACTCCTGGTGAAATGAAAATAGCAGTTACTCAACTAAATATAATTGTTTGAAAGTGCTTGCAACTGCTATGTCCATCATGTTTAACCTTGAATTGAGAAAGTACTAGTTTGTTCTAATGAAATAAAAACTTTATTCCAAAATCACTCTATATCCCGTGAGGAGCATCATTTCGGCCACTACTGATGAAATGAAAATAGCAGTTAATTCACTAAATAAAACTGGTGAAACTGCTTGAACCTGATAAACAAATCATTTAAAACTTGAATAGTTAAAGTACTAGTTTGTTCTAATGAAATAAAAACTTTATTCCAAAATCACTCTATATCCCATGAGGAGCATCATTTCGGCCACTCCTGATGAAATGAAAATAGCAGTTACTCCACTAAATAAAACTGGTTGAAACTGCTTGAACCTGATAAACACATCATTTAACCTTGAATTGAGAAAGTACTAGTTTGTTCTAAGGAAATAAAAACTTTCTTCCAAAATTACTCTATATCCCGTGTGGAGCATCATTTCGGCCACTCCTGGTGAAATGAAAAAAGCAGTTACTCAACTAAATATAATTGTTTGAAAGTGCTTGCAACTGCTATGTCCATCATGTTTAACCTTGAATTGAGAAAGTACTAGTTTGTTCTAATGAAATAAAAACTTTATTCCAAAATCACTCTATATCCCGTGAGGAGCATCATTTTGGCCACTACTGATGAAATGAAAATAGCAGTTACTCCACCAATACAACTGGTTGAAACTGCTTGAACCTGATAAACACATCATTTTAACTTGAACTGAGAAAGTACTAGTTTGTTCTAATTAAATAAAAACTTTCTTCCAAAATTACTCTATATCCCGTGTGGAGCATCATTTCGGCCACTCCTGATGAAATGAAAATAGCAGTTACTCCACTAAATAAAACTGGTTGAAACTGCTTGAACCTGATAAACACATCATTTAACCTTGAATTGAGAAAGTACTAGTTTGTTCTAAGGAAATAAAAACTTTCTTCCAAAATTACTCTATATCCCGTGTGGAGCATCATTTCGGCCACTCCTGGTGAAATGAAAATAGCAGTTACTCAACTAAATATAATTGTTTGAAAGTGCTTGCAACTGCTATGTCCATCATGTTTAACCTTGAATTGAGAAACTACTAGTTTGTTCTAATGAAATAAAAACTTTATTCCAAAATCACTCTATATCCCGTGAGGAGCATCATTTCGGCCACTACTGATGAAATGAAAATAGCAGTTACTCCACTAAATATAATTGGTTGAAAGTACTTGCAACTGCTAAGTCCATCATTTAAAAGTTGAATAGTGAGAGTTTAGTATGTTTCGTGAAATACAAACTTTATTCTAAAAACACACTCAGTATCTCGTCTGAAGCATTTTTTCGGCCACAACTGATGAGAAGACCATAAGCAGTCAAATCCAGCATAATGAAACTGCTTCAACCTGATAAACACTTCATGTTTAAACTTGAATAGTGAAAGTACGACTATGGTCTAGTAAAATACAAACTTTATTCTAAAAACCAACTCTCAAGCTCCTCATCCTATCTCTAAGGGTGTGCTCAGCCACCCTACGCAGGAAGCTCACTTCAACCGCTTGTATCCGGGATCTCGTTCTTTCGGTCATGACCCATAGTTCATGGCTGTGGTGGATGCAATAACTCGGGTCTGGGAGGAGTTTGGAGAGGCCATGGAAGAGGACTTTCGGTCTGCCCCGAGGAAATTCTGGCAAACCGACTCCATGCTCCGGGAGCATGGAGTCCGGGGCCCTTCATCCCTGCAACATCGCGTGACGCGGGGACGGTACCTCTGGACAGGCAGAATGGGGTCGTGGTCCCTCTCTTCAAGGAGGGGGATCGGAGGGTGTGTTCCAACTACAGAGGGATCACACTCCTCAGCCTCCCCAGGAAAGTCTATTCCAGTTTACTGGAGTGGAGGGTCCGGCCGTTAGTCAAACCTTGGATCCAAGAGGAATAATGCGGTTTTCATTCTGGTCGTGGAACACTGGACCAGCTCTATACCCTCCACCAGCTGCTTGAGGGTTCATGGGAGTTTGCCCAACAAGTCCACATGTGTTTTCTGGATCTTGAGAAGGCGTTCGACCGCGTCCCCTGAGACATCCTGTGGGGGGGTGCTCCGGGAGCATGGAGTCCGGGGCCCTTTGTTAAGCGCTGTTCGGTCTTTGTATTCCCGGAACAGGAGTTTGGTTTGCATTGGCGGCAATAAGTCGGACCTGTTTGCAGTGGTTTCACCTGATCCGCCAGTGGCAGACAGAAAAAAGCATTAGCCAAATCTATACAAGAGAAAAATCTATGTTCAGGTGAGAGATGTGACAACGCAGTTTTGAGATGTCTGGAATCTCGTTTCTCTGCACATGTTGCCGGGACCGGCAGCCAGGGGGGACTCGGCTGAGATCCTCAACACCAGCCCCTGGGTACTTCTCAGGGTGATAAAGAGGAAGTGGTCCGAGCCCAGGTGAACGGGTCGATTTAAGGTCGTCGAGAGGACGTCTCACGCTGTTCGGCTGAGTGACAAAGGCTCCCCAGGAAAGTCTATTCCAGGGTACTGGAGAGGAGGGTCCGGCCGTTAGTCGAACCCTGGATAAAAGAGGAACAATGCGGTGCCATCTGTCGCAGTGTACTCTGGCGGGAGAACCACATCGCACTCTTCAGGAGACCTCCATCCATCTGAAGCAAGTTGCCCCTGGATTGGCTGATCCAGGAGACAGCTCCACACGTCAAAGGGCGGAATAATCCCTGTACACCGAAGTAAGAAGAACACAGAGAAGTAGACGGCAGCAAGGGAGGAGGTGAAATAGCGCTCCTCTCTGTTCATGTGACGTGCCAAGTCCATCCATCCATCCATCCATTTTCTGCCGCTTATCCGGGGCCGCGTCGCGGAGGCAACTCTGCTCAGACTTCCCTCACCCCAGACACTTCCTCCAGCTCTTCCGGTGGCACCCCAAGGCGTTCCCAGGCCAGCCGAGAGACAGGGCAACTCCAGAGAGAGAGGGCAACTCCAGAGCAGTGGAGTATCCAGCCCCCGTCGAGGAGCTGGGTTCCGGAGTCCAAGCTGTAAGTGGAGGCGAGCCCGACTATATCTAGACGGTATCTCTCAGCCTCCCTCACAAGCTCGGGCTCCTTCCCCCCCAGCGAGGTCACATTCCATGTCCCAATAGCCAGATTCTGTGGCCGGGGATCGGGTCGTCGAGGCCTCTGCCGTCGACTGCCCCCCAATCCACAATGCACCCAACCCCTACGGCAGCCTCTGTAGGTGGTGGGCCCACAGGAGGGGCAAGTCCCCCGACAACATAGCTCCGAGGGTCATTCGGGTGCTCAAACTCCCCCACCACGACAAGGTTGCAGTTCAAGGGGGAGTCACCACCGTTTAAAAGTTTTGTATGTTGCTATTTGAGTATATGATTGTTGATTTTGCTTACATATGACCTCTATTATACGAAGAGTGCCTCATACTGTATTGACACTAATTATTGACCTCTGGGGTCAGAGGTCAAAAGGGGAATTGAAGGAATATAGTGGTTGAACATTTGTTTTCTGTGTGACAACTGGACATATTGTATTCAGTTGTGTTTCTACACTACTGGGGTTTCTCCCACTGCCCAAGTTGGGAAAACACAGCTATAAATCCATGTTCAGGGACATTCCAAGTTGGTTGGCGATGTCTCCTCAGTGCTCTACTTGCAAAAACATGGTCAAGGTAAGATTGGATCAACAGATAAGAGGTCACTTTGTCCCACAGAACGTCAAGCTCTGAGAAGAACCAGTTTGAAGCAGTTTTGGGAACAAAGGAATAGCAAATTCACTATAGCAACGCATACATCACGAGGAACCGACCAATGTGAGGTTGAGGTGGTGTATGCAAATGTATAAATATGAACCACGTGTTGCAGTTGTGCCCTTCTTCATTGTAAACCTGGCCTGCACACTTGGGTCTGCAAGGAAGAACGGTCTGAGCTCGTATTATGTAATCTGATATATGTATTTTTGTAATCTCTTGTTTGTGTGATTATTAAATTCACTATTGAAGAAATTAACTCTGTTCCTGCCTCTCCCGGATCAAACGAACAAGCAGGAATTCAGGGGAACACAGGAACGAATTCCAACACTAAGCATCTCTACCTAAAGTCAGTTTTTTTTTTTTTTATTAAACCAGCCTGAGCAGCTCCATCTAGAGACAGTAACGTGATTTTCTAAATCAAACCAGCCTGAGCAGCACCATCTAGAGACAGTAACGTGATTTTCTAAATCAAACCAGCCTGATCAGCTCTATCTAAAGGCAGTAACACAATTTGTCTAGATTAAACCAGCCTGAGCAGCTCTATCTTAAGAAAATAACATGATTTTTTTCTCAATTAAACCAGCCTGAGCAGCTCTATCTTAATGGAGTACAGTAGGATTTTCCCGAATTTTAGGAAAGAACCGCCCTCTCCACCTTTTGAAAAATGCACGCAAAGCTCTACCTGCTCCCGAGATGGAACGCCTACTAAAACGTGTGCGAGAGACATGAACGAGCCCAGTTCTCCTCGTGCACACACTGTTTACAAGTCACAAGTCAGCATCGCTTACACAAGCTCACTTTACAAGAAGATTTGAACTTTTTCCACTAATCAACCCTGGAAAGTTACAATATAGACATAGATAACTTTTACTGGAAGTGATTTGAAATGGATTTCTCCAAATAGAATGCCAAACTTTACCTGTCGAGTAGAAACTTCGCGACTGAAGCATCAGTGGGAAGCCCAACCTGGGCTTTCAGCGCACGCCATCGTGTGAAAGAATCTCCCAAAAACACTCTGGTCTTGTTTCTCTCTTCCGAAGCCTTTCTCTTCTTCTCATACACTTCGAAGACACTTTTTCTCTTTTGTGACCCTCTGCCATTTTCAAAGTACCCGGTGAGAACTGCGAGCTCGCTGAAGGCGCAGCTCACCATATACACCTGAAAGCGCGCATGCGCAGAAAGTGAAAACTAATAGATCCACGCTACCTGGGGACGAGCACATACGACGGCCTTGCGTAATATATCACCAGAATGATTGACAGTTGGGAGTACCAATAGTCTTGATGATCCACCCGGAAAAAGAAAATCCTCCTGTACACCTTTAAGACAGTAACATGATTTTACTTGATTAAACCAGCCTGAGAAGCTCTATCTTAAAAAAGTACACTCAAAAATGAAATGACAGAATTGTTCTTTCAGTGTGACATGATTTTCCTCGATTAAACCATGGTCCAAGTGGAGGAACGTGGGAGCAGCGCTTCAAAGGGTTGAGTGGAAATCTCCACCAACGGCTGATCCCACGTTTCATCGGGCTCATCCATCCCTCCGGACAGGGCCTCACAGCCAGAGACAGGTGAGCCGTTTAGGGACTATTCAGTAACAAGAACTTAGAGCTGTGATTTCACTTGTATATAAGTTAAAGATGTAAAGCAAAGTTGGACTCTTCAGGTGATGAAATATACATTAAATGTCCACCAATGACTGTTGAGATGGTTGATCATTTAGTTTTAAACGTAGTAAACATAGAAAATACTTTGGCTGGTTATTGTGATTAAATTAAATTACATCTCACAACAAAACATGCTTTTAAAATAACAAAGACATTTGATCCAAATTACATTGAATTTAATACAAGAGACCCATTCTACAAAACAAACCTTTCCTCCTGCAATTAGCCTTTCAATACCACCTCACTCCGTGTGTGTTGTCCTCACAATCAATCAAAGTGATCTGGTGTCTCCTGGTGTTGATCTTAAGAGTCTCTCAACTTGTGGAACCTGTGCATTTAACACTTTTCTTTTGTCTACAGTGTGTTGTGGGAATCTCCCAGAACCTGTATCTCGCCCACCTTGCTGCTCCTCCTGTCACCTGCAGTACAAGGTGATTTCGTCTGTCCACTTCTGGCTCTAAAGACTCTTCTGGCTGTTTGTACCTACATGAACATCATTACATGCAGCTTGTTTACCAGAGCTTTACTTCAAGTCATTGCACAGCTAGAAAACTTTAGTTTAGTAAGTCTCAGTAAGGTCTGAGTGTGTATCACATGTTTAGGTGCAACCAGGGTTGGGTAGTCATGGAATACATGTAACAGTGTTACATAATTAGGATACAAAAAACATATAACTGTAATCTGTTACAGTACATAAAAAAATGTGTAATCTCGTTACAGGTATGCTCGATAAAAACTGGGATTACTGAGCAGGATTACAGTAGAAATCAGATGGAATAAACTAGAAATGCAGCTGTCACATGCGCCATGCACTGGCATTGCGACACTTCCCGACGCTTTCAGGCTGACAATCCATGCTTTGCCATGGATTCTGCAGACAGTTGCTTTCATCACTATGTTTTAAAGTCGGAGAAATCTCTTAACCTCTCTGTACAATGCAAACTATGTCTCCCAGAAGTGAAAGTGCTGTGAACGTCCAGGAACTGGACATCTCACCTGAAGAAACATAGAAACATAAAACCTGCTCACTTTCACTGATACACACATGGACTCTGTTTACTAGTTTTATTAGCTCGTAATATGCTTCCTACCTGTTCTCAATACGTTTAGAGGCTCTTGTGTTTTAGGGATTAATTGGGGCGACACGTGCCATCACTTTTTTCTTTTTACTCAATGAGTGATTCATGCTGCCAGATACAGCCTCTCATCAAACATTCACATTTATTCCGGAAAAAAACCAACATTAAAACTAATGAGGAAATGGGGCGAGAGAGAGAGAGAGAGAGAGAGAGAGAGAGAGAGAGAGTGAGAGAGAGAGAGAGAGAGAGAGAGAGAGAGAGAGAGAGAGAGAGAGAGTTTTAGAAAAGATGGGCACATTTTCTTGAATAGAAATTGAAAGCTTTATTTGTATTGTGGTTTTGATTCTCTAAAAAAAAAAAAAAATGTTAGACACCTGATTGGTTACTGAGTTTTTTGATAGTTCAAAACTTGTTAAGTGCAATTTGTGTCTGCTGTGTATAAGATGTGTCAATACACTGAGCAGATGACACTTTCTATTCTTTCTTGTCATTTTTTTATGTTTTATTATGGCCAGGCAAGAGTAGAGGCACGGCTTTTCAGAGGTTGATGGACTCTGTGCTGCGCGACCTCGCTTTCGTTTCTGTTTACCTGGACGACATCTTGGTGGCTAGTTCTTCAGTTGAGGAGCATTTTTCACACCTAAAGCAAGTTTTTCAGCGCCTTGAGCAGGGGTGGGCAATTATTTTTCCGAAGGGGCCAAATGAGAAGCAGAAAATATTGTGGAGGGCCTTGCCAAAAGTTTAAACTCTATTCTGCATATGAATTTTATTTCTAAATTGAAAGCAGTAAATGGCATTGTTTACACATGCTGGTAAGTGTCTGTGTTATTATTAGGTAAAGAGAAAGTGAGGGTTATTTTAACAAAAAATGTTTTTATTCAGTGCAGTTATTCAAAACAATTGTAAACATGAAACATTTGTAACTCTTTTTTTAATTACATTAACCAAAAACACTTTTTTCTATTAAGACATCACAATGTCTTTGTATGCCAAATATCATTAACAAGATATGTCACATTATGATTGTCAAACTGCCAAGCTGTGCAGACAAAAAGTAATAGTGAACACACATTTGGGTATTTTCTTGTTCAGTGAGAGAAATCTAGCCTTTGCTGCCCTTTAACGAGTGCATCAAAGTCAGGTTGAATGTCTGAGGTGGAGATGCGAAGCACAGCTGACAGATGATCATCAGTAAGAGAGGATCTGAACCTGGATTTGGTAAACTTCATTACTGAGAATGTTTGTTCACATATGTAGGTAGATCCAAACAGAACCAACATCTTCTGAGCATGTCTCCTCATGTTTGGAAAGTTCTCCTCCTTAAGAGATGAGTAGAACTCCAGCAGTGATGCTGACTTAAAGTGCTCTGCCAGTACTGTGTCAGACTGCAGGTCAATGAGCTCCAGCTGAACATCACTGGGTGCATCATCTACTCTGCAGGCAAAGGGAGAGGAAACCAGGTGCATTTCATCCTCAATGTTTTTACAATCATCAAATCGCCTTAAAAACTCACCATGCAAATCTCCTAACATGGATGAGTACCTGCAGAGATGATTAGCTGATGGTCTGACTTCTTTAAGGGTTTGCATGTGAGTGAGAGTGTTGTTCTGTAGTTGACTTGAAAGAAACAGCAACTTTCTCATAAAAGCCTTCACCAGGTTATGCATGTCATGAACGAAAAGGCCCTTGCCTTGCAGTTTAGTGCTCAGTTCATTCATCAGTGCCGTCACATCAACAGCAAATGCAAAATCTGCCATCCAGTTCATATCTGAAAGCTCGGGGATGTTTTTGCCTTTCATCTCACAAAACTCTTGAATCTCTGTTTTCAGGTCCCAAAATCTTTTGAGCACTTTGCCCAGACTGAGCCATCTGACAGCTGTGTGGTACATGATGTCACCATGTTCATTCTCATGCTCCTCTAAAAGTGCAACAAACTGCCTGTGATTTAATGCTCGTGCCCTGATAAAGTTAACCGTTTTTGTTACAACATCAATAACATGGTTAAGTTTTAGCACAGACCTGCACAGTACATGCTGATGTATAATACAATGTATCAACACTAAATGATGCTCTGTGCCGAGTTCAGTCACTTTATCTTGGATCTGTTTCAAAAGTCCGACATGTTTTCCTGTCATATTCGGACAACCATCAGTAGTAACGCCTACCAGTTTGTCCCATTTCAGTCCAAGCTTGACCATGCATGCATCGACCTCCTTGAACAGATCGTTTCCCGTTGTCGTTCCTTTTATTGACCTCAATGCTGCCAGCTCCTCCGTAATCTTGAAGTCCTGCCTTATTCCCCGGAGAAACACCAGTAACTGGGCAGTGTCACGGACACCACAGCTCTCATCCAAAGCCAAAGAGAAAAAGTCAAAACTTTCAACTCCACTTTTGAGCTGACATTCGAGATTCTCCGCGATTCCTTCCACCCTTCTGGTGACGGTTCGCCTGGACAGCGGGACTTTTTCAAATGCTTCTTTATTCTCAGGGCATATTAGCGCGGCAGAGCCCACCAAGCACTCTTTCACAAACTCGCCAATCCGAGAACGGCTTGCTGTTTTTAGCGATTTTGTGGGATATGACGAAGCTGGTCTTGGTCGCTGCATCCCGGGCTGTGTGTAGTTTGCTAAAACAGCCTTGTTGTTTTGCTAGCTTTGCTAGCAAGTCTTCTGATATTCGCGCTCTCTCAGCCTCCGCCAAGTGTCTGTATTTCTCCGCGTGTTTTGTCTCATAATGCCGACTCACATTGTACTCCTTAAACACGGCGACGTGCTCTCCACAAACTAAACAGACGGGTTTACCACCGACTTCAGTAAACAAATATTTAGTGCTCCAAATCTTCTTGAAATTTCGGCCTTCAGCATCCACCTTTCTTTTCTTGACGTGCCCGTACATCATTGAGGGGCGACAATCACATGCACTGAGAAGCCGTCGGTGGGGAATCCACCGCCGCCATCTTGTTTGGCCATTTTGATCCGAATCACCACCCCAGCGCCACTGTTGGTGGGAGGCAGTACTACATGCAATATGTTTTGTTCCGACGCACAATTACAGCGTCACTGTCGGTGGGAGGCAAGAGAACATGATCCGCAATGCAACCGTGCTCCTCCAGACTTGAAACCTCGCCAGTGCAGTATAAAAATGGCGGTGTACGGCCGCTGACATGCTTGTTTGTGGACGCCGCCATTATTACTCACGGTCAGCGCCATACTACTCTCAAAACGCAAACCTCGCCAGTGCGGTATCACAATGGTGGCTTATGGGCACCGACATACTTGTTTGTGGTCGCCGCCAAATTTAAAAGGACAACTGATGTCACTGCTTCAGTTACGTCACGGTTTCATGGATCATGTTCAGTTTGAAGAAGCACAAGAACACTGGAGAAACATCCAGGTAGATATTATGTGAATAGAGCTCAGAGTGTTTATAAGGTCCAGAGCCAAGTGGATTGAAGAGGGAGAATCCCCCCCCCATCATATTCCATATTCAATATCTCTCTGAACCTATTTCAACAAGACACTGCAGCTGGAACCACATCTGTAGAGTTCAGCTACTAAACTGATCTGCCTTCTTCATTCATGCAGTGACAATGTGTGGTGCATTAAGCAAAACTAACTACAAAAATGGAGAGTAACTGTAGTTACTTCAGAGTAAATGTCCATGACAAACCTTCAAAAAGTACCTCTGACAACTTTAAAAGAATAAAACCATCCATGAATCACGTCATTGTTCTTTATTATATATTAAAAGCACTTTTAAAGACAAAACCAAACAAATCCACATGAGCAAGCGTGAGCGACTGTGGAAAGGGAAAAAGTCCCTCTAACAGGAAGAAATCTTTGCAGAAACCAGACTCAGAGGTGGAGGCATTCTGCTGGCCGGTTGGGGTGAGAGGATAGAGGAGAGGACAGACAGATAGATAAAAGATACACTCTGAAAATTGGGACAGGAGACTTCAAACCACTATATTGATAGACATCCGGCAGGGAGGATGAGAGCACAGACGACAGGAGCTTGCTAGAACTTTCTCCCACTGGCTATGATGACCTGTGCTTGAAGCCTTGTGTGACCTTCAGCCATCAGGATGTTGATGATGATCTGAAAAAGATGGACAAGGTGCATGCAGATAGGTTTCAAAAGACACAAAATATTGACCACTACTTCTATGATGTCCTCCATTGATTGATCATCTTAATTCTGGAAGCATAACATCAAAAATGTAATCGATGAGTCTCAGGTCCCCCTTCTTGATTTCCATGACCTCCTCCATCTCTTTCAGCATCTCGAAGATCTGTTGCAATACAGACGAATAAAAATAAACAAACTGAGCTTATGTTACATAAAAAATCTCAAACTTGATTGATGAGTCATAGGAGTGTTCTGCATGCAGACATGCGACACTCAATTCCTTTACGGTCTCTGGATCCGTGGTCAGCACAGATGCTGTGTGCATTGTTGGGTGTGCATATGAATGCTCCATGCCCACGCATTCGCTGCTACGATGACGTGACATTCTGATTGAACACTGCGTCTGAAAAAATATTTAAATCAGAATCATTAGTATTTGTTCAAATGTACTGATCTCTCATTGATGATTGCAAACTGACAAGCATCCAAGTGATTCATTGCAGTATGTTATATATAAGATATTCAATCTCCCTCACAACCATTAAACTTTCTCTAATTTGGATGCTCTGATAATAACACAGAAATCCCAGTCAGGTTGTAAAAATCCAGTAATGCAGTATGATAAAAAATACCAGTACGGGTCTAAATAAACCAACACATGGAACAAAGATAAAAAAAGAGCAACATAAACTTTGAGCTGATCTTACTTGAATTGCTCCCAACATAACTATACAACGACTCTTCCTCTCACTAATACTGATATAATGACACCTATCAACCATGTCCTACTTATTAGTGCAGGCTGATGCACACCGTTTTGAGGCTTTTCACCCACGTGACAAAATTCAGCCATTTAGGACGTAAACGCAACTAAATGTTGTGATGAAACTGCAGTTAGCAGGAGTGATAAGTGAAGGCACACAGTAAACTGTGAGTTGTCTGGACGGAGAAATAAAGCAGCAGATATGTGGACAGACTGACACAGTTGGGGAGAGATGAACATATCTGTTCCCTCATGGAAGGTTGTGAAGCTGATCTGGCTCCGGTCTTCCAGTGCGAGTATAAACATAGTCTCTAAATACTGGTATAACTCCACCTACTATTTCGTTCTTATTAGTGCAGGCTGATACTTTACACATAGAAAAAAATGCAATTATTTACCTTAGCAGAAGACAATCCTTTACTCTGTTGAGCTTCGAGTACACGTGTGAAGAAAACAATGCAATGGGAACAAATGTGCGTTTGAAGCGCGGCGCACAGTTTTTTTCCGGCGAGTGGGTCCTCCAACGTCACTTCCGGTGGGTGGGCCTCCGAAAATGTAATTCCCGATGTTCCGCGGGGTCTGATACGTCACTTCCTGTATGTCGCTACAGTAAACGTCACTTCCGGTACGCATATTTTCAAAATGGCGGCAACCGGTAAATAAGTATGGCGGCGCCCGCAACACCGCCATTTTTGATTCTCCACCGACATCTCTTGCATGCACTGATTGACTTGTTTTACGGGTTACGTATACGACGTACGTAGGTTACGTACACTGTACATAAATAAACAGGCTTCAAAGTAAAAGCATTTCCGTTTTAATTTATAGAGCCGATGGTTTTAGTCCACACATTAAAATTCGAAAGAAGCTTTTGTTTTCTTAATTCTAAGCAACCTTTCGCGGGCCGGTCAGAATCGGGTCACGGGCCGCATTTGGCCCGCGGGCCTTAAAATGCCCAGGTCTGGCCTTGAGGAACATGGCCTAATTGTCAACCCTGCTAAGTGCCAGTTTGGTCTGCCTGTGATTGACTTTTTGGGTCATCGTATTTCAACTCAGGGTGCCATTCCATTGCCTTCTAAGGTGCAAGCGGTGACAGATTTCCCTCGTCCAGCCTCGGTTAAGGCCCTGCAGGAGTTTTTGGGCATGATTAATTTCTACAACCTTTCATATTGAGATTACAACTATATACCAAATAAAGGTTTTATCAGCTCTATCAATTACAATGGTCAAATTGTCTCAATGGCTACAGACAGAAAATCGTGGATTTAAATCCACCTGGAGGTGTTTGTGGAATTAACTTGTGTGTGCATGTGTTTCCTCAGGGTTCTCTGGTTTTCTTCCATAGTCCAATTAAATGCATGTTAATGGTAATACTAAACTGACTCTCTGTGTATGTCCCGTGGTAGACTGATGACGTGTTCTGTTTCTTTTGAAACGTATTTTCAGTGACGGCCAGACCAGACGTCAATATAATGTTCAGGAAAGACGTCTCAAAAAACTTTCATTCAGGCTCTTCTGAGGAAGTCTTCTGGATGTCTAGAGACATCGTCTTTAGTTGTGTTCTGGACCTACATGTTGACACAAAGAACAGTGGCTGTGTAAAACACATTGGTTACTGTGGAACTGTGCTGTGTATTCATCAACAACATCTCACATGTTGGAAGATAAACAAGAGCACGGAGCAACATTTTATCAAAAATAATTTATTTATGAAAAATTATTCATTAGAATAAATTGGTTATTTATCAAATAATAATGACATTGGGCCACCACCAGCTAAACTGGAAATAGTTAATGCCAAAAAAAGTGTTATTTAAATTGATTTATGTTTCTCTTTAGATATAACAATCTTGAATAACAGGGAAGGTGTGAGATTGGAGCGCAGGCTGTTTCAAACCAGTGAACCAGGACCGCTTGACCCCGTCAGCTAGAAAGGGTATGTACTGGGTTTCAGAAGATGGCAGTGCCTCGAAGTCAGTGGGGCACTGGGTGGATGTCTGTGACTCCCCCCCCCCCCCTTTTTGTGCGAGTCCCTTGCGAAGATCGTGTGATAATCGCGGGAGACCTCCTCATACAAATGCATCTCCTTGTTTCTGTTGTGGTAAAGTGCGAGCCTCAGCAGAGCGTTGCTCGGTCTTTGACTCGAAGCCTGAATAAGGTTCTTCTGGTACAGACATGGTCTGTTTACCTGAAATGTCTGTATTCTCTGGTTGAGTCATTGGAGCGTGCACAACCATGTCACCTTCGGTGCTCGGTTTTGTACCCTGAAGAACCTGTTCAAGGTTAACATGGTGAGCGCTGGTGATGGTTTTGGTTGTGGAAATGAGGAGAGTTGTGTCATGCGTGTCGTCGCTGGTGAGGGACGAAGGCAGATTGTCAATGAGATGAGAATTAGTTCAAGATTGTGGAATGAACTGTCAGTTAACATCTCTAAAGGTGGAAATGCGGTCACTTTAATCTGACCAGGTGTCAGATTTTGGACCCGTGGGTTGGCTGAACGATTGCTGTTAGAAGCTGGGTGGCCTAGTTCTTAGCCAATGGGAGTCGGGCTGACGACTTGGGACCAAAGGCGCCGTTTGGTGGCAGCGAGTCGGTTTAGGATGTCCTGACCAATAAGCAGTTCTTCTGTGTCCAGATCAGTGACGTGGATGGGATGCGTCGCTGACATGTCCTGCAAAGCTGTTGACCCAGACACATTGAGTGATGTGGTGCAAGTCCTGAGTGAAGCCTCGGTTGTTTATGCTACACTCTTCCACCTGAAGTGGCTTTCCTTAAGTGGCATGCGCAAGCGTGGTTCTAGCAACCCGTGCGAAGGTGTCTGAACACACGAGGGGGATTTCTGACCCAGTACCAAGCAGTGAGAGAGTGTCAACAACCCCTACCACCACTGAAGTGTATCTGTGGTTGGCATAGCCAAGATTACCCAAGAATGTCAAATGGGCCTCTTTCACCTCCTGGATCTCCTCCTCCTGCCAAAATGAACTTTGTGTGCGGAGGGGAGGGGCCAAGTCATGCGGTCAGGGGGAGCCAGGTCCCTTCTTACCAGGCGGGTTCAGGTGCTGCTTCACCACTCTGATGCAGGTTTTAATCCACTGTGGGACATCTGCATCCCAGTTGTTTTGAGTCTGACCTCAGCCTCGGTTTTTAGACTTACCTCTCCTCACCTGAGACCTCAGGACACCTGCATCACCATCATAGTTTTCACCTGAACGGTGGTGCAGCTCCCACACCATCTGCGCATGTTTGCGGAGGTCTTTCATGGTGGGGTTTTGGTCCTGCAGAAAAGGGCGACATCGATCCACACACTGTTGTGGAGGTTGTTAACGAAGAGGGACTTAAAAGTCTGGTCTTTGTCCAATCCTGGTGCATTGTGGCCTTGGAAGTAGGCAGCCCTTAGGCACCTATAAATACTATCTGGGAGTCTCCGCCCCCTTTTGAGTGATTGTAAATGCACCAAAGTTTGCAGAGGCAGGATCATTGTGCAGATGATCCTGCTTCCCTAAGTGCATGACAGAGGGCTGAGTAATGGTCTCTGATGGCAGATGGGAGGGACTCTATGTAAACATGGACACTCCTGGATGTCATCTTCCAGAGAAGCGTAAGCTTCTCTCGGGACGAAGGATGAGGCAGGTTGAAGAGGCAGCGTTCAACCTCCACCAGGTTGTCCGCTACACGAATCTCCGGGTTGTTTGGTTCGAACTGCTCTATGTCCTCTGCAAGGGACTCAAGCTGGCTGGTCCAAAGACCAGGTACCCTTGGGATATCGGAATGGTCAGAGTCATCTGAGCTAGAACATCCTGGTTCTCTCCGGTGGAGAGAGTGAGGGAGCTGATAGCACTGTCAGGTGCTGGAAAATGACAATGTTCCTTCTCCTGAAAAGGAGTGAAAGAGCTGCGAGACCACGTGGTGGTGTGGCTGAGAGCACTGATATCCATCAGTGTGTCATAGCAACTCGCTGTTGAGGTTTCTTCTCTCCTGTGTAGACAGGCATAGAAGACCGGCGACAACAGTCTTCAACTGGGTCATGTGGCTCCCGAGGTA
The DNA here is from genome assembly GCF_963422515.1 of Blennius ocellaris. Taxonomy (NCBI): domain Eukaryota; kingdom Metazoa; phylum Chordata; class Actinopteri; order Blenniiformes; family Blenniidae; genus Blennius; species Blennius ocellaris. The sequence continues at coordinate 224,259 of NW_027661974.1, read as the reverse complement.
TCTTTGCTCTGAGCACGCAGTGTCTCTGACGACTCATGGTAGGAGTCACGCAAAAGCTGTGTTTCGAAAAGTGCGAAAATGTTGTTAATGCACCTGTGGCTTTCACTTCTGTAGTCTATACAAATTGTAACCTCGCAACTGCAACACAGTGTTTTTAGCACCTTGGGTGAGCAATAGTTGTGTTAGTGTACATTTATCTGGGTGAACTTGAATAGTGAAAGTACGAGTTTGTCCTAATGAAATTAAAACTTTATTCTAAAAACATACTCAGTATCTCGTCTGAAGCATCTTTTCGGCCACAACTGATTAAAAGACCATAACAGTCAAATCCAGCATAATAAAAGAGGTTGAAACTGCTTTAACCTAATAAACACTTCATGTTTAAACTTGAATTGAAAAGTACCAGTTTGCTCTAAGGAAATAAAAACTTTATTCCAAAATCACTCTATATCCCATGAGGAGCATCATTTCGGCCACTCCTGATGAAATGAAAATAGCAGTTACTCCACTAAATAAAACTGGTTGAAACTGCTTGAACCTGATAAACACATCATTTAACCTTGAACTAAGAAAGTACTAGTTTGTTCTAATGAAATAAAAACTTTCTTCCAAAATTATTCTATATCCCGTGTGGAGCATCATTTCGGCCACTCCTGGTGAAATGAAAATAGCAGTTACTCCACTAAATAAAACTGGTTGAAACTGCTTGAACCTGATAAACACATCATTTTAACTTGAATTGAGAAAGTACTAGTTTGTTCTAATGAAATAAAAACTTTCTTCCAAAATTACTCAATATCCCGTGTGGAGCATCATTTCGGCCACTCCTGATGAAATGAAAATAGCAGTTACTCCACTAAATAAAACTGGTTGAAACTGCTTGAACCTGATAAACACATCATTTTAACTTGAATTGAGAAAGTACTAGTTTGTTCTAATGAAATAAAAACTTTCTTCCAAAATTACTCTATATCCCGTGAGGAGCATCATTTCGGCCACTCCTAATGAAATGAAAATAGCAGTTACTCCACTAAATATAATTGGTTGAAAGTACTTGCAACTGCTAAGTCCATCATGTTTAAACTTGAATTGAGAAAGTACTAGTTTGTTCTAAGGAAATAAAAACTTTATTCCAAAATCACTCTATATCCCGTGAGGAGCATCATTTCGGCCACTACTGATGAAATGAAAATAGCAGTTACTCCACTAAATAAAACTGGTTGAAACTGCTTGAACCTGATAAACACATCATTTAACCTTGAATTGAGAAAGTACTAGTTTGTTCTAATGAAATAAAAACTTTATTCCAAAATCACTCTATATCTCGTGTGGAGCATCATTTCGGCCACTACTGATGAAATGAAAATAGCAGTTGCTCCACCAATACAACTGGTTGAAACTGCTTGAACCTGATAAACACATCATTTAACCTTGAATTGAGAAAGTACTAGTTTGTTCTAAGGAAATAAAAACTTTCTTCCAAAATTACTCTATATCCCGTGTGGAGCATCATTTCGGCCACTCCTGATGAAATGAAAATAGCAGTTACTCCACTAAATATAATTGGTTGAAACTGCTTGAACCTGATAAACACATCATTTTAACTTGAATTGAGAAAGTACTAGTTTGTTCTAATGAAATAAAAACTTTCTTCCAAAATTACTCAATATCCCGTGTGGAGCATCATTTCGGCCACTCCTGATGAAATGAAAATAGCAGTTACTCCACTAAATAAAACTGGTTGAAACTGCTTGAACCTGATAAACACATCATTTAAACTTGAACTAAGAAAGTACTAGTTTGTTCTAATGAAATAAAAACTTTCTTCCAAAATTACTCTATATCCCGTGTGGAGCATCATTTCGGCCACTCCTGATGAAATGAAAATAGCAGTTACTCCACTAAATAAAACTGGTTGAAACTGCTTGAACCTGATAAACACATCATTTTAACTTGAATTGAGAAAGTACTAGTTTGTTCTAATGAAATAAAAACTTTCTTCCAAAATTACTCTATATCCCGTGAGGAGCATCATTTCGGCCACTCCTAATGAAATGAAAATAGCAGTTACTCCACCAAATAAAACTGGTTGAAACTGCTTGAACCTGATAAACACATCATTTTAACTTGAATTGAGAAAGTACTAGTTTGTTCTAATGAAATAAAAACTTTCTTCCAAAATTACTCTATATCCCGTGAGGAGCATCATTTCGGCCACTCCTAATGAAATGAAAATAACAGTTACTCCACTAAATATAATTGGTTGAAAGTACTTGCAACTGCTAAGTCCATCATGTTTAAACTTGAATTGAGAAAGTACTAGTTTGTTCTAAGGAAATAAAAACTTTATTCCAAAATTACTCTATATCCCGTGTGGAGCATCATTTCGGCCACTCCTGATGAAATGAAAATAGCAGTTACTCCACCAAATAAAACTGGTTGAAACTGCTTGAACCTGATAAACACATCATTTAACCTTGAATTGAGAAAGTACTAGTTTGTTCTAAGGAAATAAAAACTTTCTTCCAAAATTACTCTATATCCCGTGTGGAGCATCATTTCGGCCACTCCTGATGAAATGAAAATAGCAGTTACTCCACTAAATATAATTGGTTGAAACTGCTTGAACCTGATAAACACATCATTTTAACTTGAATTGAGAAAGTACTAGTTTGTTCTAATGAAATAAAAACTTTCTTCCAAAATTACTCAATATCCCGTGTGGAGCATCATTTCGGCCACTCCTGATGAAATGAAAATAGCAGTTACTCCACCAAATAAAACTGGTTGAAACTGCTTGAACCTGATAAACACATCATTTAAACTTGAACTAAGAAAGTACTAGTTTGTTCTAATGAAATAAAAACTTTCTTCCAAAATTACTCTATATCCCGTGTGGAGCATCATTTCGGCCACTCCTGATGAAATGAAAATAGCAGTTACTCCACTAAATAAAACTGGTTGAAACTGCTTGAACCTGATAAACACATCATTTAAACTTGAACTAAGAAAGTACTAGTTTGTTCTAATGAAATAAAAACTTTCTTCCAAAATTACTCTATATCCCGTGTGGAGCATCATTTCGGCCACTCCTGATGAAATGAAAATAGCAGTTACTCCACTAAATAAAACTGATTGAAACTGCTTGAACCTGATAAACACATCATTTAAACTTGAATTGACAAAGTACTAGTTTGTTCTAATGAAATAAAAACTTTATTCCAAAATCACTCTATATCCCATGAGGAGCATCATTTCGGCCACTACTGATGAAATGAAAATAGCAGTTACTCCACTAAATAAAACTGGTTGAAACTGCTTGAACCTGATAAACACATCATTTTAACTTGAATTGAGAAAGTACTAGTTTGTTCTAATGAAATAAAAACTTTCTTCCAAAATTACTCTATATCCCGTGTGGAGCATCATTTCGGCCACTCCTAATGAAATGAAAATAGCAGTTACTCCACTAAATATAATTGGTTGAAAGTACTTGCAACTGCTAAGTCCATCATGTTTAAACTTGAATTGAGAAAGTACTAGTTTGTTCTAAGGAAATAAAAACTTTCTTCCAAAATTACTCTATATCCCGTGTGGAGCATCATTTCGGCCACTCCTGATGAAATGAAAATAGCAGTTACTCCACTAAATATAATTGTTTGAAAGTGCTTGCAACTGCTATGTCCATCATGTTTAACCTTGAATTGAGAAACTACTAGTTTGTTCTAATGAAATAAAAACTTTATTCCAAAATCACTCTATATCCCGTGAGGAGCATCATTTCGGCCACTACTGATGAAATGAAAATAGCAGTTACTCCACTAAATATAATTGGTTGAAAGTACTTGCAACTGCTAAGTCCATCATTTAAAAGTTGAATAGTGAGAGTTTAGTATGTTTCGTGAAATACAAACTTTATTCTAAAAACACACTCAGTATCTCGTCTGAAGCATTTTTTCGGCCACAACTGATGAGAAGACCATAAGCAGTCAAATCCAGCATAATGAAACTGCTTCAACCTGATAAACACTTCATGTTTAAACTTGAATAGTGAAAGTACGACTATGGTCTAGTAAAATACAAACTTTATTCTAAAAACCAACTCTCAAGCTCCTCATCCTATCTCTAAGGGTGCGTCAGCCACCCTACGCAGGAAGCTCACTTCAACCGCTTGTATCCGGGATCTCGTTCTTTCGGTCATGACCCATAGTTCATGGCTGTGGTGGAGGCAATAACTCGGGTCTGGGAGGAGTTTGGAGAGGCCATGGAAGAGGACTTTCGGTCTGCCCCGAGGAAATTCTGGCAAACCGACTCCATGCTCCGGGAGCATGGAGTCCGGGGCCCTTCATCCCTGCAACATCGCGTGACGCGGGGACGGTACCTCTGGACAGGCAGAATGGGGTCGTGGTCCCTCTCTTCAAGGAGGGGGATCGGAGGGTGTGTTCCAACTACAGAGGGATCACACTCCTCAGCCTCCCCAGGAAAGTCTATTCCAGTGTACTGGAGTGGAGGGTCCGGCCGTTAGTCAAACCTTGGATCCAAGAGGAATAATGCGGTTTTCATTCTGGTCGTGGAACACTGGACCAGCTCTATACCCTCCACCAGCTGCTTGAGGGTTCATGGGAGTTTGCCCAACCAGTCCACATGTGTTTTCTGGATCTTGAGAAGGCGTTCGACCGCGTCCCCTGAGACATCCTGTGGGGGGGTGCTCCGGGAGCATGGAGTCCGGGGCCCTTTGTTAAGCGCTGTTCGGTCTTTGTATTCCCGGAACAGGAGTTTGGTTTGCATTGGCGGCAATAAGTCGGACCTGTTTGCAGTGGTTTCACCTGATCCGCCAGTGGCAGACAGAAAAAAGCATTAGCCAAATCTATACAAGAGAAAAATCTATGTTCAGGTGAGAGATGTGACAACGCAGTTTTGAGATGTCTGGAATCTCGTTTCTCTGCACATGTTGCCGGGACCGGCAGCCAGGTGGGACTCGGCTGAGATCCTCAACACCAGCCCCTGGGTACTTCTCAGGGTGATAAAGAGGAAGTGGTCCGAGCCCAGGTGAACGGGTCGATTTAAGGTCGTCGAGAGGACGTCTCACGCTGTTCGGCTGAGTGACAAAGGCTCCCCAGGAAAGTCTATTCCAGGGTACTGGAGAGGAGGGTCCGGCCGTTAGTCGAACCCTGGATAAAAGAGGAACAATGCGGTGCCATCTGTCGCAGTGTACTCTGGCGGGAGAACCACATCGCACTCTTCAGGAGACCTCCATCCATCTGAAGCAAGTTGCCCCTGGATTGGCTGATCCAGGAGACAGCTCCACACGTCAAAGGGCGGAATAATCCCTGTACACCGAAGTAAGAAGAACACAGAGAAGTAGACGGCAGCAAGGGAGGAGGTGAAATAGCGCTCCTCTCTGTTCATGTGACGTGCCAAGTCCATCCATCCATCCATCCATTTTCTGCCGCTTATCCGGGGCCGCGTCGCGGAGGCAATTCTGCTCAGACTTCCCTCACCCCAGACACTTCCTCCAGCTCTTCCGGTGGCACCCCAAGGCGTTCCCAGGCCAGCCGAGAGACAGGGCAACTCCAGAGAGAGAGGGCAACTCCAGAGCAGTGGAGTATCCAGCCCCCGTCGAGGAGCTGGGTTCCGGAGTCCAAGCTGTAAGTGGAGGCGAGCCCGACTATATCTAGACGGTATCTCTCAGCCTCCCTCACAAGCTCGGGCTCCTTCCCCCCCAGCGAGGTCACATTCCATGTCCCAATAGCCAGATTCTGTGGCCGGGGATCGGGTCGTCGAGGCCTCTGCCGTCGACTGCCCCCCAATCCACAATGCACCCAACCCCTACGGCAGCCTCTGTAGGTGGTGGGCCCACAGGAGGGGCAAGTCCCCCGACAACATAGCTCCGAGGGTCATTCGGGTGCTCAAACTCCCCCACCACGACAAGGTTGCAGTTCAAGGGGGAGTCACCACCGTTTAAAAGTTTTGTATGTTGCTATTTGAGTATATGATTGTTGATTTTGCTTACATATGACCTCTATTATACGAAGAGTGCCTCATACTGTATTGACACTAATTATTGACCTCTGGGGTCAGAGGTCAAAAGGGGAATTGAAGGAATATAGTGGTTGAACATTTGTTTTCTGTGTGACAACTGGACATATTGTATTCAGTTGTGTTTCTACACTACTGGGGTTTCTCCCACTGCCCAAGTTGGGAAAACACAGCTATAAATCCATGTTCAGGGACATTCCAAGTTGGTTGGCGATGTCTCCTCAGTGCTCTACTTGCAAAAACATGGTCAAGGTAAGATTGGATCAACAGATAAGAGGTCACTTTGTCCCACAGAACGTCAAGCTCTGAGAAGAACCAGTTTGAAGCAGTTTTGGGAACAAAGGAATAGCAAATTCACTATAGCAACGCATACATCACGAGGAACCGACCAATGTGAGGTTGAGGTGGTGTATGCAAATGTATAAATATGAACCACGTGTTGCAGTTGTGCCCTTCTTCATTGTAAACCTGGCCTGCACACTTGGGTCTGCAAGGAAGAACGGTCTGAGCTCGTATTATGTAATCTGATATATGTATTTTTGTAATCTCTTGTTTGTGTGATTATTAAATTCACTATTGAAGAAATTAACTCTGTTCCTGCCTCTCCCGGATCAAACGAACAAGCAGGAATTCAGGGGAACACAGGAACGAATTCCAACACTAAGCATCTCTACCTAAAGTCAGTTTTTTTTTTTTTATTAAACCAGCCTGAGCAGCTCCATCTAGAGACAGTAACGTGATTTTCTAAATCAAACCAGCCTGAGCAGCACCATCTAGAGACAGTAACGTGATTTTCTAAATCAAACCAGCCTGAGCAGCACCATCTAGAGACAGTAACGTGATTTTCTAAATCAAACCAGCCTGATCAGCTCTATCTAAAGGCAGTAACACAATTTGTCTAGATTAAACCAGCCTGAGCAGCTCTATCTTAAGAAAATAACATGATTTTTTTCTCAATTAAACCAGCCTGAGCAGCTCTATCTTAAAGGAGTACAGTAGGATTTTCCCGAATTTTAGGAAAGAACCGCCCTCTCCACCTTTTGAAAAATGCACGCAAAGCTCTACCTGCTCCCGAGATGGAACGCCTACTAAAACGTGTGCGAGAGACATGAACGAGCCCAGTTCTCCTCGTGCACGCACTGTTTACAAGTCACAAGTCAGCATCGCTTACACAAGCTCACTTTACAAGAAGATTTGAACTTTTTCCACTAATCAACCCTGGAAAGTTACAATATAGACATAGATAACTTTTACTGGAAGTGATTTGAAATGGATTTCTCCAAATAGAATGCCAAACTTTACCTGTCGAGTAGAAACTTCGCGACTGAAGCATCAGTGGGAAGCCCAACCTGGGCTTTCAGCGCACGCCATCGTGTGAAAGAATCTCCCAAAAACACTCTGGTCTTGTTTCTCTCTTCCGAAGCCTTTCTCTTCTTCTCATACACTTCGAAGACACTTTTTCTCTTTTGTGACCCTCTGCCATTTTCAAAGTACCCGGTGAGAACTGCGAGCTCGCTGAAGGCGCAGCTCACCATATACACCTGAAAGCACGCATGCGCAGAAAGTGAAAACTAATAGATCCACGCTACCTGGGGACGAGCCCATACGACGGCCTTGCGTAATATATCACCAGAATGATTGACAGTTGGGAGTACCAATAGTCTTGATGATCCACCCGGAAAAAGAAAATCCTCCTGTACACCTTTAAGACAGTAACATGATTTTACTTGATTAAACCAGCCTGAGAAGCTCTATCTTAAAAAAGTACACTCAAAAATGAAATGACAGAATTGTTTTTTCAGTGTGACATGATTTTCCTCGATTAAACCATGGTCCAAGTGGAGGAACGTGGGAGCAGCGCTTCAAAGGGTTGAGTGGAAATCTCCACCAACGGCTGATCCCACGTTTCATCGGGCTCATCCATCCCTCCGGACAGGGCCTCACAGCCAGAGACAGGTGAGCCGTTTAGGGACTATTCAGTAACAAGAACTTAGAGCTGTGATTTCACTTGTATATAAGTTAAAGATGTAAAGCAAAGTTGGACTCTTCAGGTGATGAAATATACATTAAATGTCCACCAATGACTGTTGAGATGGTTGATCATTTAGTTTTAAACGTAGTAAACATAGAAAATACTTTGGCTGGTTATTGTGATTAAATTAAATTACATCTCACAACAAAACATGCTTTTAAAATAACAAAGACATTTGATCCAAATTACATTGAATTTAATACAAGAGACCCATTCTACAAAACAAACCTTTCCTCCTGCAATTAGCCTTTCAATACCACCTCACTCCGTGTGTGTTGTCCTCACAATCAATCAAAGTGATCTGGTGTCTCCTGGTGTTGATCTTAAGAGTCTCTCAACTTGTGGAACCTGTGCATTTAACACTTTTCTTTTGTCTACAGTGTGTTGTGGGAATCTCCCAGAACCTGTATCTCGCCCACCTTGCTGCTCCTCCTGTCACCTGCAGTACAAGGTGATTTCGTCTGTCCACTTCTGGCTCTAAAGACTCTTCTGGCTGTTTGTACCTACATGAACATCATTACATGCAGCTTGTTTACCAGAGCTTTACTTCAAGTCATTGCACAGCTAGAAAACTTTAGTTTAGTAAGTCTCAGTAAGGTCTGAGTGCGTATCACATGTTTAGGTGCAACCAGGGTTGGGTAGTCATGGAATACATGTAACAGTGTTACATAATTAGGATACAAAAAACATATAACTGTAATCTGTTACAGTACATAAAAAAATGTGTAATCTCGTTACAGGTATGCTCGATAAAAACTGGGATTACTGAGCAGGATTACAGTAGAAATCAGATGGAATAAACTAGAAATGCAGCTGTCACATGCGCCATGCACTGGCATTGCGACACTTCCCGACGCTTTCAGGCTGACAATCCATGCTTTGCCATGGATTCTGCAGACAGTTGCTTTCATCACTATGTTTTAAAGTCGGAGAAATCTCTTAACCTCTCTGTACAATGCAAACTATGTCTCCCAGCCGTGAAAGTGCTGTGAACGTCCAGGAACTGGACATCTCACCTGAAGAAACATAGAAACATAAAACCTGCTCACTTTCACTGATACACACATGGACTCTGTTTACTAGTTTTATTAGCTCGTAATATGCTTCCTACCTGTTCTCAATACGTTTAGAGGCTCTTGTGTTTTAGGGATTAATTGGGGCGACACGTGCCATCACTTTTTTCTTTTTACTCAATGAGTGATTCATGCTGCCAGATACAGCCTCTCATCAAACATTCACATTTATTCCGGAAACTTGCCAAAAGTTTAAACTCTATTCTGCATATGAATTTTATTTCTAAATTGAAAGCAGTAAATGGCATTGTTTACACATGCCGGTAAGTGTCTGTGTTATTATTAGGTAAAGAGAAAGTGAGGGTTATTTTAACAAAAAATTTTTTTATTCAGTGCAGTTATTCAAAACAATTGTAAACATGAAACATTTGTAACTCTTTTTTTAATTACATTCACCAAAAACACTTTTTTCTATTAAGACATCACAATGTCTTTGTATGCCAAATATCATTAACAAGATATGTCACATTATGATTGTCAAACTGCCAAGCTGTGCAGACAAAAAGTAATAGTGAACACACATTTGGGTATTTTCTTGTTCAGTGAGAGAAATCTAGCCTTTGCTGCCCTTTAACGAGTGCATCAAAGTCAGGTTGAATGTCTGAGGTGGAGATGCGAAGCACAGCTGACAGATGATCATCAGTAAGAGAGGATCTGAACCTGGATTTGGTAAACTTCATTACTGAGAATGTTTGTTCACATATGTAGGTAGATCCAAACAGAACCAACATCTTCTGAGCATGTCTCCTCATGTTTGGAAAGTTCTCCTCCTTAAGAGATGAGTAGAACTCCAGCAGTGATGCTGACTTAAAGTGCTCTGCCAGTACTGTGTAAGACTGCAGGTCAATGAGCTCCAGCTGAACATCACTGGGTGCATCATCTACTCTGCAGGCAAAGGGAGAGGAAACCAGGTGCATTTCATCCTCAATGTTTTTACAATCATCAAATCGCCTTAAAAACTCACCATGCAAATCTCCTAACATGGATGAGTACCTGCAGAGATGATTAGCTGATGGTCTGACTTATTTAAGGGTTTGCATGTGAGTGAGAGTGTTGTTCTGTAGTTGACTTGAAAGAAACAGCAACTTTCTCATAAAAGCCTTCACCAGGTTATGCATGTCATGAACGAAAAGGCCCTTGCCTTGCAGTTTAGTGCTCAGTTCATTCATCAGTGCCGTCACATCAACAGCAAATGCAAAATCTGCCATCCAGTTCATATCTGAAAGCTCGGGGATGTTTTTGCCTTTCATCTCACAAAACTCTTGAATCTCTGTTTTCAGGTCCCAAAATCTTTTGAGCACTTTGCCCAGACTGAGCCATCTGACAGCTGTGTGGTACATGATGTCACCATGTTCATTCTCATGCTCCTCTAAAAGTGCAACAAACTGCCTGTGATTTAATGCTCGTGCCCTGATAAAGTTAACCGTTTTTGTTACAACATCAATAACATGGTTAAGTTTTAGCACAGACCTGCACAGTACATGCTGATGTATAATACAATGTATCAACACTAAATGATGCTCTGTGCCGAGTTCAGTCACTTTATCTTGGATCTGTTTCAAAAGTCCGACATGTTTTCCTGTCATATTCGGACAACCATCAGTAGTAACGCCTACCAGTTTGTCCCATTTCAGTCCAAGCTTGACCATGCATGCATCGACCTCCTTGAACAGATCGTTTCCCGTTGTCGTTCCTTTTATTGACCTCAATGCTGCCAGCTCCTCCGTAATCTTGAAGTCCTGCCTTATTCCCCGGAGAAACACCAGTAACTGGGCAGTGTCACGGACACCACAGCTCTCATCCAAAGCCAAAGAGAAAAAGTCAAAACTTTCAACTCCACTTTTGAGCTGACATTCGAGATTCTCCGCGATTCCTTCCACCCTTCTGGTGACGGTTCGCCTGGACAGCGGGACTTTTTCAAATGCTTCTTTATTCTCAGGGCATATTAGCGCGGCAGAGCCCACCAAGCACTCTTTCACAAACTCGCCAATCCGAGAACGGCTTGCTGTTTTTAGCGATTTTGTGGGATATGACGAAGCTGGTCTTGGTCGCTGCATCCCGGGCTGTGTGTAGTTTGCTAAAACAGCCTTGTTGTTTTGCTAGCTTTGCTAGCAAGTCTTCTGATATTCGCGCTCTCTCAGCCTCCGCCAAGTGTCTGTATTTCTCCGCGTGTTTTGTCTCATAATGCCGACTCACATTGTACTCCTTAAACACGGCGACGTGCTCTCCACAAACTAAACAGACGGGTTTACCACCGACTTCAGTAAACAAATATTTAGTGCTCCAAATCTTCTTGAAATTTCGGCCTTCAGCATCCACCTTTCTTTTCTTGACGTGCCCGTACATCATTGAGGGGCGACAATCACATGCACTGAGAAGCCGTCGGTGGGGAATCCACCGCCGCCATCTTGTTTGGCCATTTTGATCCGAATCACCACCCCAGCGCCACTGTTGGTGGGAGGCAGTACTACATGCAATATGTTTTGTTCCGACGCACAATTACAGCGTCACTGTCGGTGGGAGGCAAGAGAACATGATCCGCAATGCAACCGTGCTCCTCCAGACTTGAAACCTCGCCAGTGCGGTATAAAAATGGCGGTGTACGGCCGCTGACATGCTTGTTTGTGGACGCCGCCATTATTACTCACGGTCAGCGCCATACTACTCTCAAAACGCAAACCTCGCCAGTGCGGTATCACAATGGTGGCTTATGGGCACCGACATACTTGTTTTTGGCCGCCGCCATGCGTGTTTGTGGTCGCCGCCATATTTAAAAGGACAACTGATGTCACTGCTTCAGTTACGTCACGGTTTCATGGATCATGTTCAGTTTGAAGAAGCACAAGAACACTGGAGAAACATCCAGGTAGATATTATGTGAATAGAGCTCAGAGTGTTTATAAGGTCCAGAGCCAAGTGGATTGAAGAGGGAGAATCCCCCCCCCCATCATATTCCATATTCAATATCTCTCTGAACCTATTTCAACAAGACACTGCAGCTGGAACCACATCTGTAGAGTTCAGCTACTAAACTGATCTGCCTTCTTCATTCATGCAGTGACAATGTGTGGTGCATTAAGCAAAACTAACTACAAAAATGGAGAGTAACTGTAGTTACTTCAGAGTAAATGTCCATGACAAACCTTCAAAAAGTACCTCTGACAACTTTAAAAGAATAAAACCATCCATGAATCACGTCATTGTTCTTTATTATATATTAAAAGCACTTTTAAAGACAAAACCAAACAAATCCACATGAGCAAGCGTGAGCGACTGTGGAAAGGGAAAAAGTCCCTCTAACAGGAAGAAATCTTTGCAGAAACCAGACTCAGAGGTGGAGGCATTCTGCTGGCCGGTTGGGGTGAGAGGATAGAGGAGAGGACAGACAGATAGATAAAAGATACACTCTGAAAATTGGGACAGGAGACTTCAAACCACTATATTGATAGACATCCGGCAGGGAGGATGAGAGCACAGACGACAGGAGCTTGCTAGAACTTTCTCCCACTGGCTATGGTGACCTGTGCTTGAAGCCTTGTGTGACCTTCAGCCATCAGGATGTTGATGATGATCTGAAAAAGATGGACAAGGTGCATGCAGATAGGTTTCAAAAGACACAAAATATTGACCACTACTTCTATGATGTCCTCCATTGATTGATCATCTTAATTCTGGAAGCATAACATCAAAAATGTAATCGATGAGTCTCAGGTCCCCCTTCTTGATTTCCATGACCTCCTCCATCTCTTTCAGCATCTCGAAGATCTGTTGCAATACAGACGAATAAAAATAAACAAACTGAGCTTATGTTACATAAAAAATCTCAAACTTGATTGATGAGTCATAGGAGTGTTCTGCATGCAGACATGCGACACTCAATTCCTTTACGGTCTCTGGATCCGTGGTCAGCACAGATGCTGTGTGCATTGTTGGGTGTGCATATGAATGCTCCATGCCCACGCATTCGCTGCTACGATGACGTGACATTCTGATTGAACACTGCGTCTGAAAAAATATTTAAATCAGAATCATTAGTATTTGTTCAAATGTACTGATCTCTCATTGATGATTGCAAACTGACAAGCATCCAAGTGATTCATTGCAGTATGTTATATATAAGATATTCAATCTCCCTCACAACCATTAAACTTTCTCTAATTTGGATGCTCTGATAATAACACAGAAATCCCAGTCAGGTTGTAAAAATCCAGTAATGCAGTATGATAAAAAATACCAGTACGGGTCTAAATAAACCAACACATGGAACAAAGATAAAAAAAGAGCAACATAAACTTTGAGCTGATCTTACTTGAATTGCTCCCAACATAACTATACAACGACTCTTCCTCTCACTAATACTGATATAATGACACCTATCAACCATGTCCTACTTATTAGTGCAGGCTGATGCACACCGTTTTGAGGCTTTTCACCCACGTGACAAAATTCAGCCATTTAGGACGTAAACGCAACTAAATGTTGTGATGAAACTGCAGTTAGCAGGAGTGATAAGTGAAGGCACACAGTAAACTGTGAGTTGTCTGGACGGAGAAATAAAGCAGCAGATATGTGGACAGACTGACACAGTTGGGGAGAGATGAACATATCTGTTCCCTCATGGAAGGTTGTGAAGCTGATCTGGCTCCGGTCTTCCAGTGCGAGTATAAACATAGTCTCTAAATACTGGTATAACTCCACCTACTATTTCGTTCTTATTAGTGCAGGCTGATACTTTACACATAGAAAAAAATGCAATTATTTACCTTAGCAGAAGACAATCCTTTACTCTGTTGAGCTTCGAGTACACGTGTGAAGAAAACAATGCAATGGGAACAAATGTGCGTTTGAAGCGCAGCGCACAGTTTTTTTCCGGCGAGTGGGTCCTCCAACGTCACTTCCGGTGGGTGGGCCTCCGAAAACGTAATTCCCGATGTTCCGCGGGGTCTGATACGTCACTTCCGGTACGCATATTTTCAAAATGGCGGCAACCGGTAAATAAGTATGGCGGCGCCCGCAACACCGCCATTTTTGATTCTCCACCGACATCTCTTGCATGCACTGATTGACTTGTTTTACGGGTTACGTATACGACGTACGTAGGTTACGTACACTGTACATAAATAAACAGGCTTCAAAGTAAAAGCATTTCCGTTTTAATTTATAGAGCCGATGGTTTTAGTCCACACATTAAAATTCGAAAGAAGCTTTTGTTTTCTTAATTCTAAGCAACCTTTCGCGGGCCGGTCAGAATCGGGTCACGGGCCGCATTTGGCCCGCGGGCCTTAAAATGCCCAGGTCTGGCCTTGAGGAACATGGCCTAATTGTCAACCCTGCTAAGTGCCAGTTTGGTCTGCCTGTGATTGACTTTTTGGGTCATCGTATTTCAACTCAGGGTGCCATTCCATTGCCTTCTAAGGTGCAAGCGGTGACAGATTTCCCTCGTCCAGCCTCGGTTAAGGCCCTGCAGGAGTTTTTGGGCATGATTAATTTCTACAACCTTTCATATTGAGATTACAACTATATACCAAATAAAGGTTTTATCAGCTCTATCAATTACAATGGTCAAATTGTCTCAATGGCTACAGACAGAAAATCGTGGATTTAAATCCACCTGGAGGTGTTTGTGGAATTAACTTGTGTGTGCATGTGTTTCCTCAGGGTTCTCTGGTTTTCTTCCATAGTCCAATTAAATGCATGTTAATGGTAATACTAAACTGACTCTCTGTGTATGTCCCGTGGTAGACTGATGACGTGTTCTGTTTCTTTTGAAACGTATTTTCAGTGACGGCCAGACCAGACGTCAATATAATGTTCAGGAAAGACGTCTCAAAAAACTTTCATTCAGGCTCTTCTGAGGAAGTCTTCTGGATGTCTAGAGACATCGTCTTTAGTTGTGTTCTGGACCTACATGTTGACACAAAGAACAGTGGCTGTGTAAAACACATTGGTTACTGTGGAACTGTGCTGTGTATTCATCAACAACATCTCACATGTTGGAAGATAAACAAGAGCACGGAGCAACATTTTATCAAAAATAATTTATTTATGAAAAATTATTCATTAGAATAAATTGGTTATTTATCAAATAATAATGACATTGGGCCACCACCAGCTAAACTGGAAATAGTTAATGCCAAAAAAAGTGTTATTTAAATTGATTTATGTTTCTCTTTAGATATAACAATCTTGAATAACAGGGAAGGTGTGAGATTGGAGCGCAGGCTGTTTCAAACCAGTGAACCAGGACCGCTTGACCCCGTCAGCTAGAAAGGGTATGTACTGGGTTTCAGAAGATGGCAGTGCCTCGAAGTCAGTGGGGACGCACTGGGTGGATGTCTGTGACTCCCCCCCCCCCCCTTTTTGTGCGAGTCCCTTGCGAAGATCGTGTGATAATCGCGGGAGACCTCCTCATACAAATGCATCTCCTTGTTTCTGTTGTGGTAAAGTGCGAGCCTCAGCAGAGCGTTGCTCGGTCTTTGACTCGAAGCCTGAATAAGGTTCTTCTGGTACAGACATGGTCTGTTTACCTGAAATGTCTGTATTCTCTGGTTGAGTCATTGGAGCGTGCACAACCATGTCACCTTCGGCGCTCGGTTTTGTACCCTGAAGAACCTGTTCAAGGTTAACATGGTGAGCGCTGGTGGTGGTTTTGGTTGTGGAAATGAGGAGAGTTGTGTCATGCGTGTCGTCGCTGGTGAGGGACGAAGGCAGATTGTCAATGAGATGAGAATTAGTTCAAGATTGTGGAATGAACTGTCAGTTAACATCTCTAAAGGTGGAAATGCGGTCACTTTAATCTGACCAGGTGTCAGATTTTGGACCCGTGGGTTGGCTGAACGATTGCTGTTAGAAGCTGGGTGGCCTAGTTCTTAGCCAATGGGAGTCGGGCTGACGACTTGGGACCAAAGGCGCCGTTTGGTGGCAGCGAGTCGGTTTAGGATGTCCTGACCAATAAGCAGTTCTTCTGTGTCCAGATCAGTGACGTGGATGGGATGCGTCGCTGACATGTCCTGCAAAGCTGTTGACCCAGACACATTGAGTGATGTGGTGCAAGTCCTGAGTGAAGCCTCGGTTGTTTATGCTACACTCTTCCACCTGAAGTGGCTTTCCTTAAGTGGCATGCGCAAGCGTGGTTCTAGCAACCCGTGCGAAGGTGTCTGAACACATGAGGGGGATTTCTGACCCAGTACCAAGCAGTGAGAGAGTGTCAACAACCCCTACCACCACTGAAGTGTATCTGTGGTTGGCATAGCCAAGATTACCCAAGAATGTCAAATGGGCCTCTTTCACCTCCTGGATCTCCTCCTCCTGCCAAAATGAACTTTGTGTGCGGAGGGGAGGGGCCAAGTCATGCGGTCAGGGGGAGCCAGGTCCCTTCTTACCAGGCGGGTTCAGGTGCTGCTTCACCACTCTGATGCAGGTTTTAATCCACTGTGGGACATCTGCATCCCAGTTGTTTTGAGTCTGACCTCAGCCTCGGTTTTTAGACTTACCTCTCCTCACCTGAGACCTCAGGACACCTGCATCACCATCATAGTTTTCACCTGAACGGTGGTGCAGCTCCCACACCATCTGCGCATGTTTGCGGAGGTCTTTCATGGTGGGGTTTTGGTCCTGCAGAAAAGGGCGACATCGATCCACACACTGTTGTGGAGGTTGTTAACGAAGAGGGACTTAAAAGTCTGGTCTTTGTCCAATCCTGGTGCATTGTGGCCTTGGAAGTAGGCAGCCCTTAGGCACCTATAAATACTATCTGGGAGTCTCCGCCCCCTTTTGAGTGATTGTAAATGCACCAAAGTTTGCAGAGGCAGGATCATTGTGCAGATGATCCTGCTTCCCTAAGTGCATGACAGAGGGCTGAGTAATGGTCTCTGATGGCAGATGGGAGGGACTCTATGTAAACATGGACACTCCTGGATGTCATCTTCCAGAGAAGCGTAAGCTTCTCTCGGGACGAAGGATGAGGCAGGTTGAAGAGGCAGCGTTCAACCTCCACCAGGTTGTCCGCTACACGAATCTCCGGGTTGTTTGGTTCGAACTGCTCTATGTCCTCTGCAAGGGACTCAAGCTGGCTGGTCCAAAGACCAGGTACCCTTGGGATATCGGAATGGTCAGAGTCATCTGAGCTAGAACATCCTGGTTCTCTCCGGTGGAGAGAGTGAGGGAGCTGATAGCACTGTCAGGTGCTGGAAAATGACAATGTTCCTTCTCCTGAAAAGGAGTGAAAGAGCTGCGAGACCACGTGGTGGTGTGGCTGAGAGCACTGATATCCATCAGTGTGTCATAGCAACTCGCTGTTGAGGTTTCTTCTCTCCTGTGTAGACAGGCATAGAAGACCGGCGACAACAGTCTTCAACTGGGTCATGTGGCTCCCGAGGTATCTTTGCTCTGAGCACGCAGTGTCTCTGACGACTCATGGTAGGAGTCACGCAAAAGCTGTGTTTCGAAAAGTGCGAAAATGTTGTTAATGCACCTGTGGCTTTCACTTCTGTAGTCTATACAAATTGTAACCTCGCAACTGCAACACAGTGTTTTTAGCACCTTGGGTGAGCAATAGTTGTGTTAGTGTACATTTATCTGGGTGAACTTGAATAGTGAAAGTACGAGTTTGTCCTAATGAAATTAAAACTTTATTCTAAAAACATACTCAGTATCTCGTCTGAAGCATCTTTTCGGCCACAACTGATGAAAAGACCATAACAGTCAAATCCAGCATAATAAAAGAGGTTGAAACTGCTTTAACCTAATAAACACTTCATGTTTAAACTTGAATTGAAAAGTACCAGTTTGCTCTAAGGAAATAAAAACTTTATTCCAAAATTACTCTATATCCCGTGTGGAGCATCATTTCGGCCACTCCTGATGAAATGAAAATAGCAGTTACTCCACCAAATAAAACTGGTTGAAACTGCTTGAACCTGATAAACAAATCATTTAAAACTTGAATAGTTAAAGTACTAGTTTGTTCTAATGAAATAAAAACTTTATTCCAAAATCACTCTATATCCCGTGAGGAGCATCATTTCGGCCACTACTGATGAAATGAAAATAGCAGTTACTCCACTAAATAAAACTGGTTTGAAACTGCTTGAACCTGATAAACACATCATTTAACCTTGAATTGAGAAAGTACTAGTTTGTTCTAAGGAAATAAAAACTTTATTCCAAAATTACTCTATATCCCGTGTGGAGCATCATTTCGGCCACTACTGATGAAATGAAAATAGCAGTTACTCCACTAAATATAATTGTTTGAAAGTGCTTGCAACTGCTATGTCCATCATGTTTAACCTTGAATTGAGAAACTACTAGTTTGTTCTAATGAAATAAAAACTTTATTCCAAAATCACTCTATATCCCGTGAGGAGCATCATTTCGGCCACTACTGATGAAATGAAAATAGCAGTTACTCAACTAAATATAATTGTTTGAAAGTGCTTGCAACTGCTATGTCCATCATGTTTAACCTTGAATTGAGAAAGTACTAGTTTGTTCTAATGAAATAAAAACTTTATTCCAAAATCACTCTATATCCCGTGAGGAGCATCATTTCGGCCACTACTGATGAAATGAAAATAGCAGTTACTCCACTAAATATAATTGTTTGAAAGTGCTTGCAACTGCTATGTCCATCATGTTTAACCTTGAATTGAGAAAGTACTAGTTTGTTCTAATGAAATAAAAACTTTATTCCAAAATCACTCTATATCCCGTGAGGAGCATCATTTCGGCCACTCCTGGTGAAATGAAAATAGCAGTTACTCCACTAAATAAAACTGGTTGAAACTGCTTGAACCTGATAAACACATCATTTAACCTTGAATTGAGAAAGTACTAGTTTGTTCTAAGGAAATAAAAACTTTCTTCCAAAATTACTCTATATCCCGTGTGGAGCATCATTTCGGCCACTCCTGATGAAATGAAAATAGCAGTTACTCCACCAAATAAAACTGGTTGAAACTGCTTGAACCTGATAAACAAATCATTTAAAACTTGAATAGTTAAAGTACTAGTTTGTTCTAATGAAATAAAAACTTTATTCCAAAATCACTCTATATCCCGTGAGGAGCATCATTTCGGCCACTACTGATGAAATGAAAATAGCAGTTACTCCACTAAATAAAACTGGTTGAAACTGCTTGAACCTGATAAACACATCATTTAACCTTGAATTGAGAAAGTACTAGTTTGTTCTAAGGAAATAAAAACTTTATTCCAAAATCACTCTATATCCCGTGAGGAGCATCATTTCGGCCACTACTGATGAAATGAAAATAGCAGTTACTCCACTAAATATAATTGTTTGAAAGTGCTTGCAACTGCTATGTCCATCATGTTTAACCTTGAATTGAGAAAGTACTAGTTTGTTCTAATGAAATAAAAACTTTATTCCAAAATCACTCTATATCCCGTGAGGAGCATCATTTCGGCCACTCCTGATGAAATGAAAATAGCAGTTACTCCACTAAATAAAACTGGTTGAAACTGCTTGAACCTGATAAACACATCATTTAACCTTGAATTGAGAAAGTACTAGTTTGTTCTAAGGAAATAAAAACTTTCTTCCAAAATTACTCTATATCCCGTGTGGAGCATCATTTCGGCCACTCCTGGTGAAATGAAAAAAGCAGTTACTCAACTAAATATAATTGTTTGAAAGTGCTTGCAACTGCTATGTCCATCATGTTTAACCTTGAATTGAGAAACTACTAGTTTGTTCTAATGAAATAAAAACTTTATTCCAAAATCACTCTATATCCCGTGAGGAGCATCATTTCGGCCACTCCTGGTGAAATGAAAATAGCAGTTACTCAACTAAATATAATTGTTTGAAAGTGCTTGCAACTGCTATGTCCATCATGTTTAACCTTGAATTGAGAAAGTACTAGTTTGTTCTAATGAAATAAAAACTTTATTCCAAAATCACTCTATATCCCGTGAGGAGCATCATTTCGGCCACTACTGATGAAATGAAAATAGCAGTTAATTCACTAAATAAAACTGGTGAAACTGCTTGAACCTGATAAACAAATCATTTAAAACTTGAATAGTTAAAGTACTAGTTTGTTCTAATGAAATAAAAACTTTCTTCCAAAATTACTCTATATCCCGTGTGGAGCATCATTTCGGCCACTCCTGGTGAAATGAAAATAGCAGTTACTCAACTAAATATAATTGTTTGAAAGTGCTTGCAACTGCTATGTCCATCATGTTTAACCTTGAATTGAGAAAGTACTAGTTTGTTCTAATGAAATAAAAACTTTATTCCAAAATCACTCTATATCCCGTGAGGAGCATCATTTTGGCCACTACTGATGAAATGAAAATAGCAGTTACTCCACCAATACAACTGGTTGAAACTGCTTGAACCTGATAAACACATCATTTTAACTTGAACTGAGAAAGTACTAGTTTGTTCTAATTAAATAAAAACTTTATTCCAAAATCACTCTATATCCCGTGAGGAGCATCATTTCGGCCACTACTGATGAAATGAAAATAGCAGTTAATTCACTAAATAAAACTGGTGAAACTGCTTGAACCTGATAAACAAATCATTTAAAACTTGAATAGTTAAAGTACTAGTTTGTTCTAATGAAATAAAAACTTTATTCCAAAATCACTCTATATCCCATGAGGAGCATCATTTCGGCCACTCCTGATGAAATGAAAATAGCAGTTACTCCACTAAATAAAACTGGTTGAAACTGCTTGAACCTGATAAACACATCATTTAACCTTGAATTGAGAAAGTACTAGTTTGTTCTAAGGAAATAAAAACTTTCTTCCAAAATTACTCTATATCCCGTGTGGAGCATCATTTCGGCCACTCCTGGTGAAATGAAAAAAGCAGTTACTCAACTAAATATAATTGTTTGAAAGTGCTTGCAACTGCTATGTCCATCATGTTTAACCTTGAATTGAGAAAGTACTAGTTTGTTCTAATGAAATAAAAACTTTATTCCAAAATCACTCTATATCCCGTGAGGAGCATCATTTTGGCCACTACTGATGAAATGAAAATAGCAGTTACTCCACCAATACAACTGGTTGAAACTGCTTGAACCTGATAAACACATCATTTTAACTTGAACTGAGAAAGTACTAGTTTGTTCTAATTAAATAAAAACTTTCTTCCAAAATTACTCTATATCCCGTGTGGAGCATCATTTCGGCCACTCCTGGTGAAATGAAAATAGCAGTTACTCAACTAAATATAATTGTTTGAAAGTGCTTGCAACTGCTATGTCCATCATGTTTAACCTTGAATTGAGAAACTACTAGTTTGTTCTAATGAAATAAAAACTTTATTCCAAAATCACTCTATATCCCGTGAGGAGCATCATTTCGGCCACTACTGATGAAATGAAAATAGCAGTTACTCCACTAAATATAATTGGTTGAACGTACTTGCAACTGCTAAGTCCATCATTTAAAAGTTGAATAGTGAGAGTTTAGTATGTTTCGTGAAATACAAACTTTATTCTAAAAACACACTCAGTATCTCGTCTGAAGCATTTTTTCGGCCACAACTGATGAGAAGACCATAAGCAGTCAAATCCAGCATAATGAAACTGCTTCAACCTGATAAACACTTCATGTTTAAACTTGAATAGTGAAAGTACGACTATGGTCTAGTAAAATACAAACTTTA
This sequence comes from Blennius ocellaris, assembly GCF_963422515.1. Classification (NCBI taxonomy): domain Eukaryota; kingdom Metazoa; phylum Chordata; class Actinopteri; order Blenniiformes; family Blenniidae; genus Blennius; species Blennius ocellaris. Next base: position 202,460 of record NW_027661974.1, on the reverse strand, counting down.
TTCTAAAAACCAACTCTCAAGCTCCTCATCCTATCTCTAAGGGTGTGCTCAGCCACCCTACGCAGGAAGCTCACTTCAACCGCTTGTATCCGGGATCTCGTTCTTTCGGTCATGACCCATAGTTCATGGCTGTGGTGGAGGCAATAACTCGGGTCTGGGAGGAGTTTGGAGAGGCCATGGAAGAGGACTTTCGGTCTGCCCCGAGGAAATTCTGGCAAACCGACTCCATGCTCCGGGAGCATGGAGTCCGGGGCCCTTCATCCCTGCAACATCGCGTGACGCGGGGACGGTACCTCTGGACAGGCAGAATGGGGTCGTGGTCCCTCTCTTCAAGGAGGGGGATCGGAGGGTGTGTTCCAACTACAGAGGGATCACACTCCTCAGCCTCCCCAGGAAAGTCTATTCCAGTTTACTGGAGTGGAGGGTCCGGCCGTTAGTCAAACCTTGGATCCAAGAGGAATAATGCGGTTTTCATTCTGGTCGTGGAACACTGGACCAGCTCTATACCCTCCACCAGCTGCTTGAGGGTTCATGGGAGTTTGCCCAACAAGTCCACATGTGTTTTCTGGATCTTGAGAAGGCGTTCGACCGCGTCCCCTGAGACATCCTGTGGGGGGGTGCTCCGGGAGCATGGAGTCCGGGGCCCTTTGTTAAGCGCTGTTCGGTCTTTGTATTCCCGGAACAGGAGTTTGGTTTGCATTGGCGGCAATAAGTCGGACCTGTTTGCAGTGGTTTCACCTGATCCGCCAGTGGCAGACAGAAAAAAGCATTAGCCAAATCTATACAAGAGAAAAATCTATGTTCAGGTGAGAGATGTGACAACGCAGTTTTGAGATGTCTGGAATCTCGTTTCTCTGCACATGTTGCCGGGACCGGCAGCCAGGGGGGACTCGGCTGAGATCCTCAACACCAGCCCCTGGGTACTTCTCAGGGTGATAAAGAGGAAGTGGTCCGAGCCCAGGTGAACGGGTCGATTTAAGGTCGTCGAGAGGACGTCTCACGCTGTTCGGCTGAGTGACAAAGGCTCCCCAGGAAAGTCTATTCCAGGGTACTGGAGAGGAGGGTCCGGCCGTTAGTCGAACCCTGGATAAAAGAGGAACAATGCGGTGCCATCTGTCGCAGTGTACTCTGGCGGGAGAACCACATCGCACTCTTCAGGAGACCTCCATCCATCTGAAGCAAGTTGCCCCTGGATTGGCTGATCCAGGAGACAGCTCCACACGTCAAAGGGCGGAATAATCCCTGTACACCGAAGTAAGAAGAACACAGAGAAGTAGACGGCAGCAAGGGAGGAGGTGAAATAGCGCTCCTCTCTGTTCATGTGACGTGCCAAGTCCATCCATCCATCCATCCATTTTCTGCCGCTTATCCGGGGCCGCGTCGCGGAGGCAACTCTGCTCAGACTTCCCTCACCCCAGACACTTCCTCCAGCTCTTCCGGTGGCACCCCAAGGCGTTCCCAGGCCAGCCGAGAGACAGGGCAACTCCAGAGAGAGAGGGCAACTCCAGAGCAGTGGAGTATCCAGCCCCCGTCGAGGAGCTGGGTTCCGGAGTCCAAGCTGTAAGTGGAGGCGAGCCCGACTATATCTAGACGGTATCTCTCAGCCTCCCTCACAAGCTCGGGCTCCTTCCCCCCCAGCGAGGTCACATTCCATGTCCCAATAGCCAGATTCTGTGGCCGGGGATCGGGTCGTCGAGGCCTCTGCCGTCGACTGCCCCCCAATCCACAATGCACCCAACCCCTACGGCAGCCTCTGTAGGTGGTGGGCCCACAGGAGGGGCAAGTCCCCCGACAACATAGCTCCGAGGGTCATTCGGGTGCTCAAACTCCCCCACCACGACAAGGTTGCAGTTCAAGGGGGAGTCACCACCGTTTAAAAGTTTTGTATGTTGCTATTTGAGTATATGATTGTTGATTTTGCTTACATATGACCTCTATTATACGAAGAGTGCCTCATACTGTATTGACACTAATTATTGACCTCTGGGGTCAGAGGTCAAAAGGGGAATTGAAGGAATATAGTGGTTGAACATTTGTTTTCTGTGTGACAACTGGACATATTGTATTCAGTTGTGTTTCTACACTACTGGGGTTTCTCCCACTGCCCAAGTTGGGAAAACACAGCTATAAATCCATGTTCAGGGACATTCCAAGTTGGTTGGCGATGTCTCCTCAGTGCTCTACTTGCAAAAACATGGTCAAGGTAAGATTGGATCAACAGATAAGAGGTCACTTTGTCCCACAGAACGTCAAGCTCTGAGAAGAACCAGTTTGAAGCAGTTTTGGGAACAAAGGAATAGCAAATTCACTATAGCAACGCATACATCACGAGGAACCGACCAATGTGAGGTTGAGGTGGTGTATGCAAATGTATAAATATGAACCACGTGTTGCAGTTGTGCCCTTCTTCATTGTAAACCTGGCCTGCACACTTGGGTCTGCAAGGAAGAACGGTCTGAGCTCGTATTATGTAATCTGATATATGTATTTTTGTAATCTCTTGTTTGTGTGATTATTAAATTCACTATTGAAGAAATTAACTCTGTTCCTGCCTCTCCCGGATCAAACGAACAAGCAGGAATTCAGGGGAACACAGGAACGAATTCCAACACTAAGCATCTCTACCTAAAGTCAGTTTTTTTTTTTTTTATTAAACCAGCCTGAGCAGCTCCATCTAGAGACAGTAACGTGATTTTCTAAATTAAACCAGCCTGAGCAGCACCATCTAGAGACAGTAACGTGATTTTCTAAATCAAACCAGCCTGATCAGCTCTATCTAAAGGCAGTAACACAATTTGTCTAGATTAAACCAGCCTGAGCAGCTCTATCTTAAGAAAATAACATGATTTTTTTCTCAATTAAACCAGCCTGAGCAGCTCTATCTTAAAGGAGTACAGTAGGATTTTCCCGAATTTTAGGAAAGAACCGCCCTCTCCACCTTTTGAAAAATGCACGCAAAGCTCTACCTGCTCCCGAGATGGAACGCCTACTAAAACGTGTGCGAGAGACATGAACGAGCCCAGTTCTCCTCGTGCACACACTGTTTACAAGTCACAAGTCAGCATCGCTTACACAAGCTCACTTTACAAGAAGATTTGAACTTTTTCCACTAATCAACCCTGGAAAGTTACAATATAGACATAGATAACTTTTACTGGAAGTGATTTGAAATGGATTTCTCCAAATAGAATGCCAAACTTTACCTGTCGAGTAGAAACTTCGCGACTGAAGCATCAGTGGGAAGCCCAACCTGGGCTTTCAGCGCACGCCATCGTGTGAAAGAATCTCCCAAAAACACTCTGGTCTTGTTTCTCTCTTCCGAAGCCTTTCTCTTCTTCTCATACACTTCGAAGACACTTTTTCTCTTTTGTGACCCTCTGCCATTTTCAAAGTACCCGGTGAGAACTGCGAGCTCGCTGAAGGCGCAGCTCACCATATACACCTGAAAGCGCGCATGCGCAGAAAGTGAAAACTAATAGATCCACGCTACCTGGGGACGAGCACATACGACGGCCTTGCGTAATATATCACCAGAATGATTGACAGTTGGGAGTACCAATAGTCTTGATGATCCACCCGGAAAAAGAAAATCCTCCTGTACACCTTTAAGACAGTAACATGATTTTACTTGATTAAACCAGCCTGAGAAGCTCTATCTTAAAAAAGTACACTCAAAAATGAAATGACAGAATTGTTCTTTCAGTGTGACATGATTTTCCTCGATTAAACCATGGTCCAAGTGGAGGAACGTGGGAGCAGCGCTTCAAAGGGTTGAGTGGAAATCTCCACCAACGGCTGATCCCACGTTTCATCGGGCTCATCCATCCCTCCGGACAGGGCCTCACAGCCAGAGACAGGTGAGCCGTTTAGGGACTATTCAGTAACAAGAACTTAGAGCTGTGATTTCACTTGTATATAAGTTAAAGATGTAAAGCAAAGTTGGACTCTTCAGGTGATGAAATATACATTAAATGTCCACCAATGACTGTTGAGATGGTTGATCATTTAGTTTTAAACGTAGTAAACATAGAAAATACTTTGGCTGGTTATTGTGATTAAATTAAATTACATCTCACAACAAAACATGCTTTTAAAATAACAAAGACATTTGATCCAAATTACATTGAATTTAATACAAGAGACCCATTCTACAAAACAAACCTTTCCTCCTGCAATTAGCCTTTCAATACCACCTCACTCCGTGTGTGTTGTCCTCACAATCAATCAAAGTGATCTGGTGTCTCCTGGTGTTGATCTTAAGAGTCTCTCAACTTGTGGAACCTGTGCATTTAACACTTTTCTTTTGTCTACAGTGTGTTGTGGGAATCTCCCAGAACCTGTATCTCGCCCACCTTGCTGCTCCTCCTGTCACCTGCAGTACAAGGTGATTTCGTCTGTCCACTTCTGGCTCTAAAGACTCTTCTGGCTGTTTGTACCTACATGAACATCATTACATGCAGCTTGTTTACCAGAGCTTTACTTCAAGTCATTGCACAGCTAGAAAACTTTAGTTTAGTAAGTCTCAGTAAGGTCTGAGTGCGTATCACATGTTTAGGTGCAACCAGGGTTGGGTAGTCATGGAATACATGTAACAGTGTTACATAATTAGGATACAAAAAACATATAACTGTAATCTGTTACAGTACATAAAAAAATGTGTAATCTCGTTACAGGTATGCTCGATAAAAACTGGGATTACTGAGCAGGATTACAGTAGAAATCAGATGGAATAAACTAGAAATGCAGCTGTCACATGCGCCATGCACTGGCATTGCGACACTTCCCGACGCTTTCAGGCTGACAATCCATGCTTTGCCATGGATTCTGCAGACAGTTGCTTTCATCACTATGTTTTAAAGTCGGAGAAATCTCTTAACCTCTCTGTACAATGCAAACTATGTCTCCCAGAAGTGAAAGTGCTGTGAACGTCCAGGAACTGGACATCTCACCTGAAGAAACATAGAAACATAAAACCTGCTCACTTTCACTGATACACACATGGACTCTGTTTACTAGTTTTATTAGCTCGTAATATGCTTCCTACCTGTTCTCAATACGTTTAGAGGCTCTTGTGTTTTAGGGATTAATTGGGGCGACACGTGCCATCACTTTTTTCTTTTTACTCAATGAGTGATTCATGCTGCCAGATACAGCCTCTCATCAAACATTCACATTTATTCCGGAAAAAAACCAACATTAAAACTAATGAGGAAATGGGGCGAGAGAGAGAGAGAGAGAGAGAGAGAGAGAGAGAGAGAGTGAGAGAGAGAGAGAGAGAGAGAGAGAGAGAGAGAGAGAGAGAGAGAGAGTTTTAGAAAAGATGGGCACATTTTCTTGAATAGAAATTGAAAGCTTTATTTGTATTGTGGTTTTGATTCTCTAAAAAAAAAAAAAAATGTTAGACACCTGATTGGTTACTGAGTTTTGATAGTTCAAAACTTGTTAAGTGCAATTTGTGTCTGCTGTGTATAAGATGTGTCAATACACTGAGCAGATGACACTTTCTATTCTTTCTTGTCATTTTTTTATGTTTTATTATGGCCAGGCAAGAGTAGAGGCACGGCTTTTCAGAGGTTGATGGACTCTGTGCTGCGCGACCTCGCTTTCGTTTCTGTTTACCTGGACGACATCTTGGTGGCTAGTTCTTCAGTTGAGGAGCATTTTTCACACCTAAAGCAAGTTTTTCAGCGCCTTGAGCAGGGGTGGGCAATTATTTTTCCGAAGGGGCCAAATGAGAAGCAGAAAATATTGTGGAGGGCCTTGCCAAAAGTTTAAACTCTATTCTGCATATGAATTTTATTTCTAAATTGAAAGCAGTAAATGGCATTGTTTACACATGCTGGTAAGTGTCTGTGTTATTATTAGGTAAAGAGAAAGTGAGGGTTATTTTAACAAAAAATGTTTTTATTCAGTGCAGTTATTCAAAACAATTGTAAACATGAAACATTTGTAACTCTTTTTTTAATTACATTAACCAAAAACACTTTTTTCTATTAAGACATCACAATGTCTTTGTATGCCAAATATCATTAACAAGATATGTCACATTATGATTGTCAAACTGCCAAGCTGTGCAGACAAAAAGTAATAGTGAACACACATTTGGGTATTTTCTTGTTCAGTGAGAGAAATCTAGCCTTTGCTGCCCTTTAACGAGTGCATCAAAGTCAGGTTGAATGTCTGAGGTGGAGATGCGAAGCACAGCTGACAGATGATCATCAGTAAGAGAGGATCTGAACCTGGATTTGGTAAACTTCATTACTGAGAATGTTTGTTCACATATGTAGGTAGATCCAAACAGAACCAACATCTTCTGAGCATGTCTCCTCATGTTTGGAAAGTTCTCCTCCTTAAGAGATGAGTAGAACTCCAGCAGTGATGCTGACTTAAAGTGCTCTGCCAGTACTGTGTCAGACTGCAGGTCAATGAGCTCCAGCTGAACATCACTGGGTGCATCATCTACTCTGCAGGCAAAGGGAGAGGAAACCAGGTGCATTTCATCCTCAATGTTTTTACAATCATCAAATCGCCTTAAAAACTCACCATGCAAATCTCCTAACATGGATGAGTACCTGCAGAGATGATTAGCTGATGGTCTGACTTCTTTAAGGGTTTGCATGTGAGTGAGAGTGTTGTTCTGTAGTTGACTTGAAAGAAACAGCAACTTTCTCATAAAAGCCTTCACCAGGTTATGCATGTCATGAACGAAAAGGCCCTTGCCTTGCAGTTTAGTGCTCAGTTCATTCATCAGTGCCGTCACATCAACAGCAAATGCAAAATCTGCCATCCAGTTCATATCTGAAAGCTCGGGGATGTTTTTGCCTTTCATCTCACAAAACTCTTGAATCTCTGTTTTCAGGTCCCAAAATCTTTTGAGCACTTTGCCCAGACTGAGCCATCTGACAGCTGTGTGGTACATGATGTCACCATGTTCATTCTCATGCTCCTCTAAAAGTGCAACAAACTGCCTGTGATTTAATGCTCGTGCCCTGATAAAGTTAACCGTTTTTGTTACAACATCAATAACATGGTTAAGTTTTAGCACAGACCTGCACAGTACATGCTGATGTATAATACAATGTATCAACACTAAATGATGCTCTGTGCCGAGTTCAGTCACTTTATCTTGGATCTGTTTCAAAAGTCCGACATGTTTTCCTGTCATATTCGGACAACCATCAGTAGTAACGCCTACCAGTTTGTCCCATTTCAGTCCAAGCTTGACCATGCATGCATCGACCTCCTTGAACAGATCGTTTCCCGTTGTCGTTCCTTTTATTGACCTCAATGCTGCCAGCTCCTCCGTAATCTTGAAGTCCTGCCTTATTCCCCGGAGAAACACCAGTAACTGGGCAGTGTCACGGACACCACAGCTCTCATCCAAAGCCAAAGAGAAAAAGTCAAAACTTTCAACTCCACTTTTGAGCTGACATTCGAGATTCTCCGCGATTCCTTCCACCCTTCTGGTGACGGTTCGCCTGGACAGCGGGACTTTTTCAAATGCTTCTTTATTCTCAGGGCATATTAGCGCGGCAGAGCCCACCAAGCACTCTTTCACAAACTCGCCAATCCGAGAACGGCTTGCTGTTTTTAGCGATTTTGTGGGATATGACGAAGCTGGTCTTGGTCGCTGCATCCCGGGCTGTGTGTAGTTTGCTAAAACAGCCTTGTTGTTTTGCTAGCTTTGCTAGCAAGTCTTCTGATATTCGCGCTCTCTCAGCCTCCGCCAAGTGTCTGTATTTCTCCGCGTGTTTTGTCTCATAATGCCGACTCACATTGTACTCCTTAAACACGGCGACGTGCTCTCCACAAACTAAACAGACGGGTTTACCACCGACTTCAGTAAACAAATATTTAGTGCTCCAAATCTTCTTGAAATTTCGGCCTTCAGCATCCACCTTTCTTTTCTTGACGTGCCCGTACATCATTGAGGGGCGACAATCACATGCACTGAGAAGCCGTCGGTGGGGAATCCACCGCCGCCATCTTGTTTGGCCATTTTGATCCGAATCACCACCCCAGCGCCACTGTTGGTGGGAGGCAGTACTACATGCAATATGTTTTGTTCCGACGCACAATTACAGCGTCACTGTCGGTGGGAGGCAAGAGAACATGATCCGCAATGCAACCGTGCTCCTCCAGACTTGAAACCTCGCCAGTGCAGTATAAAAATGGCGGTGTACGGCCGCTGACATGCTTGTTTGTGGACGCCGCCATTATTACTCACGGTCAGCGCCATACTACTCTCAAAACGCAAACCTCGCCAGTGCGGTATCACAATGGTGGCTTATGGGCACCGACATACTTGTTTGTGGTCGCCGCCAAATTTAAAAGGACAACTGATGTCACTGCTTCAGTTACGTCACGGTTTCATGGATCATGTTCAGTTTGAAGAAGCACAAGAACACTGGAGAAACATCCAGGTAGATATTATGTGAATAGAGCTCAGAGTGTTTATAAGGTCCAGAGCCAAGTGGATTGAAGAGGGAGAATCCCCCCCCCATCATATTCCATATTCAATATCTCTCTGAACCTATTTCAACAAGACACTGCAGCTGGAACCACATCTGTAGAGTTCAGCTACTAAACTGATCTGCCTTCTTCATTCATGCAGTGACAATGTGTGGTGCATTAAGCAAAACTAACTACAAAAATGGAGAGTAACTGTAGTTACTTCAGAGTAAATGTCCATGACAAACCTTCAAAAAGTACCTCTGACAACTTTAAAAGAATAAAACCATCCATGAATCACGTCATTGTTCTTTATTATATATTAAAAGCACTTTTAAAGACAAAACCAAACAAATCCACATGAGCAAGCGTGAGCGACTGTGGAAAGGGAAAAAGTCCCTCTAACAGGAAGAAATCTTTGCAGAAACCAGACTCAGAGGTGGAGGCATTCTGCTGGCCGGTTGGGGTGAGAGGATAGAGGAGAGGACAGACAGATAGATAAAAGATACACTCTGAAAATTGGGACAGGAGACTTCAAACCACTATATTGATAGACATCCGGCAGGGAGGATGAGAGCACAGACGACAGGAGCTTGCTAGAACTTTCTCCCACTGGCTATGATGACCTGTGCTTGAAGCCTTGTGTGACCTTCAGCCATCAGGATGTTGATGATGATCTGAAAAAGATGGACAAGGTGCATGCAGATAGGTTTCAAAAGACACAAAATATTGACCACTACTTCTATGATGTCCTCCATTGATTGATCATCTTAATTCTGGAAGCATAACATCAAAAATGTAATCGATGAGTCTCAGGTCCCCCTTCTTGATTTCCATGACCTCCTCCATCTCTTTCAGCATCTCGAAGATCTGTTGCAATACAGACGAATAAAAATAAACAAACTGAGCTTATGTTACATAAAAAATCTCAAACTTGATTGATGAGTCATAGGAGTGTTCTGCATGCAGACATGCGACACTCAATTCCTTTACGGTCTCTGGATCCGTGGTCAGCACAGATGCTGTGTGCATTGTTGGGTGTGCATATGAATGCTCCATGCCCACGCATTCGCTGCTACGATGACGTGACATTCTGATTGAACACTGCGTCTGAAAAAATATTTAAATCAGAATCATTAGTATTTGTTCAAATGTACTGATCTCTCATTGATGATTGCAAACTGACAAGCATCCAAGTGATTCATTGCAGTATGTTATATATAAGATATTCAATCTCCCTCACAACCATTAAACTTTCTCTAATTTGGATGCTCTGATAATAACACAGAAATCCCAGTCAGGTTGTAAAAATCCAGTAATGCAGTATGATAAAAAATACCAGTACGGGTCTAAATAAACCAACACATGGAACAAAGATAAAAAAAGAGCAACATAAACTTTGAGCTGATCTTACTTGAATTGCTCCCAACATAACTATACAACGACTCTTCCTCTCACTAATACTGATATAATGACACCTATCAACCATGTCCTACTTATTAGTGCAGGCTGATGCACACCGTTTTGAGGCTTTTCACCCACGTGACAAAATTCAGCCATTTAGGACGTAAACGCAACTAAATGTTGTGATGAAACTGCAGTTAGCAGGAGTGATAAGTGAAGGCACACAGTAAACTGTGAGTTGTCTGGACGGAGAAATAAAGCAGCAGATATGTGGACAGACTGACACAGTTGGGGAGAGATGAACATATCTGTTCCCTCATGGAAGGTTGTGAAGCTGATCTGGCTCCGGTCTTCCAGTGCGAGTATAAACATAGTCTCTAAATACTGGTATAACTCCACCTACTATTTCGTTCTTATTAGTGCAGGCTGATACTTTACACATAGAAAAAAATGCAATTATTTACCTTAGCAGAAGACAATCCTTTACTCTGTTGAGCTTCGAGTACACGTGTGAAGAAAACAATGCAATGGGAACAAATGTGCGTTTGAAGCGCAGCGCACAGTTTTTTTCCGGCGAGTGGGTCCTCCAACGTCACTTCCGGTGGGTGGGCCTCCGAAAACGTAATTCCCAATGTTCCGCGGGGTCTGATACGTCACTTCCTGTATGTCGCTACAGTAAACGTCACTTCCGGTACGCATATTTTCAAAATGGCGGCAACCGGTAAATAAGTATGGCGGCGCCCGCAACACCGCCATTTTTGATTCTCCACCGACATCTCTTGCATGCACTGATTGACTTGTTTTACGGGTTACGTATATGACGTACGTAGGTTACGTACACTGTACATAAATAAACAGGCTTCAAAGTAAAAGCATTTCCGTTTTAATTTATAGAGCCGATGGTTTTAGTCCACACATTAAAATTCGAAAGAAGCTTTTGTTTTCTTAATTCTAAGCAACCTTTCGCGGGCCGGTCAGAATCGGGTCACGGGCCGCATTTGGCCCGCGGGCCTTAAAATGCCCAGGTCTGGCCTTGAGGAACATGGCCTAATTGTCAACCCTGCTAAGTGCCAGTTTGGTCTGCCTGTGATTGACTTTTTGGGTCATCGTATTTCAACTCAGGGTGCCATTCCATTGCCTTCTAAGGTGCAAGCGGTGACAGATTTCCCTCGTCCAGCCTCGGTTAAGGCCCTGCAGGAGTTTTTGGGCATGATTAATTTCTACAACCTTTCATATTGAGATTACAACTATATACCAAATAAAGGTTTTATCAGCTCTATCAATTACAATGGTCAAATTGTCTCAATGGCTACAGACAGAAAATCGTGGATTTAAATCCACCTGGAGGTGTTTGTGGAATTAACTTGTGTGTGCATGTGTTTCCTCAGGGTTCTCTGGTTTTCTTCCATAGTCCAATTAAATGCATGTTAATGGTAATACTAAACTGACTCTCTGTGTATGTCCCGTGGTAGACTGATGACGTGTTCTGTTTCTTTTGAAACGTATTTTCAGTGACGGCCAGACAAGACGTCAATATAATGTTCAGGAAAGACGTCTCAAAAAACTTTCATTCAGGCTCTTCTGAGGAAGTCTTCTGGATGTCTAGAGACATCGTCTTTAGTTGTGTTCTGGACCTACATGTTGACACAAAGAACAGTGGCTGTGTAAAACACATTGGTTACTGTGGAACTGTGCTGTGTATTCATCAACAACATCTCACATGTTGGAAGATAAACAAGAGCACGGAGCAACATTTTATCAAAAATAATTTATTTATGAAAAATTATTCATTAGAATAAATTGGTTATTTATCAAATAATAATGACATTGGGCCACCACCAGCTAAACTGGAAATAGTTAATGCCAAAAAAAGTGTTATTTAAATTGATTTATGTTTCTCTTTAGATATAACAATCTTGAATAACAGGGAAGGTGTGAGATTGGAGCGCAGGCTGTTTCAAACCAGTGAACCAGGACCGCTTGACCCCGTCAGCTAGAAAGGGTATGTACTGGGTTTCAGAAGATGGCAGTGCCTCGAAGTCAGTGGGGACGCGCACTGGGTGGATGTCTGTGACTCCCCCCCCCCCTTTTTGTGCGAGTCCCTTGCGAAGATCGTGTGATAATCGCGGGAGACCTCCTCATACAAATGCATCTCCTTGTTTCTGTTGTGGTAAAGTGCGAGCCTCAGCAGAGCGTTGCTCGGTCTTTGACTCGAAGCCTGAATAAGGTTCTTCTGAGTTCTTCTGAACACATGAGGGGGATTTCTGACCCACTACCAAGCAGTGAGAGAGTGTCAACAACCCCTACCACCACTGAAGTGTATCTGTGGTTGGCATAGCCAAGATTACCCAAGAATGTCAAATGGGCCTCTTTCACCTCCTGGATCTCCTCCTCCTGCCAAAATGAACTTTGTGTGCGGAGGGGAGGGGCCAAGTCATGCGGTCAGGGGGAGCCAGGTCCCTTCTTACCAGGCGGGTTCAGGTGCTGCTTCACCACTCTGATGCAGGTTTTAATCCACTGTGGGACATCTGCATCCCAGTTGTTTTGAGTCTGACCTCAGCCTCGGTTTTTAGACTTACCTCTCCTCACCTGAGACCTCAGGACACCTGCATCACCATCATAGTTTTCACCTGAACGGTGGTGCAGCTCCCACACCATCTGCGCATGTTTGCGGAGGTCTTTCATGGTGGGGTTTTGGTCCTGCAGAAAAGGGCGACATCGATCCACACACTGTTGTGGAGGTTGTTAACGAAGAGGGACTTAAAAGTCTGGTCTTTGTCCAATCCTGGTGCATTGTGGCCTTGGAAGTAGGCAGCCCTTAGGCACCTATAAATACTATCTGGGAGTCTCCGCCCCCTTTTGAGTGATTGTAAATGCACCAAAGTTTGCAGAGGCAGGATCATTGTGCAGATGATCCTGCTTCCCTAAGTGCATGACAGAGGGCTGAGTAATGGTCTCTGATGGCAGATGGGAGGGACTCTATGTAAACATGGACACTCCTGGATGTCATCTTCCAGAGAAGCGTAAGCTTCTCTCGGGACGAAGGATGAGGCAGGTTGAAGAGGCAGCGTTCAACCTCCACCAGGTTGTCCGCTACACGAATCTCCGGGTTGTTTGGTTCGAACTGCTCTATGTCCTCTGCAAGGGACTCAAGCTGGCTGGTCCAAAGACCAGGTACCCTTGGGATATCGGAATGGTCAGAGTCATCTGAGCTAGAACATCCTGGTTCTCTCCGGTGGAGAGAGTGAGGGAGCTGATAGCACTGTCAGGTGCTGGAAAATGACAATGTTCCTTCTCCTGAAAAGGAGTGAAAGAGCTGCGAGACCACGTGGTGGTGTGGCTGAGAGCACTGATATCCATCAGTGTGTCATAGCAACTCGCTGTTGAGGTTTCTTCTCTCCTGTGTAGACAGGCATAGAAGACCGGCGACAACAGTCTTCAACTGGGTCATGTGGCTCCCGAGGTATCTTTGCTCTGAGCACGCAGTGTCTCTGACGACTCATGGTAGGAGTCACGCAAAAGCTGTGTTTCGAAAAGTGCGAAAATGTTGTTAATGCACCTGTGGCTTTCACTTCTGTAGTCTATACAAATTGTAACCTCGCAACTGCAACACAGTGTTTTTAGCACCTTGGGTGAGCAATAGTTGTGTTAGTGTACATTTATCTGGGTGAACTTGAATAGTGAAAGTACGAGTTTGTCCTAATGAAATTAAAACTTTATTCTAAAAACATACTCAGTATCTCGTCTGAAGCATCTTTTCGGCCACAACTGATGAAAAGACCATAACAGTCAAATCCAGCATAATAAAAGAGGTTGAAACTGCTTTAACCTAATAAACACTTCATGTTTAAACTTGAATTGAAAAGTACCAGTTTGCTCTAAGGAAATAAAAACGTTATTCCAAAATTACTCTATATCCCGTGTGGAGCATCATTTCGGCCACTCCTGATGAAATGAAAATAGCAGTTACTCCACCAAATAAAACTGGTTGAAACTGCTTGAACCTGATAAACAAATCATTTAAAACTTGAATAGTTAAAGTACTAGTTTGTTCTAATGAAATAAAAACTTTATTCCAAAATCACTCTATATCCCGTGAGGAGCATCATTTCGGCCACTACTGATGAAATGAAAATAGCAGTTAATTCACTAAATAAAACTGGTGAAACTGCTTGAACCTGATAAACACATCATTTAAACTTGAATTGACAAAGTACTAGTTTGTTCTAATGAAATAAAAACTTTATTCCAAAATCACTCTATATCCCATGAGGAGCATCATTTCGGCCACTCCTGATGAAATGAAAATAGCAGTTACTCCACTAAATAAAACTGGTTGAAACTGCTTGAACCTGATAAACACATCATTTAACCTTGAATTGAGAAAGTACTAGTTTGTTCTAATGAAATAAAAACTTTATTCCAAAATCACTCTATATCCCGTGTGGAGCATCATTTCGGCCACTCCTTATGAAATGAAAATAGCAGTTACTCCACTAAATATAATTGGTTGAAAGTACTTGCAACTGCTAAGTCCATCATGTTTACACTTGAATTGAGAAAGTACTAGTTTGTTCTAAGGAAATAAAAACTTTCTTCCAAAATTACTCTATATCCCGTGTGGAGCATCATTTCGGCCACTCCTGATGAAATGAAAATAGCAGTTACTCCACTAAATAAAACTGCTTGAAACTGCTTGAACCTGATAAACACATCATTTAACCTTGAATTGAGAAAGTACTAGTTTGTTCTAATGAAATAAAAACTTTATTCCAAAATCACTCTATATCTCGTGTGGAGCATCATTTCGGCCACTACTGATGAAATGAAAATAGCAGTTACTCCACTAAATAAAACTGGTTGAAACTGCTTGAACCTGATAAACACATCATTTTAACTTGAATTGTGAAAGTACTAGTTTGTTCTAATGAAATAAAAACTTTCTTCCAAAATTACTCTATATCCCGTGTGGAGCATCATTTCGGCCACTCCTGATGAAATGAAAATAGCAGTTACTCCACTAAATATAATTGTTTGAAAGTGCTTGCAACTGCTATGTCCATCATGTTTAACCTTGAATTGAGAAAGTACTAGTTTGTTCTAATGAAATAAAAACTTTATTCCAAAATCACTCTATATCCCGTGTGGAGCATCATTTCGGCCACTACTGATGAAATTAAAATAACAGTTACTCCACTAAATAAAACTGGTTGAAACTGCTTGAACCTGATAAACACATCATTTAACCTTGAATTGAGAAAGTACTAGTTTGTTCTAATGAAATAAAAACTTTATTCCAAAATCACTCTATATCCCGTGAGGAGCATCATTTCGGCCACTACTGATGAAATGAAAATAGCAGTTACTCCACTAAATAAAACTGGTTGAAACTGCTTGAACCTGATAAACACATCATTTAACCTTGAATTGAGAAAGTACTAGTTTGTTCTAATGAAATAAAAACTTTATTCCAAAATCACTCTATATCTCGTGTGGAGCATCATTTCGGCCACTCCTGATGAAATGAAAATAGTAGGTACTCCACTAAATAAAACTGGTTGAAACTGCTTGAACCTGATAAACACATCATTTAAACTTGAACTAAGAAAGTACTAGTTTGTTCTAATGAAATAAAAACTTTCTTCCAAAATTACTCTATATCCCGTGTGGAGCATCATTTCGGCCACTCCTGATGAAATGAAAATAGCAGTTACTCCACTAAATATAATTGTTTGAAAGTGCTTGCAACTGCTATGTCCATCATGTTTAACCTTGAATTGAGAAAGTACTAGTTTGTTCTAATGAAATAAAAACTTTATTCCAAAATCACTCTATATCCCGTGTGGAGCATCATTTCGGCCACTCCTTATGAAATGAAAATAGCAGTTACTCCACTAAATATAATTGGTTGAAAGTACTTGCAACTGCTAAGTCCATCATGTTTACACTTGAATTGAGAAAGTACTAGTTTGTTCTAAGGAAATAAAAACTTTCTTCCAAAATTACTCTATATCCCGTGTGGAGCATCATTTCGGCCACTCCTGATGAAATGAAAATAGCAGTTACTCCACTAAATATAATTGTTTGAAAGTGCTTGCAACTGCTATGTCCATCATGTTTAACCTTGAATTGAGAAACTACTAGTTTGTTCTAATGAAATAAAAACTTTATTCCAAAATCACTCTATATCCCGTGAGGAGCATCATTTCGGCCACTCCTGATGAAATGAAAATAGCAGTTACTCCACTAAATATAATTGGTTGAAACTGCTTGAACCTGATAAACACATCATTTTAACTTGAATTGAGAAAGTACTAGTTTGTTCTAATGAAATAAAAACTTTCTTCCAAAATCACTCTATATCCCGTCTGGAGCATCATTTCGGCCACTACTGATGAAATGAAAATAGCAGTTACTCCACTAAATAAAACTGGTTGAAACTGCTTGAACCTGATAAACACATCATTTAACCTTGAATTGAGAAAGTACTAGTTTGTTCTAATGAAATAAAAACTTTATTCCAAAATCACTCTATATCTCGTGTGGAGCATCATTTCGGCCACTACTGATGAAATGAAAATAGCAGTTACTCCACTAAATAAAACTGGTTGAAACTGCTTGAACCTGATAAACACATCATTTTAACTTGAATTGAGAAAGTACTAGTTTGTTCTAATGAAATAAAAACTTTATTCCAAAATTACTCAATATCCCGTGTGGAGCATCATTTCGGCCACTCCTGATGAAATGAAAATAGTAGGTACTCCACTAAATAAAACTGGTTGAAACTGCTTGAACCTGATAAACACATCATTTTAACTTGAATTGAGAAAGTACTAGTTTGTTCTAATGAAATAAAAACTTTATTCCAAAATTACTCAATATCCCGTGTGGAGCATCATTTCGGCCACTCCTGATGAAATGAAAATAGCAGGTACTCCACTAAATAAAACTGGTTGAAACTGCTTGAACCTGATAAACACATCATTTTAACTTGAATTGAGAAAGTACTAGTTTGTTCTAATGAAATAAAAACTTTATTCCAAAATTACTCTATATCCCGTGTGGAGCATCATTTCGGCCACTCCTGATGAAATGAAAATAGCAGTTACTCCACTAAATATAATTGTTTGAAAGTGCTTGCAACTGCTATGTCCATCATGTTTAACCTTGAATTGAGAAAGTACTAGTTTGTTCTAATGAAATAAAAACTTTATTCCAAAATCACTCTATATCCCGTGAGGAGCATCATTTCGGCCACTCCTGATGAAATGAAAATAGCAGTTACTCCACTAAATAAAACTGGTTGAAACTGCTTGAACCTGATAAACACATCATTTAACCTTGAATTGAGAAAGTACTAGTTTGTTCTAATGAAATAAAAACTTTATTCCAAAATCACTCTATATCTCGTGTGGAGCATCATTTCGGCCACTCCTGATGAAATGAAAATAGCAGGTACTCCACTAAATAAAACTGGTTGAAACTGCTTGAACCTGATAAACACATCATTTTAACTTGAATTGAGAAAGTACTAGTTTGTTCTAATGAAATAAAAACTTTATTCCAAAATTACTCTATATCCCGTCTGGAGCATCATTTCGGCCACTACTGATGAAATGAAAATAGCAGTTACTCCACTAAATAAAACTGGTTGAAACTGCTTGAACCTGATAAACACATCATTTAACCTTGAATTGAGAAAGTACTAGTTTGTTCTAATGAAATAAAAACTTTCTTCCAAAATTACTCTATATCCCGTGTGGAGCATCATTTCGGCCACTCCTAATGAAATGAAAATAGCAGTTACTCCACTAAATATAATTGGTTGAAAGTACTTGCAACTGCTAAGTCCATCATGTTTAAACTTGAATTGAGAAAGTACTAGTTTGTTCTAAGGAAATAAAAACTTTCTTCCAAAATTACTCTATATCCCGTGTGGAGCATCATTTCGGCCACACCTGATGAAATGAAAATAGCAGTTACTCCACTAAATATAATTGTTTGAAAGTGCTTGCAACTGCTAAGTCCATCATGTTTAAACTTGAATTGAGAAAGTACTAGTTTGTTCTAATGAAATAAAAACTTTATTCCAAAATCACTCTATATCCCGTGAGGAGCATCATTTCGGCCACTACTGATGAAATGAAAATAGCAGTTACTCCACTAAATATAATTGGTTGAAAGTACTTGCAACTGCTAAGTCCATCATTTAAAAGTTGAATAGTGAGAGTTTAGTATGTTTCGTGAAATACAAACTTTATTCTAAAAACACACTCAGTATCTCGTCTGAAGCATTTTTTCTGCCACAACTGATGAGAAGACCATAAGCAGTCAAATCCAGCATAATGAAACTGCTTCAACCTGATAAACACTTCATGTTTAAACTTGAATAGTGAAAGTACGACTATGGTCTAGTAAAATACAAACTTTATTCTAAAAACCAACTCTCAAGCTCCTCATCCTATCTCTAAGGGTGCGCTCAGCCACCCTACGCAGGAAGCTCACTTCAACCGCTTGTATCCGGGATCTCGTTCTTTCGGTCATGACCCATAGTTCATGGCTGTGGTGGAGGCAATAACTCGGGTCTGGGAGGAGTTTGGAGAGGCCATGGAAGAGGACTTTCGGTCTGCCCCGAGGAAATTCTGGCAAACCGACTCCATGCTCCGGGAGCATGGAGTCCGGCGCCCTTCATCCCTGCAACATCGCGTGACGCGGGGACGGTACCTCTGGACAGGCAGAATGGGGTCGTGGTCCCTCTCTTCAAGGAGGGGGATCGCAGGGTGTGTTCCAACTACAGAGGGATCACACTCCTCAGCCTCCCCAGGAAAGTCTATTCCAGTGTACTGGAG
The DNA here is from genome assembly GCF_963422515.1 of Blennius ocellaris. Taxonomy (NCBI): domain Eukaryota; kingdom Metazoa; phylum Chordata; class Actinopteri; order Blenniiformes; family Blenniidae; genus Blennius; species Blennius ocellaris. Next base: position 183,753 of record NW_027661974.1, on the reverse strand, counting down.
TGGAGGGTCCGGCCGTTAGTCAAACCTTGGATCCAAGAGGAATAATGCGGTTTTCATTCTGGTCGTGGAACACTGGACCAGCTCTATACCCTCCACCAGCTGCTTGAGGGTTCATGGGAGTTTGCCCAACCAGTCCACATGTGTTTTCTGGATCTTGAGAAGGCGTTCGACCGCGTCCCCTGAGACATCCTGTGGGGGGGTGCTCCGGGAGCATGGAGTCCGGGGCCCTTTGTTAAGCGCTGTTCGGTCTTTGTATTCCCGGAACAGGAGTTTGGTTTGCATTGGCGGCAATAAGTCGGACCTGTTTGCAGTGGTTTCACCTGATCCGCCAGTGGCAGACAGAAAAAAGCATTAGCCAAATCTATACAAGAGAAAAATCTATGTTCAGGTGAGAGATGTGACAACGCAGTTTTGAGATGTCTGGAATCTCGTTTCTCTGCACATGTTGCCGGGACCAGCAGCCAGGGGGGACTCGGCTGAGATCCTCAACACCAGCCCCTGGGTACTTCTCAGGGTGATAAAGAGGAAGTGGTCCGAGCCCAGGTGAACGGGTCGATTTAAGGTCGTCGAGAGGACGTCTCACGCTGTTCGGCTGAGTGACAAAGGCTCCCCAGGAAAGTCTATTCCAGGGTACTGGAGAGGAGGGTCCGGCCGTTAGTCGAACCCTGGATAAAAGAGGAACAATGCGGTGCCATCTGTCGCAGTGTACTCTGGCGGGAGAACCACATCGCACTCTTCAGGAGACCTCCATCCATCTGAAGCAAGTTGCCCATGGATTGGCTGATCCAGGAGACAGCTCCACACGTCAAAGGGCGGAATAATCCCTGTACACCGAAGTAAGAAGAACACAGAGAAGTAGACGGCAGCAAGGGAGGAGGTGAAATAGCGCTCCTCTCTGTTCATGTGACGTGCCAAGTCCATCCATCCATCCATCCATTTTCTGCCGCTTATCCGGGGCCGCGTCGCGGAGGCAACTCTGCTCAGACTTCCCTCACCCCAGACACTTCCTCCAGCTCTTCCGGTGGCACCCCAAGGCGTTCCCAGGCCAGCCGAGAGACAGGGCAACTCCAGAGAGAGAGGGCAACTCCAGAGCAGTGGAGTATCCAGCCCCCGTCGAGGAGCTGGGTTCCGGAGTCCAAGCTGTAAGTGGAGGCGAGCCCGACTATATCTAGACGGTATCTCTCAGCCTCCCTCACAAGCTCGGGCTCCTTCCCCCCCAGCGAGGTCACATTCCATGTCCCAATAGCCAGATTCTGTGGCCGGGGATCGGGTCGTCGAGGCCTCTGCCGTCGACTGCCCCCCAATCCACAATGCACCCAACCCCTACGGCAGCCTCTGTAGGTGGTGGGCCCACAGGAGGGGCAAGTCCCCCGACAACATAGCTCCGAGGGTCATTCGGGTGCTCAAACTCTCCCACCACGACAAGGTTGCAGTTCAAGGGGGAGTCACCACCGTTTAAAAGTTTTGTATGTTGCTATTTGAGTATATGATTGTTGATTTTGCTTACATATGACCTCTATTATACGAAGAGTGCCTCATACTGTATTGACACTAATTATTGACCTCTGGGGTCAGAGGTCAAAAGGGGAATTGAAGGAATATAGTGGTTGAACATTTGTTTTCTGTGTGACAACTGGACATATTGTATTCAGTTGTGTTTCTACACTACTGGGGTTTCTCCCACTGCCCAAGTTGGGAAAACACAGCTATAAATCCATGTTCAGGGACATTCCAAGTTGGTTGGCGATGTCTCCTCAGTGCTCTACTTGCAAAAACATGGTCAAGGTAAGATTGGATCAACAGATAAGAGGTCACTTTGTCCCACAGAACGTCAAGCTCTGAGAAGAACCAGTTTGAAGCAGTTTTGGGAACAAAGGAATAGCAAATTCACTATAGCAACGCATACATCACGAGGAACCGACCAATGTGAGGTTGAGGTGGTGTATGCAAATGTATAATATGAACCACGTGTTGCAGTTGTGCCCTTCTTCATTGTAAACCTGGCCTGCACACTTGGGTCTGCAAGGAAGAACGGTCTGAGCTCGTATTATGTAATCTGATATATGTATTTTTGTAATCTCTTGTTTGTGTGATTATTAAATTCACTATTGAAGAAATTAACTCTGTTCCTGCCTCTCCCGGATCAAACGAACAAGCAGGAATTCAGGGGAACACAGGAACGAATTCCAACACTAAGCATCTCTACCTAAAGTCAGTTTTTTTTTTTTTATTAAACCAGCCTGAGCAGCTCCATCTAGAGACAGTAACGTGATTTTCTAAATCAAACCAGCCTGAGCAGCACCATCTAGAGACAGTAACGTGATTTTCTAAATCAAACCAGCCTGATCAGCTCTATCTAAAGACAGTAATGTGATTTTCTAGATCAAACCAGCCTGATCAGCTCTATCTAAAGGCAGTAACACAATTTGTCTAGATTAAACCAGCCTGAGCAGCTCTATCTTAAGAAAATAACACAATTTTTTTCTCAATTAAACCAGCCTGAGCAGCTCTATCTTAAAGGAGTACAGTAGGATTTTCCCGAATTTTAGGAAAGAACCGCCCTCTCCACCTTTTGAAAAATGCACGCAAAGCTCTACCTGCTCCCGAGATGGAACGCCTACTAAAACGTGTGCGAGAGACATGAACGAGCCCAGTTCTCCTCGTGCACGCACTGTTTACAAGTCACAAGTCAGCATCGCTTACACAAGCTCACTTTACAAGAAGATTTGAACTTTTTCCACTAATCAACCCTGGAAAGTTACAATATAGACATAGATAACTTTTACTGGAAGTGATTTGAAATGGATTTCTCCAAATAGAATGCCAAACTTTACCTGTCGAGTAGAAACTTCGCGACTGAAGCATCAGTGGGAAGCCCAACCTGGGCTTTCAGCGCACGCCATCGTGTGAAAGAATCTCCCAAAAACACTCTGGTCTTGTTTCTCTCTTCCGAAGCCTTTCTCTTCTTCTCATACACTTCGAAGACACTTTTTCTCTTTTGTGACCCTCTGCCATTTTCAAAGTACCCGGTGAGAACTGCGAGCTCGCTGAAGGCGCAGCTCACCATATACACCTGAAAGCACGCATGCGCAGAAAGTGAAAACTAATAGATCCACGCTACCTGGGGACGAGCACATACGACGGCCTTGCGTAATATATCACCAGAATGATTGACAGTTGGGAGTACCAATAGTCTTGATGATCCACCCGGAAAAAGAAAATCCTCCTGTACACCTTTAAGACAGTAACATGATTTTACTTGATTAAACCAGCCTGAGAAGCTCTATCTTAAAAAAGTACACTCAAAAATGAAATGACAGAATTGTTTTTTCAGTGTGACATGATTTTCCTCGATTAAACCATGGTCCAAGTGGAGGAACGTGGGAGCAGCGCTTCAAAGGGTTGAGTGGAAATCTCCACCAACGGCTGATCCCACGTTTCATCGGGCTCATCCATCCCTCCGGACAGGGCCTCACAGCCAGAGACAGGTGAGCCGTTTAGGGACTATTCAGTAACAAGAACTTAGAGCTGTGATTTCACTTGTATTTAAGTTAAAGATGTAAAGCAAAGTTGGACTCTTCAGGTGATGAAATATACATTAAATGTCCACCAATGACTGTTGAGATGGTTGATCATTTAGTTTTAAACGTAGTAAACATAGAAAATACTTTGGCTGGTTATTGTGATTAAATTAAATTACATCTCACAACAAAACATGCTTTTAAAATAACAAAGACATTTGATCCAAATTACATTGAATTTAATACAAGAGACCCATTCTACAAAACAAACCTTTCCTCCTGCAATTAGCCTTTCAATACCACCTCACTCCGTGTGTGTTGTCCTCACAATCAATCAAAGTGATCTGGTGTCTCCTGGTGTTGATCTTAAGAGTCTCTCAACTTGTGGAACCTGTGCATTTAACACTTTTCTTTTGTCTACAGTGTGTTGTGGGAATCTCCCAGAACCTGTATCTCGCCCACCTTGCTGCTCCTCCTGTCACCTGCAGTACAAGGTGATTTCGTCTGTCCACTTCTGGCTCTAAAGACTCTTCTGGCTGTTTGTACCTACATGAACATCATTACATGCAGCTTGTTTACCAGAGCTTTACTTCAAGTCATTGCACAGCTAGAAAACTTTAGTTTAGTAAGTCTCAGTAAGGTCTGAGTGTGTATCACATGTTTAGGTGCAACCAGGGTTGGGTAGTCATGGAATACATGTAACAGTGTTACATAATTAGGATACAAAAAACATATAACTGTAATCTGTTACAGTACATAAAAAAATGTGTAATCTCGTTACAGGTATGCTCGATAAAAACTGGGATTACTGAGCAGGATTACAGTAGAAATCAGATGGAATAAACTAGAAATGCAGCTGTCACATGCGCCATGCACTGGCATTGCGACACTTCCCGACGCTTTCAGGCTGACAATCCATGCTTTGCCATGGATTCTGCAGACAGTTGCTTTCATCACTATGTTTTAAAGTCGGAGAAATCTCTTAACCTCTCTGTACAATGCAAACTATGTCTCCCAGCCGTGAAAGTGCTGTGAACGTCCAGGAACTGGACATCTCACCTGAAGAAACATAGAAACATAAAACCTGCTCACTTTCACTGATACACACATGGACTCTGTTTACTAGTTTTATTAGCTCGTAATATGCTTCCTACCTGTTCTCAATACGTTTAGAGGCTCTTGTGTTTTAGGGATTAATTGGGGCGACACGTGCCATCACTTTTTTCTTTTTACTCAATGAGTGATTCATGCTGCCAGATACAGCCTCTCATCAAACATTCACATTTATTCTGGAAAAAAACCAACATTAAAACTAATGAGGAAACGGGGTGAGAGAGAGAGAGAGAGAGAGAGAGAGAGAGAGAGAGAGAGAGAGAGAGAGAGAGAGAGAGAGAGAGAGAGAGAGTGAGAGAGAGAGAGAGAGAGAGTTTTAGAAAAGATGGGCACATTTTCTTGAATAGAAATTGAAAGCTTTATTTGTATTGTGGTTTTGATTCTCTTAAAAAAAAAAATCAATGTTAGACACCTGATTGGTTACTGAGTTTTGATAGTTCAAAACTTGTTAAGTGCAATTTGTGTCTGCTGTGTATAAGATGTGTCAATACACTGAGCAGATGACACTTTCTATTCTTTCTTGTCATTTTTTTATGTTTTATTATGGCCAGGCAAGAGTAGAGGCACGGCTTTTCAGAGGTTGATGGACTCTGTGCTGCGCGACCTCGCTTTCGTTTCTGTTTACCTGGACGACATCTTGGTGGCTAGTTCTTCAGTTGAGGAGCATTTTTCACACCTAAAGCAAGTTTTTCAGCGCCTTGAGCAGGGGTGGGCAATTATTTTTCCGAAGGGGCCAAATGAGAAGCAGAAAATATTGTGGAGGGCCTTGCCAAAAGTTTAAACTCTATTCTGCATATGAATTTTATTTCTAAATTGAAAGCAGTAAATGGCATTGTTTACACATGCTGGTAAGTGTCTTTGTTATTATTAGGTAAAGAGAAAGTGAGGGTTATTTTAACAAAACATTTTTTTATTCAGTGCAGTTATTCAAAACAATTGTAAACATGAAACATTTGTAACTCTTTTTTTAATTACATTAACCAAAAACACTTTTTTCTATTAAGACATCACAATGTCTTTGTATGCCAAATATCATTAACAAGATATGTCACATTATGATTGTCAAACTGCCAAGCTGTGCAGACAAAAAGTAATAGTGAACACACATTTGGGTATTTTCTTGTTCAGTGAGAGAAATCTAGCCTTTGCTGCCCTTTAACGAGTGCATCAAAGTCAGGTTGAATGTCTGAGGTGGAGATGCGAAGCACAGCTGACAGATGATCATCAGTAAGAGAGGATCTGAACCTGGATTTGGTAAACTTCATTACTGAGAATGTTTGTTCACATATGTAGGTAGATCCAAACAGAACCAACATCTTCTGAGCATGTCTCCTCATGTTTGGAAAGTTCTCCTCCTTAAGAGATGAGTAGAACTCCAGCAGTGATGCTGACTTAAAGTGCTCTGCCAGTACTGTGTCAGACTGCAGGTCAATGAGCTCCAGCTGAACATCACTGGGTGCATCATCTACTCTGCAGGCAAAGGGAGAGGAAACCAGGTGCATTTCATCCTCAATGTTTTTACAATCATCAAATCGCCTTAAAAACTCACCATGCAAATCTCCTAACATGGATGAGTACCTGCAGAGATGATTAGCTGATGGTCTGACTTCTTTAAGGGTTTGCATGTGAGTGAGAGTGTTGTTCTGTAGTTGACTTGAAAGAAACAGCAACTTTCTCATAAAAGCCTTCACCAGGTTATGCATGTCATGAACGAAAAGGCCCTTGCCTTGCAGTTTAGTGCTCAGTTCATTCATCAGTGCCGTCACATCAACAGCAAATGCAAAATCTGCCATCCAGTTCATATCTGAAAGCTCGGGGATGTTTTTGCCTTTCATCTCACAAAACTCTTGAATCTCTGTTTTCAGGTCCCAAAATCTTTTGAGCACTTTGCCCAGACTGAGCCATCTGACAGCTGTGTGGTACATGATGTCACCATGTTCATTCTCATGCTCCTCTAAAAGTGCAACAAACTGCCTGTGATTTAATGCTCGTGCCCTGATAAAGTTAACCGTTTTTGTTACAACATCAATAACATGGTTAAGTTTTAGCACAGACCTGCACAGTACATGCTGATGTATAATACAATGTATCAACACTAAATGATGCTCTGTGCCGAGTTCAGTCACTTTATCTTGGATCTGTTTCAAAAGTCCGACATGTTTTCCTGTCATATTCGGACAACCATCAGTAGTAACGCCTACCAGTTTGTCCCATTTCAGTCCAAGCTTGACCATGCATGCATCGACCTCCTTGAACAGATCGTTTCCCGTTGTCGTTCCTTTTATTGACCTCAATGCTGCCAGCTCCTCCGTAATCTTGAAGTCCTGCCTTATTCCCCGGAGAAACACCAGTAACTGGGCAGTGTCACGGACACCACAGCTCTCATCCAAAGCCAAAGAGAAAAAGTCAAAACTTTCAACTCCACTTTTGAGCTGACATTCGAGATTCTCCGCGATTCCTTCCACCCTTCTGGTGACGGTTCGCCTGGACAGCGGGACTTTTTCAAATGCTTCTTTATTCTAAGGGCATGTTAGCGCGGCAGAGCCCACCAAGCACTCTTTCACAAACTCGCCAATCCGAGAACGGCTTGCTGTTTTTAGCGATTTTGTGGGATATGACGAAGCTGGTCTTGGTCGCTGCATCCCGGGCTGTGTGTAGTTTGCTAAAACAGCCTTGTTGTTTTGCTAGCTTTGCTAGCAAGTCTTCTGATATTCGCGCTCTCTCAGCCTCCGCCAAGTGTCTGTATTTCTCCGCGTGTTTTGTCTCATAATGCCGACTCACATTGTACTCCTTAAACACGGCGACGTGCTCTCCACAAACTAAACAGACGGGTTTACCACCGACTTCAGTAAACAAATATTTAGTGCTCCAAATCTTCTTGAAATTTCGGCCTTCAGCATCCACCTTTCTTTTCTTGACGTGCCCGTACATCATTGAGGGGCGACAATCACATGCACTGAGAAGCCGTCGGTTGGGAATCCACCGCCGCCATCTTGTTTGGCCATTTTGATCCGAATCACCACCCCAGCGCCACTGTTGGTGGGAGGCAGTACTACATGCAATATGTTTTGTTCCGACGCACAATTACAGCGTCACTGTCGGTGGGAGGCAAGAGAACATGATCCGCAATGCAACCGTGCTCCTCCAGACTTGAAACCTCGCCAGTGCGGTATAAAAATGGCGGTGTACGGCCGCTGACATGCTTGTTTGTGGACGCCGCCATTATTACTCACGGTCAGCGCCATACTACTCTCAAAACGCAAACCTCGCCAGTGCGGTATCACAATGGTGGCTTATGGGCACCGACATACTTGTTTGTGGTCGCCGCCAAATTTAAAAGGACAACTGATGTCACTGCTTCAGTTACGTCACGGTTTCATGGATCATGTTCAGTTTGAAGAAGCACAAGAACACTGGAGAAACATCCAGGTAGATATTATGTGAATAGAGCTCAGAGTGTTTATAAGGTCCAGAGCCAAGTGGATTGAAGAGGGAGAATCCCCCCCCCCATCATATTCCATATTCAATATCTCTCTGAACCTATTTCAACAAGACACTGCAGCTGGAACCACATCTGTAGAGTTCAGCTACTAAACTGATCTGCCTTCTTCATTCATGCAGTGACAATGTGTGGTGCATTAAGCAAAACTAACTACAAAAATGGAGAGTAACTGTAGTTACTTCAGAGTAAATGTCCATGACAAACCTTCAAAAAGTACCTCTGACAACTTTAAAAGAATAAAACCATCCATGAATCACGTCATTGTTCTTTATTATATATTAAAAGCACTTTTAAAGACAAAACCAAACAAATCCACATGAGCAAGCGTGAGCGACTGTGGAAAGGGAAAAAGTCCCTCTAACAGGAAGAAATCTTTGCAGAAACCAGACTCAGAGGTGGAGGCATTCTGCTGGCCGGTTGGGGTGAGAGGATAGAGGAGAGGACAGACAGATAGATAAAAGATACACTCTGAAAATTGGGACAGGAGACTTCAAACCACTATATTGATAGACATCCGGCAGGGAGGATGAGAGCACAGACGACAGGAGCTTGCTAGAACTTTCTCCCACTGGCTATGATGACCTGTGCTTGAAGCCTTGTGTGACCTTCAGCCATCAGGATGTTGATGATGATCTGAAAAAGATGGACAAGGTGCATGCAGATAGGTTTCAAAAGACACAAAATATTGACCACTACTTCTATGATGTCCTCCATTGATTGATCATCTTAATTCTGGAAGCATAACATCAAAAATGTAATCGATGAGTCTCAGGTCCCCCTTCTTGATTTCCATGACCTCCTCCATCTCTTTCAGCATCTCGAAGATCTGTTGCAATACAGACGAATAAAAATAAACAAACTGAGCTTATGTTACATAAAAAATCTCAAACTTGATTGATGAGTCATAGGAGTGTTCTGCATGCAGACATGCGACACTCAATTCCTTTACGGTCTCTGGATCCGTGGTCAGCACAGATGCTGTGTGCATTGTTGGGTGTGCATATGAATGCTCCATGCCCACGCATTCGCTGCTACGATGACGTGACATTCTGATTGAACACTGCGTCTGAAAAAATATTTAAATCAGAATCATTAGTATTTGTTCAAATGTACTGATCTCTCATTGATGATTGCAAACTGACAAGCATCCAAGTGATTCATTGCAGTATGTTGTATATAAGATATTCAATCTCCCTCACAACCATTAAACTTTCTCTAATTTGGATGCTCTGATAATAACACAGAAATCCCAGTCAGGTTGTAAAAATCCAGTAATGCAGTATGATAAAAAATACCAGTACGGGTCTAAATAAACCAACACATGGAACAAAGATAAAAAAAGAGCAACATAAACTTTGAGCTGATCTTACTTGAATTGCTCCCAACATAACTATACAACGACTCTTCCTCTCACTAATACTGATATAATGACACCTATCAACCATGTCCTACTTATTAGTGCAGGCTGATGCACACCGTTTTGAGGCTTTTCACCCACGTGACAAAATTCAGCCATTTAGGACGTAAACGCAACTAAATGTTGTGATGAAACTGCAGTTAGCAGGAGTGATAAGTGAAGGCACACAGTAAACTGTGAGTTGTCTGGACGGAGAAATAAAGCAGCAGATATGTGGACAGACTGACACAGTTGGGGAGAGATGAACATATCTGTTCCCTCATGGAAGGTTGTGAAGCTGATCTGGCTCCGGTCTTCCAGTGCGAGTATAAACATAGTCTCTAAATACTGGTATAACTCCACCTACTATTTCGTTCTTATTAGTGCAGGCTGATACTGTACACATAGAAAAAAATGCAATTATTTACCTTAGCAGAAGACAATCCTTTACTCTGTTGAGCTTCGAGTACACGTGTGAAGAAAACAATGCAATGGGAACAAATGTGCGTTTGAAGCGCGGCGCACAGTTTTTTTCCGGCGAGTGGGTCCTCCAACGTCACTTCCGGTGGGTGGGCCTCCGAAAATGTAATTCCCGATGTTCCGCGGGGTCTGATACGTCACTTCCTGTATGTCGCTACAGTAAACGTCACTTCCGGTACGCATATTTTCAAAATGGCGGCAACCGGTAAATAAGTATGGCGGCGCCCGCAACACCGCCATTTTTGATTCTCCACCGACATCTCTTGCATGCACTGATTGACTTGTTTTACGGGTTACGTATACGACGTACGTAGGTTACGTACACTGTACATAAATAAACAGGCTTCAAAGTAAAAGCATTTCCGTTTTAATTTATAGAGCCGATGGTTTTAGTCCACACATTAAAATTCGAAAGAAGCTTTTGTTTTCTTAATTCTAAGCAACCTTTCGCGGGCCGGTCAGAATCGGGTCACGGGCCGCATTTGGCCCGCGGGCCTTAAAATGCCCAGGTCTGGCCTTGAGGAACATGGCCTAATTGTCAACCCTGCTAAGTGCCAGTTTGGTCTGCCTGTGATTGACTTTTTGGGTCATCGTATTTCAACTCAGGGTGCCATTCCATTGCCTTCTAAGGTGCAAGCGGTGACAGATTTCCCTCGTCCAGCCTCGGTTAAGGCCCTGCAGGAGTTTTTGGGCATGATTAATTTCTACAACCTTTCATATTGAGATTACAACTATATACCAAATAAAGGTTTTATCAGCTCTATCAATTACAATGGTCAAATTGTCTCAATGGCTACAGACAGAAAATCGTGGATTTAAATCCACCTGGAGGTGTTTGTGGAATTAACTTGTGTGTGCATGTGTTTCCTCAGGGTTCTCTGGTTTTCTTCCATAGTCCAATTAAATGCATGTTAATGGTAATACTAAACTGACTCTCTGTGTATGTCCCGTGGTAGACTGATGACGTGTTCTGTTTCTTTTGAAACGTATTTTCAGTGACGGCCAGACCAGACGTCAATATAATGTTCAGGAAAGACGTCTCAAAAAACTTTCATTCAGGCTCTTCTGAGGAAGTCTTCTGGATGTCTAGAGACATCGTCTTTAGTTGTGTTCTGGACCTACATGTTGACACAAAGAACAGTGGCTGTGTAAAACACATTGGTTACTGTGGAACTGTGCTGTGTATTCATCAACAACATCTCACATGTTGGAAGATAAACAAGAGCACGGAGCAACATTTTATCAAAAATAATTTATTTATGAAAAATTATTCATTAGAATAAATTGGTTATTTATCAAATAATAATGACATTGGGCCACCACCAGCTAAACTGGAAATAGTTAATGCCAAAAAAAGTGTTATTTAAATTGATTTATGTTTCTCTTTAGATATAACAATCTTGAATAACAGGGAAGGTGTGAGATTGGAGCGCAGGCTGTTTCAAACCAGTGAACCAGGACCGCTTGACCCCGTCAGCTAGAAAGGGTATGTACTGGGTTTCAGAAGATGGCAGTGCCTCGAAGTCAGTGGGGACGCGCACTGGGTGGATGTCTGTGACTCCCCCCCCCCCCTTTTTGTGCGAGTCCCTTGCGAAGATCGTGTGATAATCGCGGGAGACCTCCTCATACAAATGCATCTCCTTGTTTCTGTTGTGGTAAAGTGCGAGCCTCAGCAGAGCGTTGCTCGGTCTTTGACTCGAAGCCTGAATAAGGTTCTTCTGGTACAGACATGGTCTGTTTACCTGAAATGTCTGTATTCTCTGGTTGAGTCATTGGAGCGTGCACAACCATGTCACCTTCGGTGCTCGGTTTTGTACCCTGAAGAACCTGTTCAAGGTTAACATGGTGAGCGCTGGTGATGGTTTTGGTTGTGGAAATGAGGAGAGTTGTGTCATGCGTGTCGTCGCTGGTGAGGGACGAAGGCAGATTGTCAATGAGATGAGAATTAGTTCAAGATTGTGGAATGAACTGTCAGTTAACATCTCTAAAGGTGGAAATGCGGTCACTTTAATCTGACCAGGTGTCAGATTTTGGACCCGTGGGTTGGCTGAACGATTGCTGTTAGAAGCTGGGTGGCCTAGTTCTTAGCCAATGGGAGTCGGGCTGACGACTTGGGACCAAAGGCGCCGTTTGGTGGCAGCGAGTCGGTTTAGGATGTCCTGACCAATAAGCAGTTCTTCTGTGTCCAGATCAGTGACGTGGATGGGATGCGTCGCTGACATGTCCTGCAAAGCTGTTGACCCAGACACATTGAGTGATGTGGTGCAAGTCCTGAGTGAAGCCTCGGTTGTTTATGCTACACTCTTCCACCTGAAGTGGCTTTCCTTAAGTGGCATGCGCAAGCGTGGTTCTAGCAACCCGTGCGAAGGTGTCTGAACACACGAGGGGGATTTCTGACCCAGTACCAAGCAGTGAGAGAGTGTCAACAACCCCTACCACCACTGAAGTGTATCTGTGGTTGGCATAGCCAAGATTACCCAAGAATGTCAAATGGGCCTCTTTCACCTCCTGGATCTCCTCCTCCTGCCAAAATGAACTTTGTGTGCGGAGGGGAGGGGCCAAGTCATGCGGTCAGGGGGAGCCAGGTCCCTTCTTACCAGGCGGGTTCAGGTGCTGCTTCACCACTCTGATGCAGGTTTTAATCCACTGTGGGACATCTGCATCCCAGTTGTTTTGAGTCTGACCTCAGCCTCGGTTTTTAGACTTACCTCTCCTCACCTGAGACCTCAGGACACCTGCATCACCATCATAGTTTTCACCTGAACGGTGGTGCAGCTCCCACACCATCTGCGCATGTTTGCGGAGGTCTTTCATGGTGGGGTTTTGGTCCTGCAGAAAAGGGCGACATCGATCCACACACTGTTGTGGAGGTTGTTAACGAAGAGGGACTTAAAAGTCTGGTCTTTGTCCAATCCTGGTGCATTGTGGCCTTGGAAGTAGGCAGCCCTTAGGCACCTATAAATACTATCTGGGAGTCTCCGCCCCCTTTTGAGTGATTGTAAATGCACCAAAGTTTGCAGAGGCAGGATCATTGTGCAGATGATCCTGCTTCCCTAAGTGCATGACAGAGGGCTGAGTAATGGTCTCTGATGGCAGATGGGAGGGACTCTATGTAAACATGGACACTCCTGGATGTCATCTTCCAGAGAAGCGTAAGCTTCTCTCGGGACGAAGGATGAGGCAGGTTGAAGAGGCAGCGTTCAACCTCCACCAGGTTGTCCGCTACACGAATCTCCGGGTTGTTTGGTTCGAACTGCTCTATGTCCTCTGCAAGGGACTCAAGCTGGCTGGTCCAAAGACCAGGTACCCTTGGGATATCGGAATGGTCAGAGTCATCTGAGCTAGAACATCCTGGTTCTCTCCGGTGGAGAGAGTGAGGGAGCTGATAGCACTGTCAGGTGCTGGAAAATGACAATGTTCCTTCTCCTGAAAAGGAGTGAAAGAGCTGCGAGACCACGTGGTGGTGTGGCTGAGAGCACTGATATCCATCAGTGTGTCATAGCAACTCGCTGTTGAGGTTTCTTCTCTCCTGTGTAGACAGGCATAGAAGACCGGCGACAACAGTCTTCAACTGGGTCATGTGGCTCCCGAGGTATCTTTGCTCTGAGCACGCAGTGTCTCTGACGACTCATGGTAGGAGTCACGCAAAAGCTGTGTTTCGAAAAGTGCGAAAATGTTGTTAATGCACCTGTGGCTTTCACTTCTGTAGTCTATACAAATTGTAACCTCGCAACTGCAACACAGTGTTTTTAGCACCTTGGGTGAGCAATAGTTGTGTTAGTGTACATTTATCTGGGTGAACTTGAATAGTGAAAGTACGAGTTTGTCCTAATGAAATTAAAACTTTATTCTAAAAACATACTCAGTATCTCGTCTGAAGCATCTTTTCGGCCACAACTGATGAAAAGACCATAACAGTCAAATCCAGCATAATAAAAGAGGTTGAAACTGCTTTAACCTAATAAACACTTCATGTTTAAACTTGAATTGAAAAGTACCAGTTTGCTCTAAGGAAATAAAAACTTTGTTCCAAAATTACTCTATATCCCGTGTGGAGCATCATTTCGGCCACTCCTGATGAAATGAAAATAGCAGTTACTCCACTAAATATAATTGTTTGAAAGTGCTTGCAACTGCTATGTCCATCATGTTTAACCTTGAATTGAGAAAGTACTAGTTTGTTCTAATGAAATAAAAACTTTATTCCAAAATCACTCTATATCTCGTGTGGAGCATCATTTCGGCCACTACTGATGAAATGAAAATAGCAGTTACTCCACTAAATAAAACTGGTTGAAACTGCTTGAACCTGATAAACACATCATTTTAACTTGAATTGAGAAAGTACTAGTTTGTTCTAATGAAATAAAAACTTTCTTCCAAAATTACTCTATATCCCGTGTGGAGCATCATTTCGGCCACTCCTGATGAAATGAAAATAGCAGTTACTCCACGAAATATAATTGTTTGAAAGTGCTTGCAACTACTATGTCCATCATGTTTAACCTTGAATTGAGAAAGTACTAGTTTGTTCTAATGAAATAAAAACTTTATTCCAAAATCACTCTATATCCCGTGTGGAGCATCATTTCGGCCACTACTGATGAAATTAAAATAACAGTTACTCCACTAAATAAAACTGGTTGAAACTGCTTGAACCTGATAAACACATCATTTAACCTTGAATTGAGAAAGTACTAGTTTGTTCTAATGAAATAAAAACTTTATTCCAAAATCACTCTATATCCCGTGAGGAGCATCATTTCGGCCACTACTGATGAAATGAAAATAGCAGTTACTCCACTAAATAAAACTGGTTGAAACTGCTTGAACCTGATAAACACATCATTTAACCTTGAATTGAGAAAGTACTAGTTTGTTCTAATGAAATAAAAACTTTATTCCAAAATCACTCTATATCTCGTGTGGAGCATCATTTCGGCCACTACTGATGAAATGAAAATAGCAGTTACTCCACTAAATAAAACTGGTTGAAACTGCTTGAACCTGATAAACACATCATTTAAACTTGAATTGAGAAAGTACTAGTTTGTTCTAATGAAATAAAAACTTTCTTCCAAAATTACTCTATATCCCGTGTGGAGCATCATTTCGGCCACTCCTGATGAAATGAAAATAGCAGGTACTCCACTAAATAAAACTGGTTGAAACTGCTTGAACCTGATAAACACATCATTTTAACTTGAATTGAGAAAGTACTAGTTTGTTCTAATGAAATAAAAACTTTATTCCAAAATTACTCTATATCCCGTGTGGAGCATCATTTCGGCCACTCCTGATGAAATGAAAATAGCAGTTACTCCACTAAATATAATTGTTTGAAAGTGCTTGCAACTGCTATGTCCATCATGTTTAACCTTGAATTGAGAAAGTACTAGTTTGTTCTAATGAAATAAAAACTTTATTCCAAAATCACTCTATATCCCGTGAGGAGCATCATTTCGGCCACTACTGATGAAATGAAAATAGCAGTTACTCCACTAAATATAATTGGTTGAAAGTACTTGCAACTGCTAAGTCCATCATGTTTAAACTTGAATTGAGAAAGTACTAGTTTGTTCTAAGGAAATAAAAACTTTCTTCCAAAATTACTCTATATCCCGTGTGGAGCATCATTTCGGCCACTCCTGATGAAATGAAAATAGCAGTTACTCCACTAAATATAATTGTTTGAAAGTGCTTGCAACTGCTATGTCCATCATGTTTAACCTTGAATTGAGAAACTACTAGTTTGTTCTAATGAAATAAAAACTTTATTCCAAAATCACTCTATATCCCGTGAGGAGCATCATTTCGGCCACTACTGATGAAATGAAAATAGCAGTTACTCCACTAAATATAATTGGTTGAAAGTACTTGCAACTGCTAAGTCCATCATTTAACCTTGAATTGAGAAAGTACTAGTTTGTTCTAATGAAATAAAAACTTTATTCCAAAATCACTCTATATCCCGTGAGGAGCATCATTTCGGCCACTACTGATGAAATGAAAATAGCAGTTACTCCACTAAATAAAACTGGTTGAAACTGCTTGAACCTGATAAACACATCATTTAACCTTGAATTGAGAAAGTACTAGTTTGTTCTAATGAAATAAAAACTTAATTCCAAAATCACTCTATATCTCGTGTGGAGCATCATTTCGGCCACTACTGATGAAATGAAAATAGCAGTTACTCCACTAAATAAAACTGGTTGAAACTGCTTGAACCTGATAAACACATCATTTAACCTTGAATTGAGAAAGTACTAGTTTGTTCTAATGAAATAAAAACTTTCTTCCAAAATTACTCTATATCCCGTGTGGAGCATCATTTCGGCCACTCCTGATGAAATGAAAATAGCAGTTACTCCACTAAATATAATTGGTTGAAAGTACTTGCAACTGCTAAGTCCATCATGTTTAAACTTGAATTGAGAAAGTACTAGTTTGTTCTAATGAAATAAAAACTTTCTTCCAAAATTACTCTATATCCCGTGTGGAGCATCATTTCGGCCACTCCTAATGAAATGAAAATAGCAGTTACTCCACTAAATATAATTGGTTGAAAGTACTTGCAACTGCTAAGTCCATCATGTTTAAACTTGAATTGAGAAAGTACTAGTTTGTTCTAAGGAAATAAAAACTTTCTTCCAAAATTACTCTATATCCCGTGTGGAGCATCATTTCGGCCACTCCTGATGAAATGAAAATAGCAGTTACTCCACTAAATATAATTGTTTGAAAGGGCTTGCAACTGCTATGTCCATCATGTTTAACCTTGAATTGAGAAACTACTAGTTTGTTCTAATGAAATAAAAACTTTATTCCAAAATCACTCTATATCCCGTGAGGAGCATCATTTCGGCCACTACTGATGAAATGAAAATAGCAGTTACTCCACTAAATATAATTGGTTGAAAGTACTTGCAACTGCTAAGTCCATCATTTAAAAGTTGAATAGTGAGAGTTTAGTATGTTTCGTGAAATACAAACTTTATTCTAAAAACACACTCAGTATCTCGTCTGAAGCATTTTTTCGGCCACAACTGATGAGAAGACCATAAGCAGTCAAATCCAGCATAATGAAACTGCTTCAACCTGATAAACACTTCATGTTTAAACTTGAATAGTGAAAGTACGACTATGGTCTAGTAAAATACAAACTTTATTCTAAAAACCAACTCTCAAGCTCCTCATCCTATCTCTAAGGGTGCGCTCAGCCACCCTACGCAGGAAGCTCACTTCAACCGCTTGTATCCGGGATCTCGTTCTTTCGGTCATGACCCATAGTTCATGGCTGTGGTGGAGGCAATAACTCGGGTCTGGGAGGAGTTTGGAGAGGCCATGGAAGAGGACTTTCGGTCTGCCCCGAGGAAATTCTGGCAAACCGACTCCATGCTCCGGGAGCATGGAGGCCCTTCATCCCTGCAACATCGCGTGACGCGGGGACGCGTGACGCGGGGACGGTACCTCTGGACAGGCAGAATGGGGTCGTGGTCCCTCTCTTCAAGGAGGGGGATCGGAGGGTGTGTTCCAACTACAGAGGGATCACACTCCTCAGCCTCCCCAGGAAAGTCTATTCCAGTGTACTGGAGTGGAGGGTCCGGCCGTTAGTCAAACCTTGGATCCAAGAGGAATAATGCGGTTTTCATTCTGGTCGTGGAACACTGGACCAGCTCTATACCCTCCACCAGCTGCTTGAGGGTTCATGGGAGTTTGCCCAACCAGTCCACATGTGTTTTCTGGATCTTGAGAAGGCGTTCGACCGCGTCCCCTGAGACATCCTGTGGGGGGGTGCTCCGGGAGCATGGAGTCCGGGGCCCTTTGTTAAGCGCTGTTCGGTCTTTGTATTCCCGGAACAGGAGTTTGGTTTGCATTGGCGGCAATAAGTCGGACCTGTTTGCAGTGGTTTCACCTGATCCGCCAGTGGCAGACAGAAAAAAGCATTAGCCAAATCTATACAAGAGAAAAATCTATGTTCAGGTGAGAGATGTGACAACGCAGTTTTGAGATGTCTGGAATCTCGTTTCTCTGCACATGTTGCCGGGACCGGCAGCCAGGGGGGACTCGGCTGAGATCCTCAACACCAGCCCCTGGGTACTTCTCAGGGTGATAAAGAGGAAGTGGTCCGAGCCCAGGTGAACGGGTCGATTTAAGGTCGTCGAGAGGACGTCTCACGCTGTTCGGCTGAGTGACAAAGGCTCCCCAGGAAAGTCTATTCCAGGGTACTGGAGAGGAGGGTCCGGCCGTTAGTCGAACCCTGGATAAAAGAGGAACAATGCGGTGCCATCTGTCGCAGTGTACTCTGGCGGGAGAACCACATCGCACTCTTCAGGAGACCTCCATCCATCTGAAGCAAGTTGCCCCTGGATTGGCTGATCCAGGAGACAGCTCCACACGTCAAAGGGCGGAATAATCCCTGTACACCGAAGTAAGAAGAACACAGAGAAGTAGACGGCAGCAAGGGAGGAGGTGAAATAGCGCTCCTCTCTGTTCATGTGACGTGCCAAGTCCATCCATCCATCCATCCATTTTCTGCCGCTTATCCGGGGCCGCGTCGCGGAGGCAACTCTGCTCAGACTTCCCTCACCCCAGACACTTCCTCCAGCTCTTCCGGTGGCACCCCAAGGCGTTCCCAGGCCAGCCGAGAGACAGGGCAACTCCAGAGAGAGAGGGCAACTCCAGAGCAGTGGAGTATCCAGCCCCCGTCGAGGAGCTGGGTTCCGGAGTCCAAGCTGTAAGTGGAGGCGAGCCCGACTATATCTAGACGGTATCTCTCAGCCTCCCTCACAAGCTCGGGCTCCTTCCCCCCCAGCGAGGTCACATTCCATGTCCCAATAGCCAGATTCTGTGGCCGGGGATCGAGTCGTCGAGGCCTCTGCCGTCGACTGCCCCCCAATCCACAATGCACCCAACCCCTACGGCAGCCTCTGTAGGTGGTGGGCCCACAGGAGGGGCAAGTCCCCCGACAACATAGCTCCGAGGGTCATTCGGGTGCTCAAACTCCCCCACCACAACAAGGTTGCAGTTCAAGGGGGAGTCACCACCGTTTAAAAGTTTTGTATGTTGCTATTTGAGTATATGATTGTTGATTTTGCTTACATATGACCTCTATTATACGAAGAGTGCCTCATACTGTATTGACACTAATTATTGACCTCTGGGGTCAGAGGTCAAAAGGGGAATTGAAGGAATATAGTGGTTGAACATTTGTTTTCTGTGTGACAACTGGACATATTGTATTCAGTTGTGTTTCTACACTACTGGGGTTTCTCCCACTGCCCAAGTTGGGAAAACACAGCTTTAAATCCATGTTCAGGGACATTCCAAGTTGGTTGGCGATGTCTCCTCAGTGCTCTACTTGCAAAAACATGGTCAAGGTAAGATTGGATCAACAGATAAGAGGTCACTTTGTCCCACAGAACGTCAAGCTCTGAGAAGAACCAGTTTGAAGCAGTTTTGGGAACAAAGGAATAGCAAATTCACTATAGCAACGCATACATCACGAGGAACCGACCAATGTGAGGTTGAGGTGGTGTATGCAAATGTATAAATATGAACCACGTGTTGCAGTTGTGCCCTTCTTCATTGTAAACCTGGCCTGCACACTTGGGTCTGCAAGGAAGAACGGTCTGAGCTCGTATTATGTAATCTGATATATGTATTTTTGTAATCTCTTGTTTGTGTGATTATTAAATTCACTATTGAAGAAATTAACTCTGTTCCTGCCTCTCCCGGATCAAACGAACAAGCAGGAATTCAGGGGAACACAGGAACGAATTCCAACACTAAGCATCTCTACCTAAAGTCAGTTTTTTTTTTTTTTATTAAACCAGCCTGAGCAGCTCCATCTAGAGACAGTAAAGTGATTTTCTAAATCAAACCAGCCTGAGCAGCACCATCTAGAGACAGTAACGTGATTTTCTAAATCAAACCAGCCTGATCAGCTCTATCTAAAGACAGTAATGTGATTTTCTAGATCAAACCAGCCTGATCAGCTCTATCTAAAGGCAGTAACACAATTTGTCTAGATTAAACCAGCCTGAGCAGCTCTATCTTAAGAAAATAACATGATTTTTTTCTCAATTAAACCAGCCTGAGCAGCTCTATCTTAAAGGAGTACAGTAGGATTTTCCCGAATTTTAGGAAAGAACCGCCCTCTCCACCTTTTGAAAAATGCACGCAAAGCTCTACCTGCTCCCGAGATGGAACGCCTACTAAAACGTGTGCGAGAGACATGAACGAGCCCAGTTCTCCTCGTGCACGCACTGTTTACAAGTCACAAGTCAGCATCGCTTACACAAGCTCACTTTACAAGAAGATTTGAACTTTTTCCACTAATCAACCCTGGAAAGTTACAATATAGACATAGATAACTTTTACTGGAAGTGATTTGAAATGGATTTCTCCAAATAGAATGCCAAACTTTACCTGTCGAGTAGAAACTTCGCGACTGAAGCATCAGTGGGAAGCCCAACCTGGGCTTTCAGCGCACGCCATCGTGTGAAAGAATCTCCCAAAAACACTCTGGTCTTGTTTCTCTCTTCCGAAGCCTTTCTCTTCTTCTCATACACTTCGAAGACACTTTTTCTCTTTTGTGACCCTCTGCCATTTTCAAAGTACCCGGTGAGAACTGCGAGCTCGCTGAAGGCGCAGCTCACCATATACACCTGAAAGCGCGCATGCGCAGAAAGTGAAAACTAATAGATCCACGCTACCTGGGGACGAGCACATACGACGGCCTTGCGTAATATATCACCAGAATGATTGACAGTTGGGAGTACCAATAGTCTTGATGATCCACCCGGAAAAAGAAAATCCTCCTGTACACCTTTAAGACAGTAACATGATTTTACTTGATTAAACCAGCCTGAGAAGCTCTATCTTAAAAAAGTACACTCAAAAATGAAATGACAGAATTGTTTTTTCAGTGTGACATGATTTTCCTCGATTAAACCATGGTCCAAGTGGAGGAACGTGGGAGCAGCGCTTCAAAGGGTTGAGTGGAAATCTCCACCAACGGCTGATCCCACGTTTCATCGGGCTCATCCATCCCTCCGGACAGGGCCTCACAGCCAGAGACAGGTGAGCCGTTTAGGGACTATTCAGTAACAAGAACTTAGAGCTGTGATTTCACTTGTATATAAGTTAAAGATGTAAAGCAAAGTTGGACTCTTCAGGTGATGAAATATACATTAAATGTCCACCAATGACTGTTGAGATGGTTGATCATTTAGTTTTAAACGTAGTAAACATAGAAAATACTTTGGCTGGTTATTGTGATTAAATTAAATTACATCTCACAACAAAACATGCTTTTAAAATAACAAAGACATTTGATCCAAATTACATTGAATTTAATACAAGAGACCCATTCTACAAAACAAACCTTTCCTCCTGCAATTAGCCTTTCAATACCACCTCACTCCGTGTGTGTTGTCCTCACAATCAATCAAAGTGATCTGGTGTCTCCTGGTGTTGATCTTAAGAGTCTCTCAACTTGTGGAACCTGTGCATTTAACACTTTTCTTTTGTCTACAGTGTGTTGTGGGAATCTCCCAGAACCTGTATCTCGCCCACCTTGCTGCTCCTCCTGTCACCTGCAGTACAAGGTGATTTCGTCTGTCCACTTCTGGCTCTAAAGACTCTTCTGGCTGTTTGTACCTACATGAACATCATTACATGCAGCTTGTTTACCAGAGCTTTACTTCAAGTCATTGCACAGCTAGAAAACTTTAGTTTATTAAGTCTCAGTAAGGTCTGAGTGTGTATCACATGTTTAGGTGCAACCAGGGTTGGGTAGTCATGGAATACATGTAACAGTGTTACATAATTAGGATACAAAAAACATATAACTGTAATCTGTTACAGTACATAAAAAAATGTGTAATCTCGTTACAGGTATGCTCGATAAAAACTGGGATTACTGAGCAGGATTACAGTAGAAATCAGATGGAATAAACTAGAAATGCAGCTGTCACATGCGCCATGCACTGGCATTGCGACACTTCCCGACGCTTTCAGGCTGACAATCCATGCTTTGCCATGGATTCTGCAGACAGTTGCTTTCATCACTATGTTTTAAAGTCGGAGAAATCTCTTAACCTCTCTGTACAATGCAAACTATGTCTCCCAGCCGTGAAAGTGCTGTGAACGTCCAGGAACTGGACATCTCACCTGAAGAAACATAGAAACATAAAACCTGCTCACTTTCACTGATACACACATGGACTCTGTTTACTAGTTTTATTAGCTCGTAATATGCTTCCTACCTGTTCTCAATACGTTTAGAGGCTCTTGTGTTTTAGGGATTAATTGGGGCGACACGTGCCATCACTTTTTTCTTTTTACTCAATGAGTGATTCATGCTGCCAGATACAGCCTCTCATCAAACATTCACATTTATTCCGGAAACTTGCCAAAAGTTTAAACTCTATTCTGCATATGAATTTTATTTCTAAATTGAAAGCAGTAAATGGCATTGTTTACACATGCTGGTAAGTGTCTGTGTTATTATTAGGTAAAGAGAAAGTGAGGGTTATTTTAACAAAAAAAAATTTTATTCAGTGCAGTTATTCAAAACAATTGTAAACATGAAACATTTGTAACTCTTTTTTTAATTACATTAACCAAAAACACTTTTTTCTATTAAGACATCACAATGTCTTTGTATGCCAAATATCATTAACAAGATATGTCACATTATGATTGTCAAACTGCCAAGCTGTGCAGACAAAAAGTAATAGTGAACACACATTTGGGTATTTTCTTGTTCAGTGAGAGAAATCTAGCCTTTGCTGCCCTTTAACGAGTGCATCAAAGTCAGGTTGAATGTCTGAGGTGGAGATGCGAAGCACAGCTGACAGATGATCATCAGTAAGAGAGGATCTGAACCTGGATTTGGTAAACTTCATTACTGAGAATGTTTGTTCACATATGTAGGTAGATCCAAACAGAACCAACATCTTCTGAGCATGTCTCCTCATGTTTGGAAAGTTCTCCTCCTTAAGAGATGAGTAGAACTCCAGCAGTGATGCTGACTTAAAGTGCTCTGCCAGTACTGTGTCAGACTGCAGGTCAATGAGCTCCAGCTGAACATCACTGGGTGCATCATCTACTCTGCAGGCAAAGGGAGAGGAAACCAGGTGCATTTCATCCTCAATGTTTTTACAATCATCAAATCGCCTTAAAAACTCACCATGCAAATCTCCTAACATGGATGAGTACCTGCAGAGATGATTAGCTGATGGTCTGACTTATTTAAGGGTTTGCATGTGAGTGAGAGTGTTGTTCTGTAGTTGACTTGAAAGAAACAGCAACTTTCTCATAAAAGCCTTCACCAGGTTATGCATGTCATGAACGAAAAGGCCCTTGCCTTGCAGTTTAGTGCTCAGTTCATTCATCAGTGCCGTCACATCAACAGCAAATGCAAAATCTGTCATCCAGTTCATATCTGAAAGCTCGGGGATGTTTTTGCCTTTCATCTCACAAAACTCTTGAATCTCTGTTTTCAGGTCCCAAAATCTTTTGAGCACTTTGCCCAGACTGAGCCATCTGACAGCTGTGTGGTACATGATGTCACCATGTTCATTCTCATGCTCCTCTAAAAGTGCAACAAACTGCCTGTGATTTAATGCTCGTGCCCTGATAAAGTTAACCGTTTTTGTTACAACATCAATGACATGGTTAAGTTTTAGCACAGACCTGCACAGTACATGCTGATGTATAATACAATGTATCAACACTAAATGATGCTCTGTGCCGAGTTCAGTCACTTTATCTTGGATCTGTTTCAAAAGTCCGACATGTTTTCCTGTCATATTCGGACAACCATCAGTAGTAACGCCTACCAGTTTGTCCCATTTCAGTCCAAGCTTGACCATGCATGCATCGACCTCCTTGAACAGATCGTTTCCCGTTGTCGTTCCTTTTATTGACCTCAATGCTGCCAGCTCCTCCGTAATCTTGAAGTCCTGCCTTATTCCCCGGAGAAACACCAGTAACTGGGCAGTGTCACGGACACCACAGCTCTCATCCAAAGCCAAAGAGAAAAAGTCAAAACTTTCAACTCCACTTTTGAGCTGACATTCGAGATTCTCCGCGATTCCTTCCACCCTTCTGGTGACGGTTCGCCTGGACAGCGGGACTTTTTCAAATGCTTCTTTATTCTAAGGGCATATTAGCGCGGCAGAGCCCACCAAGCACTCTTTCACAAACTCGCCAATCCGAGAACGGCTTGCTGTTTTTAGCGATTTTGTGGGATATGACGAAGCTGGTCTTGGTCGCTGCATCCCGGGCTGTGTGTAGTTTGCTAAAACAGCCTTGTTGTTTTGCTAGCTTTGCTAGCAAGTCTTCTGATATTCGCGCTCTCTCAGCCTCCGCCAAGTGTCTGTATTTCTCCGCGTGTTTTGTCTCATAATGCCGACTCACATTGTACTCCTTAAACACGGCGACGTGCTCTCCACAAACTAAACAGACGGGTTTACCACCGACTTCCGTAAACAAATATTTTGTGCTCCAAATCTTCTTGAAATTTCGGCCTTCAGCATCCACCTTTCTTTTCTTGACGTGCCCGTACATCATTGAGGGGCGACAATCACATGCACTGAGAAGCCGTCGGTGGGGAATCCACCGCCGCCATCTTGTTTGGCCATTTTGATCCGAATCACCACCCCAGCGCCACTGTTGGTGGGAGGCAGTACTACATGCAATATGTTTTGTTCCGACGCACAATTACAGCGTCACTGTCGGTGGGAGGCAAGAGAACATGATCCGCAATGCAACCGTGCTCCTCCAGACTTGAAACCTCGCCAGTGCGGTATAAAAATGGCGGTGTACGGCCGCTGACATGCTTGTTTGTGGACGCCGCCATTATTACTCACGGTCAGCGCCATACTACTCTCAAAACGCAAACCTCGCCAGTGCGGTATCACAATGGTGGCTTATGGGCACCGACATACTTGTTTTTGGCCGCCGCCATGCGTGTTTGTGGTCGCCGCCATATTTAAAAGGACAACTGATGTCACTGCTTCAGTTACGTCACGGTTTCATGGATCATGTTCAGTTTGAAGAAGCACAAGAACACTGGAGAAACATCCAGGTAGATATTATGTGAATAGAGCTCAGAGTGTTTATAAGGTCCAGAGCCAAGTGGATTGAAGAGGGAGAATCCCCCCCCCCATCATATTCCATATTCAATATCTCTCTGAACCTATTTCAACAAGACACTGCAGCTGGAACCACATCTGTAGAGTTCAGCTACTAAACTGATCTGCCTTCTTCATTCATGCAGTGACAATGTGTGGTGCATTAAGCAAAACTAACTACAAAAATGGAGAGTAACTGTAGTTACTGCAGAGTAAATGTCCATGACAAACCTTCAAAAAGTACCTCTGACAACTTTAAAAGAATAAAACCATCCATGAATCACGTCATTGTTCTTTATTATATATTAAAAGCACTTTTAAAGACAAAACCAAACAAATCCACATGAGCAAGCGTGAGCGACTGTGGAAAGGGAAAAAGTCCCTCAAACAGGAAGAAATCTTTGCAGAAACCAGACTCAGAGGTGGAGGCATTCTGCTGGCCGGTTGGGGTGAGAGGATAGAGGAGAGGACAGACAGATAGATAAAAGATACACTCTGAAAATTGGGACAGGAGACTTCAAACCACTATATTGATAGACATCCGGCAGGGAGGATGAGAGCACAGACGACAGGAGCTTGCTAGAACTTTCTCCCACTGGCTATGATGACCTGTGCTTGAAGCCTTGTGTGACCTTCAGCCATCAGGATGTTGATGATGATCTGAAAAAGATGGACAAGGTGCATGCAGATAGGTTTCAAAAGACACAAAATATTGACCACTACTTCTATGATGTCCTCCATTGATTGATCATCTTAATTCTGGAAGCATAACATCAAAAATGTAATCGATGAGTCTCAGGTCCCCCTTCTTGATTTCCATGACCTCCTCCATCTCTTTCAGCATCTCGAAGATCTGTTGCAATACAGACGAATAAAAATAAACAAACTGAGCTTATGTTACATAAAAAATCTCAAACTTGATTGATGAGTCATAGGAGTGTTCTGCATGCAGACATGCGACACTCAATTCCTTTACGGTCTCTGGATCCGTGGTCAGCACAGATGCTGTGTGCATTGTTGGGTGTGCAAATGAATGCTCCATGCCCACGCATTCGCTGCTACGATGACGTGACATTCTGATTGAACACTGCGTCTGAAAAAATATTTAAATCAGAATCATTAGTATTTGTTCAAATGTACTGATCTCTCATTGATGATTGCAAACTGACAAGCATCCAAGTGATTCATTGCAGTATGTTATATATAAGATATTCAATCTCCCTCACAACCATTAAACTTTCTCTAATTTGGATGCTCTGATAATAACACAGAAATCCCAGTCAGGTTGTAAAAATCCAGTAATGCAGTATGATAAAAAATACCAGTACGGGTCTAAATAAACCAACACATGGAACAAAGATAAAAAAAGAGCAACATAAACTTTGAGCTGATCTTACTTGAATTGCTCCCAACATAACTATACAACGACTCTTCCTCTCACTAATACTGATATAATGACACCTATCAACCATGTCCTACTTATTAGTGCAGGCTGATGCACACCGTTTTGAGGCTTTTCACCCACGTGACAAAATTCAGCCATTTAGGACGTAAACGCAACTAAATGTTGTGATGAAACTGCAGTTAGCAGGAGTGATAAGAGAAGGCACACAGTAAACTGTGAGTTGTCTGGACGGAGAAATAAAGCAGCAGATATGTGGACAGACTGACACAGTTGGGGAGAGATGAACATATCTGTTCCCTCATGGAAGGTTGTGAAGCTGATCTGGCTCCGGTCTTCCAGTGCGAGTATAAACATAGTCTCTAAATACTGGTATAACTCCACCTACTATTTCGTTCTTATTAGTGCAGGCTGATACTTTACACATAGAAAAAAATGCAATTATTTACCTTAGCAGAAGACAATCCTTTACTCTGTTGAGCTTCGAGTACACGTGTGAAGAAAACAATGCAATGGGAACAAATGTGCGTTTGAAGCGCAGCGCACAGTTTTTTTCCGGCGAGTGGGTCCTCCAACGTCACTTCCGGTGGGTGGGCCTCCGAAAACGTAATTCCCGATGTTCCGCGGGGTCTGATACGTCACTTCCTGTATGTCGCTACAGTAAACGTCACTTCCGGTACGCATATTTTCAAAATGGCGGCAACCGGTAAATAAGTATGGCGGCGCCCGCAACACCGCCATTTTTGATTCTCCACCGACATCTCTTGCATGCACTGATTGACTTGTTTTACGGGTTACGTATACGACGTACGTAGGTTACGTACACTGTACATAAATAAACAGGCTTCAAAGTAAAAGCATTTCCGTTTTAATTTATAGAGCCGATGGTTTTAGTCCACACATTAAAATTCGAAAGAAGCTTTTGTTTTCTTAATTCTAAGCAACCTTTCGCGGGCCGGTCAGAATCGGGTCACGGGCTGCATTTGGCCCGCGGGCCTTAAAATGCCCAGGTCTGGCCTTGAGGAACATGGCCTAGTTGTCAACCCTGCTAAGTGCCAGTTTGGTCTGCCTGTGATTGACTTTTTGGGTCATCGTATTTCAACTCAGGGTGCCATTCCATTGCCTTCTAAGGTGCAAGCGGTGACAGATTTCCCTCGTCCAGCCTCGGTTAAGGCCCTGCAGGAGTTTTTGGGCATGATTAATTTCTACAACCTTTCATATTGAGATTACAACTATATACCAAATAAAGGTTTTATCAGCTCTATCAATTACAATGGTCAAATTGTCTCAATGGCTACAGACAGAAAACCGTGGATTTAAATCCACCTGGAGGTGTTTGTGGAATTAACTTGTGTGTGCATGTGTTTCCTCAGGGTTCTCTGGTTTTCTTCCATAGTCCAATTAAATGCATGTTAATGGTAATACTAAACTGACTCTCTGTGTATGTCCCGTGGTAGACTGATGACGTGTTCTGTTTCTTTTGAAACGTATTTTCAGTGACGGCCAGACCAGACGTCAATATAATGTTCAGGAAAGACGTCTCAAAAAACTTTCATTCAGGCTCTTCTGAGGAAGTCTTCTGGATGTCTAGAGACATCGTCTTTAGTTGTGTTCTGGACCTACATGTTGACACAAAGAACAGTGGCTGTGTAAAACACATTGGTTACTGTGGAACTGTGCTGTGTATTCATCAACAACATCTCACATGTTGGAAGATAAACAAGAGCACGGAGCAACATTTTATCAAAAATAATTTATTTATGAAAAATTATTCATTAGAATAAATTGGTTATTTATCAAATAATAATGACATTGGGCCACCACCAGCTAAACTGGAAATAGTTAATGCCAAAAAAAGTGTTATTTAAATTGATTTATGTTTCTCTTTAGATATAACAATCTTGAATAACAGGGAAGGTGTGAGATTGGAGCGCAGGCTGTTTCAAACCAGTGAACCAGGACCGCTTGACCCCGTCAGCTAGAAAGGGTATGTACTGGGTTTCAGAAGATGGCAGTGCCTCGAAGTCAGTGGGGACGCGCACTGGGTGGATGTCTGTGACTCCCCCCCCCCCTTTTTGTGCGAGTCCCTTGCGAAGATCGTGTGATAATCGCGGGAGACCTCCTCATACAAATGCATCTCCTTGTTTCTGTTGTGGTAAAGTGCGAGCCTCAGCAGAGCGTTGCTCGGTCTTTGACTCGAAGCCTGAATAAGGTTCTTCTGGTACAGACATGGTCTGTTTACCTGAAATGTCTGTATTCTCTGGTTGAGTCATTGGAGCGTGCACAACCATGTCACCTTCGGTGCTCGGTTTTGTACCCTGAAGAACCTGTTCAAGGTTAACATGGTGAGTGCTGGTGATGGTTTTGGTTGTGGAAATGAGGAGAGTTGTGTCATGCGTGTCGTCGCTGGTGAGGGACGAAGGCAGATTGTCAATGAGATGAGAATTAGTTCAAGATTGTGGAATGAACTGTCAGTTAACATCTCTAAAGGTGGAAATGCGGTCACTTTAATCTGACCAGGTGTCAGATTTTGGACCCGTGGGTTGGCTGAACGATTGCTGTTAGAAGCTGGGTGGCCTAGTTCTTAGCCAATGGGAGTCGGGCTGACGACTTGGGACCAAAGGCGCCGTTTGGTGGCAGCGAGTCGGTTTAGGATGTCCTGACCAATAAGCAGTTCTTCTGTGTCCAGATCAGTGACGTGGATGGGATGCGTCGCTGACATGTCCTGCAAAGCTGTTGACCCAGACACATTGAGTGATGTGGTGCAAGTCCTGAGTGAAGCCTCGGTTGTTTATGCTACACTCTTCCACCTGAAGTGGCTTTCCTTAAGTGGCATGCGCAAGCGTGGTTCTAGCAACCCGTGCGAAGGTGTCTGTACACATGAGGGGGATTTCTGACCCAGTACCAAGCAGTGAGAGAGTGTCAACAACCCCTACCACCACTGAAGTGTATCTGTGGTTGGCATAGCCAAGATTACCCAAGAATGTCAAATGGGCCTCTTTCACCTCCTGGATCTCCTCCTCCTGCCAAAATGAACTTTGTGTGCGGAGGGGAGGGGCCAAGTCATGCGGTCAGGGGGAGCCAGGTCCCTTCTTACCAGGCGGGTTCAGGTGCTGCTTCACCACTCTGATGCAGGTTTTAATCCACTGTGGGACATCTGCATCCCAGTTGTTTTGAGTCTGACCTCAGCCTCGGTTTTTAGACTTACCTCTCCTCACCTGAGACCTCAGGACACCTGCATCACCATCATAGTTTTCACCTGAACGGTGGTGCAGCTCCCACACCATCTGCGCATGTTTGCGGAGGTCTTTCATGGTGGGGTTTTGGTCCTGCAGAAAAGGGCGACATCGATCCACACACTGTTGTGGAGGTTGTTAACGAAGAGGGACTTAAAAGTCTGGTCTTTGTCCAATCCTGGTGCATTGTGTCCTTGGAAGTAGGCAGCCCTTAGGCACCTATAAATACTATCTGGGAGTCTCCGCCCCCTTTTGAGTGATTGTAAATGCACCAAAGTTTGCAGAGGCAGGATCATTGTGCAGATGATCCTGCTTCCCTAAGTGCATGACAGAGGGCTGAGTAATGGTCTCTGATGGCAGATGGGAGGGACTCTATGTAAACATGGACACTCCTGGATGTCATCTTCCAGAGAAGCGTAAGCTTCTCTCGGGACGAAGGATGAGGCAGGTTGAAGAGGCAGCGTTCAACCTCCACCAGGTTGTCCGCTACACGAATCTCCGGGTTGTTTGGTTCGAACTGCTCTATGTCCTCTGCAAGGGACTCAAGCTGGCTGGTCCAAAGACCAGGTACCCTTGGGATATCGGAATGGTCAGAGTCATCTGAGCTAGAACATCCTGGTTCTCTCCGGTGGAGAGAGTGAGGGAGCTGATAGCACTGTCAGGTGCTGGAAAATGACAATGTTCCTTCTCCTGAAAAGGAGTGAAAGAGCTGCGAGACCACGTGGTGGTGTGGCTGAGAGCACTGATATCCATCAGTGTGTCATAGCAACTCGCTGTTGAGGTTTCTTCTCTCCTGTGTAGACAGGCATAGAAGACCGGCGACAACAGTCTTCAACTGGGTCATGTGGCTCCCGAGGTATCTTTGCTCTGAGCACGCAGTGTCTCTGACGACTCATGGTAGGAGTCACGCAAAAGCTGTGTTTCGAAAAGTGCGAAAATGTTGTTAATGCACCTGTGGCTTTCACTTCTGTAGTCTATACAAATTGTAACCTCGCAACTGCAACACAGTGTTTTTAGCACCTTGGGTGAGCAATAGTTGTGTTAGTGTACATTTATCTGGGTGAACTTGAATAGTGAAAGTACGAGTTTGTCCTAATGAAATTAAAACTTTATTCTAAAAACATACTCAGTATCTCGTCTGAAGCATCTTTTCGGCCACAACTGATGAAAAGACCATAACAGTCAAATCCAGCATAATAAAAGAGGTTGAAACTGCTTTAACCTAATAAACACTTCATGTTTAAACTTGAATTGAAAAGTACCAGTTTGCTCTAAGGAAATAAAAACTTTATTCCAAAATTACTCTATATCCCGTGTGGAGCATCATTTCGGCCACTCCTGATGAAATGAAAATAGCAGTTACTCCACCAAATAAAACTGGTTGAAACTGCTTGAACCTGATAAACAAATCATTTAAAACTTGAATAGTTAAAGTACTAGTTTGTTCTAATGAAATAAAAACTTTATTCCAAAATCACTCTATATCCCATGAGGAGCATCATTTCGGCCACTCCTGATGAAATGAAAATAGCAGTTACTCCACTAAATAAAACTGGTTGAAACTGCTTGAACCTGATAAACACATCATTTAACCTTGAATTGAGAAAGTACTAGTTTGTTCTAAGGAAATAAAAACTTTCTTCCAAAATTATTCTATATCCCGTGTGGAGCATCATTTCGGCCACTCCTGGTGAAATGAAAATAGCAGTTACTCCACTAAATAAAACTGGTTGAAACTGCTTGAACCTGATAAACACATCATTTAAACTTGAACTAAGAAAGTACTAGTTTGTTCTAATGAAATAAAAACTTTATTCCAAAATCACTCTATATCCCGTGTGGAGCATCATTTCGGCCACTCCTTATGAAATGAAAATAGCAGTTACTCCACTAAATATAATTGGTTGAAAGTACTTGCAACTGCTACCCATCATGTTTAAACTTGAATTGAGAAAGTACTAGTTTGTTCTAAGGAAATAAAAACTTTCTTCCAAAATTACTCTATATCCCGCGTGGAGCATCATTTCGGCCACTCCTGATGAAATGAAAATAGCAGTTACTCCACTAAATATAATTGGTTGAAAGTACTTGCAACTGCTATCCATCATGTTTAACCTTGAATTGAGAAACTACTAGTTTGTTCTAATGAAATAAAAACTTTATTCCAAAATCACTCTATATCCCGTGAGGAGCATCATTTCGGCCACTCCTGATGAAATGAAAATAGCAGTTACTCCACTAAATATAATTGGTTGAAACTGCTTGAACCTGATAAACACATCATTTTAACTTGAATTGAGAAAGTACTAGTTTGTTCTAATGAAATAAAAACTTTCTTCCAAAATTACTCTATATCCCGTCTGGAGCATCATTTCGGCCACTCCTAATGAAATGAAAATAGCAGTTACTCCACTAAATAAAACTGGTTGAAACTGCTTGAACCTGATAAACACATCATTTAACCTTGAATTGAGAAAGTACTAGTTTGTTCTAATGAAATAAAAACTTTATTCCAAAATCACTCAATATCCCGTGTGGAGCATCATTTCGGCCACTCCTGATGAAATGAAAATAGCAGTTACTCCACTAAATAAAACTGGTTGAAACTGCTTGAACCTGATAAACACATCATTTAAACTTGAACTAAGAAAGTACTAGTTTGTTCTAATGAAATAAAAACTTTCTTCCAAAATTACTCTATATCCCGTGTGGAGCATCATTTCGGCCACTACTGATGAAATGAAAATAGCAGTTACTCCACTAAATAAAACTGGTTGAAACTGCTTGAACTTGATAAACACATCATTTTAACTTGAATTGAGAAAGTACTAGTTTGTTCTAATGAAATAAAAACTTTCTTCCAAAATTACTCTATATCCCGTGAGGAGCATCATTTCGGCCACTCCTAATGAAATGAAAATAGCAGTTACTCCACTAAATATAATTGGTTGAAAGTACTTGCAACTGCTAAGTCCATCATGTTTAAACTTGAATTGAGAAAGTACTAGTTTGTTCTAAGGAAATAAAAACTTTATTCCAAAATCACTCTATATCCCGTGAGGAGCATCATTTCGGCCACTACTGATGAAATGAAAATAGCAGTTACTCCACTAAATAAAACTGGTTGAAACTGCTTGAACCTGATAAACACATCATTTAACCTTGAATTGAGAAAGTACTAGTTTGTTCTAATGAAATAAAAACTTTATTCCAAAATCACTCTATATCTCGTGTGGAGCATCATTTCGGCCACTACTGATGAAATGAAAATAGCAGTTGCTCCACCAATACAACTGGTTGAAACTGCTTGAACCTGATAAACACATCATTTAACCTTGAATTGAGAAAGTACTAGTTTGTTCTAAGGAAATAAAAACTTTCTTCCAAAATTACTCTATATCCCGTGTGGAGCATCATTTCGGCCACTCCTGGTGAAATGAAAATAGCAGTTACTCCACTAAATAAAACTGGTTGAAACTGCTTGAACCTGATAAACACATCATTTAAACTTGAACTAAGAAAGTACTAGTTTGTTCTAATGAAATAAAAACTTTATTCCAAAATCACTCTATATCCCGTGTGGAGCATCATTTCGGCCACTCCTTATGAAATGAAAATAGCAGTTACTCCACTAAATATAATTGGTTGAAAGTACTTGCAACTGCTATCCATCATGTTTAAACTTGAATTGAGAAAGTACTAGTTTGTTCTAAGGAAATAAAACTTTCTTCCAAAATTACTCTATATCCCGTGTGGAGCATCATTTCGGCCACTCCTGATGAAATGAAAATAGCAGTTACTCCACTAAATATAATTGGTTGAAAGTACTTGCAACTGCTATCCATCATGTTTAACCTTGAATTGAGAAACTACTAGTTTGTTCTAATGAAATAAAAACTTTATTCCAAAATCACTCTATATCCCGTGAGGAGCATCATTTCGGCCACTCCTGATGAAATGAAAATAGCAGTTACTCCACTAAATAAAACTGGTTGAAACTGCTTGAACCTGATAAACACATCATTTAAACTTGAACTGAGAAAGTACTAGTTTGTTCTAATGAAATAAAAACTTTATTCCAAAATCACTCTATATCCCATGAGGAGCATCATTTCGGCCACTACTGATGAAATGAAAATAGCAGTTACTCCACTAAATAAAACTGGTTGAAACTGCTTGAACCTGATAAACACATCATTTTAACTTGAATTGAGAAAGTACTAGTTTGTTCTAATGAAATAAAAACTTTCTTCCAAAATTACTCTATATCCCGTGTGGAGCATCATTTCGGCCACTCCTAATGAAATGAAAATAGCAGTTACTCCACTAAATATAATTGGTTGAAAGTGCTTGCAACTGCTATGTCCATCATGTTTAACCTTGAATTGAGAAACTACTAGTTTGTTCTAATGAAATAAAAACTTTATTCCAAAATCACTCTATATCCCGTGAGGAGCATCATTTCGGCCACTACTGATGAAATGAAAATAGCAGTTACTCCACTAAATATAATTGGTTGAAAGTACTTGCAACTGCTAAGTCCATCATTTAAAAGTTGAATAGTGAGAGTTTAGTATGTTTCGTGAAATACAAACTTTATTCTAAAAACACACTCAGTATCTCGTCTGAAGCATTTTTTCGGCCACAACTGATGAGAAGACCATAAGCAGTCAAATCCAGCATAATGAAACTGCTTCAACCTGATAAACACTTCATGTTTAAACTTGAATAGTGAAAGTACGACTATGGTCTAGTAAAATACAAACTTTATTCTAAAAACCAACTCTCAAGCTCCTCATCCTATCTCTAAGGGTGCGCTCAGCCACCCTACGCAGGAAGCTCACTTCAACCGCTTTTATCCGGGATCTCGTTCTTTCGGTCATGACCCATAGTTCATGGCTGTGGTGGAGGCAATAACTCGGGTCTGGGAGGAGTTTGGAGAGGCCATGGAAGAGGACTTTCGGTCTGCCCCGAGGAAATTCTGGCAAACCGACTCCATGCTCCGGGAGCATGGAGTCCGGGGCCCTTCATCCCTGCAACATCGCGTGACGCGGGGACGGTACCTCTGGACAGGCAGAATGGGGTCGTGGTCCCTCTCTTCAAGGAGGGGGATCGGAGGGTGTGTTCCAACTACAGAGGGATCACACTCCTCAGCCTCCCCAGGAAAGTCTATTCCAGTGTACTGGAGTGGAGGGTCCGGCCGTTAGTCAAACCTTGGATCCAAGAGGAATAATGCAGTTTTCATTCTGGTCGTGGAACACTGGACCAGCTCTATACCCTCCACCAGCTGCTTGAGGGTTCATGGGAGTTTGCCCAACCAGTCCACATGTGTTTTCTGGATCTTGAGAAGGCGTTCGACCGCGTCCCCTGAGACATCCTGTGGGGGGGTGCTCCGGGAGCATGGAGTCCGGGGCCCTTTGTTAAGCGCTGTTCGGTCTTTGTATTCCCGGAACAGGAGTTTGGTTTGCATTGGCGGCAATAAGTCGGACCTGTTTGCAGTGGTTTCACCTGATCCGCCAGTGGCAGACAGAAAAAAGCATTAGCCAAATCTATACAAGAGAAAAATCTATGTTCAGGTGAGAGATGTGACAACGCAGTTTTGAGATGTCTGGAATCTCGTTTCTCTGCACATGTTGCCGGGACCGGCAGCCAGGGGGGACTCGGCTGAGATCCTCAACACCAGCCCCTGGGTACTTCTCAGGGTGATAAAGAGGAAGTGGTCCGAGCCCAGGTGAACGGGTCGATTTAAGGTCGTCGAGAGGACGTCTCACGCTGTTCGGCTGAGTGACAAAGGCTCCCCAGGAAAGTCTATTCCAGGGTACTGGAGAGGAGGGTCCGGCCGTTAGTCGAACCCTGGATAAAAGAGGAACAATGCGGTGCCATCTGTCGCAGTGTACTCTGGCGGGAGAACCACATCGCACTCTTCAGGAGACCTCCATCCATCTGAAGCAAGTTGCCCCTGGATTGGCTGATCCAGGAGACAGCTCCACACGTCAAAGGGCGGAATAATCCCTGTACACCGAAGTAAGAAGAACACAGAGAAGTAGACGGCAGCAAGGGAGGAGGTGAAATAGCGCTCCTCTCTGTTCATGTGACGTGCCAAGTCCATCCATCCATCCATCCATTTTCTGCCGCTTATCCGGGGCCGCGTCGCGGAGGCAACTCTGCTCAGACTTCCCTCACCCCAGACACTTCCTCCAGCTCTTCCGGTGGCACCCCAAGGCGTTCCCAGGCCAGCCGAGAGACAGGGCAACTCCAGAGAGAGAGGGCAACTCCAGAGCAGTGGAGTATCCAGCCCCCGTCGAGGAGCTGGGTTCCGGAGTCCAAGCTGTAAGTGGAGGCGAGCCCGACTATATCTAGACGGTATCTCTCAGCCTCCCTCACAAGCTCGGGCTCCTTCCCCCCCAGCGAGGTCACATTCCATGTCCCAATAGCCAGATTCTGTGGCCGGGGATCGGGTCGTCGAGGCCTCTGCCGTCGACTGCCCCCCAATCCACAATGCACCCAACCCCTACGGCAGCCTCTGTAGGTGGTGGGCCCACAGGAGGGGCAAGTCCCCCGACAACATAGCTCCGAGGGTCATTCGGGTGCTCAAACTCCCCCACCACGACAAGGTTGCAGTTCAAGGGGGAGTCACCACCGTTTAAAAGTTTTGTATGTTGCTATTTGAGTATATGATTGTTGATTTTGCTTACATATGACCTCTATTATACGAAGAGTGCCTCATACTGTATTGACACTAATTATTGACCTCTGGGGTCAGAGGTCAAAAGGGGAATTGAAGGAATATAGTGGTTGAACATTTGTTTTCTGTGTGACAACTGGACATATTGTATTCAGTTGTGTTTCTACACTACTGGGGTTTCTCCCACTGCCCAAGTTGGGAAAACACAGCTATAAATCCATGTTCAGGGACATTCCAAGTTGGTTGGCGATGTCTCCTCAGTGCTCTACTTGCAAAAACATGGTCAAGGTAAGATTGGATCAACAGATAAGAGGTCACTTTGTCCCACAGAACGTCAAGCTCTGAGAAGAACCAGTTTGAAGCAGTTTTGGGAACAAAGGAATAGCAAATTCACTATAGCAACGCATACATCACGAGGAACCGACCAATGTGAGGTTGAGGTGGTGTATGCAAATGTATAAATATGAACCACGTGTTGCAGTTGTGCCCTTCTTCATTGTAAACCTGGCCTGCACACTTGGGTCTGCAAGGAAGAACGGTCTGAGCTCGTATTATGTAATCTGATATATGTATTTTTGTAATCTCTTGTTTGTGTGATTATTAAATTCACTATTGAAGAAATTAACTCTGTTCCTGCCTCTCCCGGATCAAACGAACAAGCAGGAATTCAGGGGAACACAGGAACGAATTCCAACACTAAGCATCTCTACCTAAAGTCAGTTTTTTTATTTTTATTAAACCAGCCTGAGCAGCTCCATCTAGAGACAGTAACGTGATTTTCTAAATCAAACCAGCCTGAGCAGCACCATCTAGAGACAGTAACGTGATTTTCTAAATCAAACCAGCCTGAGCAGCACCATCTAGAGACAGTAACGTGATTTTCTAAATCAAACCAGCCTGATCAGCTCTATCTAAAGGCAGTAACACAATTTGTCTAGATTAAACCAGCCTGAGCAGCTCTATCTTAAGAAAATAACATGATTTTTTTCTCAATTAAACCAGCCTGAGCAGCTCTATCTTAAAGGAGTACAGTAGGATTTTCCCGAATTTTAGGAAAGAACCGCCCTCTCCACCTTTTGAAAAATGCACGCAAAGCTCTACCTGCTCCCGAGATGGAACGCCTACTAAAACGTGTGCGAGAGACATGAACGAGCCCAGTTCTCCTCGTGCACGCACTGTTTACAAGTCACAAGTCAGCATCGCTTACACAAGCTCACTTTACAAGAAGATTTGAACTTTTTCCACTAATCAACCCTGGAAAGTTACAATATAGACATAGATAACTTTTACTGGAAGTGATTTGAAATGGATTTCTCCAAATAGAATGCCAAACTTTACCTGTCGAGTAGAAACTTCGCGACTGAAGCATCAGTGGGAAGCCCAACCTGGGCTTTCAGCGCACGCCATCGTGTGAAAGAATCTCCCAAAAACACTCTGGTCTTGTTTCTCTCTTCCGAAGCCTTTCTCTTCTTCTCATACACTTCGAAGACACTTTTTCTCTTTTGTGACCCTCTGCCATTTTCAAAGTACCCGGTGAGAACTGCGAGCTCGCTGAAGGCGCAGCTCACCATATACACCTGAAAGCACGCATGCGCAGAAAGTGAAAACTAATAGATCCACGCTACCTGGGGACGAGCCCATACGACGGCCTTGCGTAATATATCACCAGAATGATTGACAGTTGGGAGTACCAATAGTCTTGATGATCCACCCGGAAAAAGAAAATCCTCCTGTACACCTTTAAGACAGTAACATGATTTTACTTGATTAAACCAGCCTGAGAAGCTCTATCTTAAAAAAGTACACTCAAAAATGAAATGACAGAATTGTTTTTTCAGTGTGACATGATTTTCCTCGATTAAACCATGGTCCAAGTGGAGGAACGTGGGAGCAGCGCTTCAAAGGGTTGAGTGGAAATCTCCACCAACGGCTGATCCCACGTTTCATCGGGCTCATCCATCCCTCCGGACAGGGCCTCACAGCCAGAGACAGGTGAGCCGTTTAGGGACTATTCAGTAACAAGAACTTAGAGCTGTGATTTCACTTGTATATAAGTTAAAGATGTAAAGCAAAGTTGGACTCTTCAGGTGATGAAATATACATTAAATGTCCACCAATGACTGTTGAGATGGTTGATCATTTAGTTTTAAACGTAGTAAACATAGAAAATACTTTGGCTGGTTATTGTGATTAAATTAAATTACATCTCACAACAAAACATGCTTTTAAAATAACAAAGACATTTGATCCAAATTACATTGAATTTAATACAAGAGACCCATTCTACAAAACAAACCTTTCCTCCTGCAATTAGCCTTTCAATACCACCTCACTCCGTGTGTGTTGTCCTCACAATCAATCAAAGTGATCTGGTGTCTCCTGGTGTTGATCTTAAGAGTCTCTCAACTTGTGGAACCTGTGCATTTAACACTTTTCTTTTGTCTACAGTGTGTTGTGGGAATCTCCCAGAACCTGTATCTCGCCCACCTTGCTGCTCCTCCTGTCACCTGCAGTACAAGGTGATTTCGTCTGTCCACTTCTGGCTCTAAAGACTCTTCTGGCTGTTTGTACCTACATGAACATCATTACATGCAGCTTGTTTACCAGAGCTTTACTTCAAGTCATTGCACAGCTAGAAAACTTTAGTTTAGTAAGTCTCAGTAAGGTCTGAGTGTGTATCACATGTTTAGGTGCAACCAGGGTTGGGTAGTCATGGAATACATGTAACAGTGTTACATAATTAGGATACAAAAAACATATAACTGTAATCTGTTACAGTACATAAAAAAATGTGTAATCTCGTTACAGGTATGCTCGATAAAAACTGGGATTACTGAGCAGGATTACAGTAGAAATCAGATGGAATAAACTAGAAATGCAGCTGTCACATGCGCCATGCACTGGCATTGCGACACTTCCCGACGCTTTCAGGCTGACAATCCATGCTTTGCCATGGATTCTGCAGACAGTTGCTTTCATCACTATGTTTTAAAGTCGGAGAAATCTCTTAACCTCTCTGTACAATGCAAACTATGTCTCCCAGCCGTGAAAGTGCTGTGAACGTCCAGGAACTGGACATCTCACCTGAAGAAACATAGAAACATAAAACCTGCTCACTTTCACTGATACACACATGGACTCTGTTTACTAGTTTTATTAGCTCGTAATATGCTTCCTACCTGTTCTCAATACGTTTAGAGGCTCTTGTGTTTTAGGGATTAATTGGGGCGACACGTGCCATCACTTTTTTCTTTTTACTCAATGAGTGATTCATGCTGCCAGATACAGCCTCTCATCAAACATTCACATTTATTCCGGAAACTTGCCAAAAGTTTAAACTCTATTCTGCATATGAATTTTATTTCTAAATTGAAAGCAGTAAATGGCATTGTTTACACATGCTGGTAAGTGTCTGTGTTATTATTAGGTAAAGAGAAAGTGAGGGTTATTTTAACAAAAAAAATTTTTATTCAGTGCAGTTATTCAAAACAATTGTAAACATGAAACATTTGTAACTCTTTTTTTAATTACATTAACCAAAAACACTTTTTTCTATTAAGACATCACAATGTCTTTGTATGCCAAATATCATTAACAAGATATGTCACATTATGATTGTCAAACTGCCAAGCTGTGCAGACAAAAAGTAATAGTGAACACACATTTGGGTATTTTCTTGTTCAGTGAGAGAAATCTAGCCTTTGCTGCCCTTTAACGAGTGCATCAAAGTCAGGTTGAATGTCTGAGGTGGAGATGCGAAGCACAGCTGACAGATGATCATCAGTAAGAGAGGATCTGAACCTGGATTTGGTCAACTTCATTACTGAGAATGTTTGTTCACATATGTAGGTAGATCCAAACAGAACCAACATCTTCTGAGCATGTCTCCTCATGTTTGGAAAGTTCTCCTCCTTAAGAGATGAGTAGAACTCCAGCAGTGATGCTGACTTAAAGTGCTCTGCCAGTACTGTGTCAGACTGCAGGTCAATGAGCTCCAGCTGAACATCACTGGGTGCATCATCTACTCTGCAGGCAAAGGGAGAGGAAACCAGGTGCATTTCATCCTCAATGTTTTTACAATCATCAAATCGCCTTAAAAACTCACCATGCAAATCTCCTAACATGGATGAGTACCTGCAGAGATGATTAGCTGATGGTCTGACTTATTTAAGGGTTTGCATGTGAGTGAGAGTGTTGTTCTGTAGTTGACTTGAAAGAAACAGCAACTTTCTCATAAAAGCCTTCACCAGGTTATGCATGTCATGAACGAAAAGGCCCTTGCCTTGCAGTTTAGTGCTCAGTTCATTCATCAGTGCCGTCACATCAACAGCAAATGCAAAATCTGTCATCCAGTTCATATCTGAAAGCTCGGGGATGTTTTTGCCTTTCATCTCACAAAACTCTTGAATCTCTGTTTTCAGGTCCCAAAATCTTTTGAGCACTTTGCCCAGACTGAGCCATCTGACAGCTGTGTGGTACATGATGTCACCATGTTCATTCTCATGCTCCTCTAAAAGTGCAACAAACTGCCTGTGATTTAATGCTCGTGCCCTGATAAAGTTAACCGTTTTTGTTACAACATCAATAACATGGTTAAGTTTTAGCACAGACCTGCACAGTACATGCTGATGTATAATACAATGTATCAACACTAAATGATGCTCTGTGCCGAGTTCAGTCACTTTATCTTGGATCTGTTTCAAAAGTCCGACATGTTTTCCTGTCATATTCGGACAACCATCAGTAGTAACGCCTACCAGTTTGTCCCATTTCAGTCCAAGCTTGACCATGCATGCATCGACCTCCTTGAACAGATCGTTTCCCGTTGTCGTTCCTTTTATTGACCTCAATGCTGCCAGCTCCTCCGTAATCTTGAAGTCCTGCCTTATTCCCCGGAGAAACACCAGTAACTGGGCAGTGTCACGGACACCACAGCTCTCATCCAAAGCCAAAGAGAAAAAGTCAAAACTTTCAACTCCACTTTTGAGCTGACATTCGAGATTCTCCGCGATTCCTTCCACCCTTCTGGTGACGGTTCGCCTGGACAGCGGGACTTTTTCAAATGCTTCTTTATTCTCAGGGCATATTAGCGCGGCAGAGCCCACCAAGCACTCTTTCACAAACTCGCCAATCCGAGAACGGCTTGCTGTTTTTAGCGATTTTGTGGGATATGACGAAGCTGGTCTTGGTCGCTGCATCCCGGGCTGTGTGTAGTTTGCTAAAACAGCCTTGTTGTTTTGCTAGCTTTGCTAGCAAGTCTTCTGATATTCGCGCTCTCTCAGCCTCCGCCAAGTGTCTGTATTTCTCCGCGTGTTTTGTCTCATAATGCCGACTCACATTGTACTCCTTAAACACGGCGACGTGCTCTCCACAAACTAAACAGACGGGTTTACCACCGACTTCAGTAAACAAATATTTAGTGCTCCAAATCTTCTTGAAATTTCGGCCTTCAGCATCCACCTTTCTTTTCTTGACGTGCCCGTACATCATTGAGGGGCGACATCACATGCACTGAGAAGCCGTCGGTGGGGAATCCACCGCCGCCATCTTGTTTGGCCATTTTGATCCGAATCACCACCCCAGCGCCACTGTTGGTGGGAGGCAGTACTACATGCAATATGTTTTGTTCCGACGCACAATTACAGCGTCACTGTCGGTGGGAGGCAAGAGAACATGATCCGCAATGCAACCGTGCTCCTCCAGACTTGAAACCTCGCCAGTGCGGTATAAAAATGGCGGTGTACGGCCGCTGACATGCTTGTTTGTGGACGCCGCCATTATTACTCACGGTCAGCGCCATACTACTCTCAAAACGCAAACCTCGCCAGTGCGGTATCACAATGGTGGCTTATGGGCACCGACATACTTGTTTTTGGCCGCCGCCATGCGTGTTTGTGGTCGCCGCCATATTTAAAAGGACAACTGATGTCACTGCTTCAGTTACGTCACGGTTTCATGGATCATGTTCAGTTTGAAGAAGCACAAGAACACTGGAGAAACATCCAGGTAGATATTATGTGAATAGAGCTCAGAGTGTTTATAAGGTCCAGAGCCAAGTGGATTGAAGAGGGAGAATCCCCCCCCCCATCATATTCCATATTCAATATCTCTCTGAACCTATTTCAACAAGACACTGCAGCTGGAACCACATCTGTAGAGTTCAGCTACTAAACTGATCTGCCTTCTTCATTCATGCAGTGACAATGTGTGGTGCATTAAGCAAAACTAACTACAAAAATGGAGAGTAACTGTAGTTACTTCAGAGTAAATGTCCATGACAAACCTTCAAAAAGTACCTCTGACAACTTTAAAAGAATAAAACCATCCATGAATCACGTCATTGTTCTTTATTATATATTAAAAGCACTTTTAAAGACAAAACCAAACAAATCCACATGAGCAAGCGTGAGCGACTGTGGAAAGGGAAAAAGTCCCTCTAACAGGAAGAAATCTTTGCAGAAACCAGACTCAGAGGTGGAGGCATTCTGCTGGCCGGTTGGGGTGAGAGGATAGAGGAGAGGACAGACAGATAGATAAAAGATACACTCTGAAAATTGGGACAGGAGACTTCAAACCACTATATTGATAGACACCCGGCAGGGAGGATGAGAGCACAGACGACAGGAGCTTGCTAGAACTTTCTCCCACTGGCTATGGTGACCTGTGCTTGAAGCCTTGTGTGACCTTCAGCCATCAGGATGTTGATGATGATCTGAAAAAGATGGACAAGGTGCATGCAGATAGGTTTCAAAAGACACAAAATATTGACCACTACTTCTATGATGTCCTCCATTGATTGATCATCTTAATTCTGGAAGCATAACATCAAAAATGTAATCGATGAGTCTCAGGTCCCCCTTCTTGATTTCCATGACCTCCTCCATCTCTTTCAGCATCTCGAAGATCTGTTGCAATACAGACGAATAAAAATAAACAAACTGAGCTTATGTTACATAAAAAATCTCAAACTTGATTGATGAGTCATAGGAGTGTTCTGCATGCAGACATGCGACACTCAATTCCTTTACGGTCTCTGGATCCGTGGTCAGCACAGATGCTGTGTGCATTGTTGGGTGTGCAAATGAATGCTCCATGCCCACGCATTCGCTGCTACGATGACGTGACATTCTGATTGAACACTGCGTCTGAAAAAATATTTAAATCAGAATCATTAGTATTTGTTCAAATGTACTGATCTCTCATTGATGATTGCAAACTGACAAGCATCCAAGTGATTCATTGCAGTATGTTATATATAAGATATTCAATCTCCCTCACAACCATTAAACTTTCTCTAATTTGGATGCTCTGATAATAACACAGAAATCCCAGTCAGGTTGTAAAAATCCAGTAATGCAGTATGATAAAAAATACCAGTACGGGTCTAAATAAACCAACACATGGAACAAAGATAAAAAAAGAGCAACATAAACTTTGAGCTGATCTTACTTGAATTGCTCCCAACATAACTATACAACGACTCTTCCTCTCACTAATACTGATATAATGACACCTATCAACCATGTCCTACTTATTAGTGCAGGCTGATGCACACCGTTTTGAGGCTTTTCACCCACGTGACAAAATTCAGCCATTTAGGACGTAAACGCAACTAAATGTTGTGATGAAACTGCAGTTAGCAGGAGTGATAAGTGAAGGCACACAGTAAACTGTGAGTTGTCTGGACGGAGAAATAAAGCAGCAGATATGTGGACAGACTGACACAGTTGGGGAGAGATGAACATATCTGTTCCCTCATGGAAGGTTGTGAAGCTGATCTGGCTCCGGTCTTCCAGTGCGAGTATAAACATAGTCTCTAAATACTGGTATAACTCCACCTACTATTTCGTTCTTATTAGTGCAGGCTGATGCTTTACACAGAAAAAAATGCAATTATTTACCTTAGCAGAAGACAATCCTTTACTCTGTTGAGCTTCGAGTACACGTGTGAAGAAAACAATGCAATGGGAACAAATGTGCGTTTGAAGCGCAGCGCACAGTTTTTTTCCGGCGAGTGGGTCCTCCAACGTCACTTCCGGTGGGTGGGCCTCCGAAAACGTAATTCCCGATGTTCCGCGGGGTCTGATACATCACTTCCTGTATGTCGCTACAGTAAACGTCACTTCCGGTACGCATATTTTCAAAATGGCGGCGGCCGGTAAATAAGTATGGCGGCGCCCGCAACACCGCCATTTTTGATTCTCCACCGACATCTCTTGCATGCACTGATTGACTTGTTTTACGGGTTACGTATACGACGTACGTAGGTTACGTACACTGTACATAAATAAACAGGCTTCAAAGTAAAAGCATTTCCGTTTTAATTTATAGAGCCGATGGTTTTAGTCCACACATTAAAATTCGAAAGATGCTTTTGTTTTCTTAATTCTAAGCAACCTTTCGCGGGCCGGTCAGAATCGGGTCACGGGCCGCATTTGGCCCGCGGGCCTTAAAATGCCCAGGTC
Organism: Blennius ocellaris; assembly: GCF_963422515.1. Lineage (NCBI taxonomy): Eukaryota > Metazoa > Chordata > Actinopteri > Blenniiformes > Blenniidae > Blennius > Blennius ocellaris. Next base: position 138,804 of record NW_027661974.1, on the reverse strand, counting down.
TGGCCTTGAGGAACATGGCCTAATTGTCAACCCTGCTAAGTGCCAGTTTGGTCTGCCTGTGATTGACTTTTTGGGTCATCGTATTTCAACTCAGGGTGCCATTCCATTGCCTTCTAAGGTGCAAGCGGTGACAGATTTCCCTCGTCCAGCCTCGGTTAAGGCCCTGCAGGAGTTTTTGGGCATGATTAATTTCTACAACCTTTCATATTGAGATTACAACTATATACCAAATAAAGGTTTTATCAGCTCTATCAATTACAATGGTCAAATTGTCTCAATGGCTACAGACAGAAAATCGTGGATTTAAATCCACCTGGAGGTGTTTGTGGAATTAACTTGTGTGTGCATGTGTTTCCTCAGGGTTCTCTGGTTTTCTTCCATAGTCCAATTAAATGCATGTTAATGGTAATACTAAACTGACTCTCTGTGTATGTCCCGTGGTAGACTGATGACGTGTTCTGTTTCTTTTGAAACGTATTTTCAGTGACGGCCAGACCAGACGTCAATATAATGTTCAGGAAAGACGTCTCAAAAAACTTTCATTCAGGCTCTTCTGAGGAAGTCTTCTGGATGTCTAGAGACATCGTCTTTAGTTGTGTTCTGGACCTACATGTTGACACAAAGAACAGTGGCTGTGTAAAACACATTGGTTACTGTGGAACTGTGCTGTGTATTCATCAACAACATCTCACATGTTGGAAGATAAACAAGAGCACGGAGCAACATTTTATCAAAAATAATTTATTTATGAAAAATTATTCATTAGAATAAATTGGTTATTTATCAAATAATAATGACATTGGGCCACCACCAGCTAAACTGGAAATAGTTAATGCCAAAAAAAGTGTTATTTAAATTGATTTATGTTTCTCTTTAGATATAACAATCTTGAATAACAGGGAAGGTGTGAGATTGGAGCGCAGGCTGTTTCAAACCAGTGAACGAGGACCGCTTGACCCCGTCAGCTAGAAAGGGTATGTACTGGGTTTCAGAAGATGGCAGTGCCTCGAAGTCAGTGGGGACGCGCACTGGGTGGATGTCTGTGACTCCCCCCCCCCCCCTTTTTGTGCGAGTCCCTTGCGAAGATCGTGTGATAATCGCGGGAGACCTCCTCATACAAATGCATCTCCTTGTTTCTGTTGTGGTAAAGTGCGAGCCTCAGCAGAGCGTTGCTCGGTCTTTGACTCGAAGCCTGAATAAGGTTCTTCTGGTACAGACATGGTCTGTTTACCTGAAATGTCTGTATTCTCTGGTTGAGTCATTGGAGCGTGCACAACCATGTCACCTTCGGCGCTCGGTTTTGTACCCTGAAGAACCTGTTCAAGGTTAACATGGTGAGCGCTGGTGATGGTTTTGGTTGTGGAAATGAGGAGAGTTGTGTCATGCGTGTCGTCGCTGGTGAGGGACGAAGGCAGATTGTCAATGAGATGAGAATTAGTTCAAGATTGTGGAATGAACTGTCAGTTAACATCTCTAAAGGTGGAAATGCGGTCACTTTAATCTGACCAGGTGTCAGATTTTGGACCCGTGGGTTGGCTGAACGATTGCTGTTAGAAGCTGGGTGGCCTAGTTCTTAGCCAATGGGAGTCGGGCTGACGACTTGGGACCAAAGGCGCCGTTTGGTGGCAGCGAGTCGGTTTAGGATGTCCTGACCAATAAGCAGTTCTTCTGTGTCCAGATCAGTGACGTGGATGGGATGCGTCGCTGACATGTCCTGGAAAGCTGTTGACCCAGACACATTGAGTGATGTGGTGCAAGTCCTGAGTGAAGCCTCGGTTGTTTATGCTACACTCTTCCACCTGAAGTGGCTTTCCTTAAGTGGCATGCGCAAGCGTGGTTCTAGCAACCCGTGCGAAGGTGTCTGAACACATGAGGGGGATTTCTGACCCAGTACCAAGCAGTGAGAGAGTGTCAACAACCCCTACCACCACTGAAGTGTATCTGTGGTTGGCATAGCCAAGATTACCCAAGAATGTCAAATGGGCCTCTTTCACCTCCTGGATCTCCTCCTCCTGCCAAAATGAACTTTGTGTGCGGAGGGGAGGGGCCAAGTCATGCGGTCAGGGGGAGCCAGGTCCCTTCTTACCAGGCGGGTTCAGGTGCTGCTTCACCACTCTGATGCAGGTTTTAATCCACTGTGGGACATCTGCATCCCAGTTGTTTTGAGTCTGACCTCAGCCTCGGTTTTTAGACTTACCTCTCCTCACCTGAGACCTCAGGACACCTGCATCACCATCATAGTTTTCACCTGAACGGTGGTGCAGCTCCCACACCATCTGCGCATGTTTGCGGAGGTCTTTCATGGTGGGGTTTTGGTCCTGCAGAAAAGGGCGACATCGATCCACACACTGTTGTGGAGGTTGTTAACGAAGAGGGACTTAAAAGTCTGGTCTTTGTCCAATCCTGGTGCATTGTGGCCTTGGAAGTAGGCAGCCCTTAGGCACCTATAAATACTATCTGGGAGTCTCCGCCCCCTTTTGAGTGATTGTAAATGCACCAAAGTTTGCAGAGGCAGGATCATTGTGCAGATGATCCTGCTTCCCTAAGTGCATGACAGAGGGCTGAGTAATGGTCTCTGATGGCAGATGGGAGGGACTCTATGTAAACATGGACACTCCTGGATGTCATCTTCCAGAGAAGCGTAAGCTTCTCTCGGGACGAAGGATGAGGCAGGTTGAAGAGGCAGCGTTCAACCTCCACCAGGTTGTCCGCTACACGAATCTCCGGGTTGTTTGGTTCGAACTGCTCTATGTCCTCTGCAAGGGACTCAAGCTGGCTGGTCCAAAGACCAGGTACCCTTGGGATATCGGAATGGTCAGAGTCATCTGAGCTAGAACATCCTGGTTCTCTCCGGTGGAGAGAGTGAGGGAGCTGATAGCACTGTCAGGTGCTGGAAAATGACAATGTTCCTTCTCCTGAAAAGGAGTGAAAGAGCTGCGAGACCACGTGGTGGTGTGGCTGAGAGCACTGATATCCATCAGTGTGTCATAGCAACTCGCTGTTGAGGTTTCTTCTCTCCTGTGTAGACAGGCATAGAAGACCGGCGACAACAGTCTTCAACTGGGTCATGTGGCTCCCGAGGTATCTTTGCTCTGAGCACGCAGTGTCTCTGACGACTCATGGTAGGAGTCACGCAAAAGCTGTGTTTCGAAAAGTGCGAAAATGTTGTTAATGCACCTGTGGCTTTCACTTCTGTAGTCTATACAAATTGTAACCTCGCAACTGCAACACAGTGTTTTTAGCACCTTGGGTGAGCAATAGTTGTGTTAGTGTACATTTATCTGGGTGAACTTGAATAGTGAAAGTACGAGTTTGTCCTAATGAAATTAAAACTTTATTCTAAAAACATACTCAGTATCTCGTCTGAAGCATCTTTTCGGCCACAACTGATTAAAAGACCATAACAGTCAAATCCAGCATAATAAAAGAGGTTGAAACTGCTTTAACCTAATAAACACTTCATGTTTAAACTTGAATTGAAAAGTACCAGTTTGCTCTAAGGAAATAAAAACTTTATTCCAAAATCACTCTATATCCCATGAGGAGCATCATTTCGGCCACTCCTGATGAAATGAAAATAGCAGTTACTCCACTAAATAAAACTGGTTGAAACTGCTTGAACCTGATAAACACATCATTTAACCTTGAACTAAGAAAGTACTAGTTTGTTCTAATGAAATAAAAACTTTCTTCCAAAATTATTCTATATCCCGTGTGGAGCATCATTTCGGCCACTCCTGGTGAAATGAAAATAGCAGTTACTCCACCAAATAAAACTGGTTGAAACTGCTTGAACCTGATAAACAAATCATTTAAAACTTGAATAGTTAAAGTACTAGTTTGTTCTAATGAAATAAAAACTTTATTCCAAAATCACTCTATATCCCGTGAGGAGCATCATTTCGGCCACTACTGATGAAATGAAAATAGCAGTTACTCCACTAAATAAAACTGGTTGAAACTGCTTGAACCTGATAAACACATCATTTAACCTTGAATTGAGAAAGTACTAGTTTGTTCTAAGGAAATAAAAACTTTCTTCCAAAATTACTCTATATCCCGTGTGGAGCATCATTTCGGCCACTCCTGGTGAAATGAAAATAGCAGTTACTCAACTAAATATAATTGTTTGAAAGTGCTTGCAACTGCTATGTCCATCATGTTTAACCTTGAATTGAGAAAGTACTAGTTTGTTCTAATGAAATAAAAACTTTATTCCAAAATCACTCTATATCCCGTGAGGAGCATCATTTCGGCCACTACTGATGAAATGAAAATAGCAGTTAATTCACTAAATAAAACTGGTGAAACTGCTTGAACCTGATAAACAAATCATTTAAAACTTGAATAGTTAAAGTACTAGTTTGTTCTGATGAAATAAAAACTTTATTCCAAAATCACTCTATATCCCATGAGGAGCATCATTTCGGCCACTCCTGATGAAATGAAAATAGCAGTTACTCCACTAAATAAAACTGGTTGAAACTGCTTGAACCTGATAAACACATCATTTAACCTTGAATTGAGAAAGTACTAGTTTGTTCTAAGGAAATAAAAACTTTCTTCCAAAATTACTCTATATCCCGTGTGGAGCATCATTTCGGCCACTCCTGGTGAAATGAAAAAAGCAGTTACTCAACTAAATATAATTGTTTGAAAGTGCTTGCAACTGCTATGTCCATCATGTTTAACCTTGAATTGAGAAAGTACTAGTTTGTTCTAATGAAATAAAAACTTTATTCCAAAATCACTCTATATCCCGTGAGGAGCATCATTTCGGCCACTACTGATGAAATGAAAATAGCAGTTACTCCACTAAATATAATTGTTTGAAAGTGCTTGCAACTGCTATGTCCATCATGTTTAACCTTGAATTGAGAAAGTACTAGTTTGTTCTAATGAAATAAAAACTTTATTCCAAAATCACTCTATATCCCGTGAGGAGCACCATTTCGGCCACTACTGATGAAATGAAAATAGCAGTTAATTCACTAAATAAAACTGGTGAAACTGCTTGAACCTGATAAACAAATCATTTAAAACTTGAATAGTTAAAGTACTAGTTTGTTCTAATGAAATAAAAACTTTATTCCAAAATCACTCTATATCCCATGAGGAGCATCATTTCGGCCACTCCTGATGAAATGAAAATAGCAGTTACTCCACTAAATAAAACTGGTTGAAACTGCTTGAACCTGATAAACACATCATTTAACCTTGAATTGAGAAAGTACTAGTTTGTTCTAAGGAAATAAAAACTTTCTTCCAAAATTACTCTATATCCCGTGTGAAGCATCATTTCGGCCACTCCTGGTGAAATGAAAAAAGCAGTTACTCAACTAAATATAATTGTTTGAAAGTGCTTGCAACTGCTATGTCCATCATGTTTAACCTTGAATTGAGAAAGTACTAGTTTGTTCTAATGAAATAAAAACTTTATTCCAAAATTGCTCTATATCCCGTGTGGAGCATCATTTCGGCCACTCCTGATGAAATGAAAATAGCAGTTACTCCACTAAATAAAACTGGTTGAAACTGCTTGAACCTGATAAACACATCATTTTAACTTGAATTGAGAAAGTACTAGTTTGTTCTAATTAAATAAAAACTTTCTTCCAAAATTACTCAATATCCCGTGTGGAGCATCATTTCGGCCACTCCTAATGAAATGAAAATAGCAGTTACTCCACTAAATAAAACTGGTTGAAACTGCTTGAACCTGATAAACACATCATTTTAACTTGAATTGAGAAAGTTCAAGTTTATGTTCTAATGAAATAAAAACTTTCTTCCAAAATTACTCTATATCCCGTGAGGAGCATCATTTCGGCCACTCCTAATGAAATGAAAATAGCAGTTACTCCACTAAATATAATTGGTTGAAAGTACTTGCAACTGCTAAGTCCATCATGTTTAAACTTGAATTGAGAAAGTACTAGTTTGTTCTAAGGAAATAAAAACTTTCTTCCAAAATTACTCTATATCCCGTGTGGAGCATCATTTCGGCCACTACTGATGAAATGAAAATAGCAGTTACTCCACTAAATAAAACTGGTTGAAACTGCTTGAACCTGATAAACACATCATTTTAACTTGAATTGAGAAAGTACTAGTTTGTTCTAATGAAATAAAAACTTTCTTCCAAAATTACTCTATATCCCGTCTGGAGCATCATTTCGGCCACTCCTAATGAAATGAAAATAGCAGTTACTCCACTAAATAAAACTGGTTGAAACTGCTTGAACCTGATAAACACATCATTTTAACTTGAATTGAGAAAGTACTAGTTTGTTCTAATGAAATAAAAACTTTCTTCCAAAATTACTCTATATCCCGTGTGGAGCATCATTTCGGCCACTCCTGATGAAATGAAAATAGCAGTTACTCCACTAAATATAATTGTTTGAAAGTGCTTGCAACTGCTATGTCCATCATGTTTAACCTTGAATTGAGAAACTACTAGTTTGTTCTAATGAAATAAAAACTTTATTCCAAAATCACTCTATATCCCGTGAGGAGCATCATTTCGGCCACTACTGATGAAATGAAAATAGCAGTTACTCCACTAAATATAATTGGTTGAAAGTACTTGCAACTGCTAAGTCCATCATTTAAAAGTTGAATAGTGAGAGTTTAGTATGTTTCGTGAAATACAAACTTTATTCTAAAAACACACTCAGTATCTCGTCTGAAGCATTTTTTCGGCCACAACTGATGAGAAGACCATAAGCAGTCAAATCCAGCATAATGAAACTGCTTCAACCTGATAAACACTTCATGTTTAAACTTGAATAGTGAAAGTACGACTATGGTCTAGTAAAATACAAACTTTATTCTAAAAACCAACTCTCAAGCTCCTCATCCTATCTCTAAGGGTGCGCTCAGCCACCCTACGCAGGAAGCTCACTTCAACCGCTTGTATCCGGGATCTCGTTCTTTCGGTCATGACCCATAGTTCATGGCTGTGGTGGAGGCAATAACTCGGGTCTGGGAGGAGTTTGGAGAGGCCATGGAAGAGGACTTTCGGTCTGCCCCGAGGAAATTCTGGCAAACCGACTCCATGCTCCGGGAGCATGGAGTCCGGGGCCCTTCATCCCTGCAACATCGCGTGACGCGGGGACGGTACCTCTGGACAGGCAGAATGGGGTCGTGGTCCCTCTCTTCAAGGAGGGGGATCGGAGGGTGTGTTCCAACTACAGAGGGATCACACTCCTCAGCCTCCCCAGGAAAGTCTATTCCAGTGTACTGGAGTGGAGGGTCCGGCCGTTAGTCAAACCTTGGATCCAAGAGGAATAATGCGGTTTTCATTCTGGTCGTGGAACACTGGACCAGCTCTATACCCTCCACCAGCTGCTTGAGGGTTCATGGGAGTTTGCCCAACCAGTCCACATGTGTTTTCTGGATCTTGAGAAGGCGTTCGACCGCGTCCCCTGAGACATCCTGTGGGGGGGTGCTCCGGGAGCATGGAGTCCGGGGCCCTTTGTTAAGCGCTGTTCGGTCTTTGTATTCCCGGAACAGGAGTTTGGTTTGCATTGGCGGCAATAAGTCGGACCTGTTTGCAGTGGTTTCACCTGATCCGCCAGTGGCAGACAGAAAAAAGCATTAGCCAAATCTATACAAGAGAAAAATCTATGTTCAGGTGAGAGATGTGACAACGCAGTTTTGAGATGTCTGGAATCTCGTTTCTCTGCACATGTTGCCGGGACCGGCAGCCAGGGGGGACTCGGCTGAGATCCTCAACACCAGCCCCTGGGTACTTCTCAGGGTGATAAAGAGGAAGTGGTCCGAGCCCAGGTGAACGGGTCGATTTAAGGTCGTCGAGAGGACGTCTCACGCTGTTCGGCTGAGTGACAAAGGCTCCCCAGGAAAGTCTATTCCAGGGTACTGGAGAGGAGGGTCCGGCCGTTAGTCGAACCCTGGATAAAAGAGGAACAATGCGGTGCCATCTGTCGCAGTGTACTCTGGCGGGAGAACCACATCGCACTCTTCAGGAGACCTCCATCCATCTGAAGCAAGTTGCCCCTGGATTGGCTGATCCAGGAGACAGCTCCACACGTCAAAGGGCGGAATAATCCCTGTACACCGAAGTAAGAAGAACACAGAGAAGTAGACGGCAGCAAGGGAGGAGGTGAAATAGCGCTCCTCTCTGTTCATGTGACGTGCCAAGTCCATCCATCCATCCATCCATTTTCTGCCGCTTATCCGGGGCCGCGTCGCGGAGGCAACTCTGCTCAGACTTCCCTCACCCCAGACACTTCCTCCAGCTCTTCCGGTGGCACCCCAAGGCGTTCCCAGGCCAGCCGAGAGACAGGGCAACTCCAGAGAGAGAGGGCAACTCCAGAGCAGTGGAGTATCCAGCCCCCGTCGAGGAGCTGGGTTCCGGAGTCCAAGCTGTAAGTGGAGGCGAGCCCGACTATATCTAGACGGTATCTCTCAGCCTCCCTCACAAGCTCGGGCTCCTTCCCCCCCAGCGAGGTCACATTCCATGTCCCAATAGCCAGATTCTGTGGCCGGGGATCGGGTCGTCGAGGCCTCTGCCGTCGACTGCCCCCCAATCCACAATGCACCCAACCCCTACGGCAGCCTCTGTAGGTGGTGGGCCCACAGGAGGGGCAAGTCCCCCGACAACATAGCTCCGAGGGTCATTCGGGTGCTCAAACTCCCCCACCACGACAAGGTTGCAGTTCAAGGGGGAGTCACCACCGTTTAAAAGTTTTGTATGTTGCTATTTGAGTATATGATTGTTGATTTTGCTTACATATGACCTCTATTATACGAAGAGTGCCTCATACTGTATTGACACTAATTATTGACCTCTGGGGTCAGAGGTCAAAAGGGGAATTGAAGGAATATAGTGGTTGAACATTTGTTTTCTGTGTGACAACTGGACATATTGTATTCAGTTGTGTTTCTACACTACTGGGGTTTCTCCCACTGCCCAAGTTGGGAAAACACAGCTATAAATCCATGTTCAGGGACATTCCAAGTTGGTTGGCGATGTCTCCTCAGTGCTCTACTTGCAAAAACATGGTCAAGGTAAGATTGGATCAACAGATAAGAGGTCACTTTGTCCCACAGAACGTCAAGCTCTGAGAAGAACCAGTTTGAAGCAGTTTTGGGAACAAAGGAATAGCAAATTCACTATAGCAACGCATACATCACGAGGAACCGACCAATGTGAGGTTGAGGTGGTGTATGCAAATGTATAAATATGAACCACGTGTTGCAGTTGTGCCCTTCTTCATTGTAAACCTGGCCTGCACACTTGGGTCTGCAAGGAAGAACGGTCTGAGCTCGTATTATGTAATCTGATATATGTATTTTTGTAATCTCTTGTTTGTGTGATTATTAAATTCACTATTGAAGAAATTAACTCTGTTCCTGCCTCTCCCGGATCAAACGAACAAGCAGGAATTCAGGGGAACACAGGAACGAATTCCAACACTAAGCATCTCTACCTAAAGTCAGTTTTTTTTTTTTTATTAAACCAGCCTGAGCAGCTCCATCTAGAGACAGTAACGTGATTTTCTAAATCAAACCAGCCTGAGCAGCACCATCTAGAGACAGTAACGTGATTTTCTAAATCAAACCAGCCTGATCAGCTCTATCTAAAGACAGTAATGTGATTTTCTAGATCAAACCAGCCTGATCAGCTCTATCTAAAGGCAGTAACACAATTTGTCTAGATTAAACCAGCCTGAGCAGCTCTATCTTAAGAAAATAACATGATTTTTTTCTCAATTAAACCAGCCTGAGCAGCTCTATCTTAAAGGAGTACAGTAGGATTTTCCCGAATTTTAGGAAAGAACCGCCCTCTCCACCTTTTGAAAAATGCACGCAAAGCTCTACCTGCTCCCGAGATGGAACGCCTACTAAAACGTGTGCGAGAGACATGAACGAGCCCAGTTCTCCTCGTGCACGCACTGTTTACAAGTCACAAGTCAGCATCGCTTACACAAGCTCACTTTACAAGAAGATTTGAACTTTTTCCACTAATCAACCCTGGAAAGTTACAATATAGACATAGATAACTTTTACTGGAAGTGATTTGAAATGGATTTCTCCAAATAGAATGCCAAACTTTACCTGTCGAGTAGAAACTTCGCGACTGAAGCATCAGTGGGAAGCCCAACCTGGGCTTTCAGCGCACGCCATCGTGTGAAAGAATCTCCCAAAAACACTCTGGTCTTGTTTCTCTCTTCCGAAGCCTTTCTCTTCTTCTCATACACTTCGAAGACACTTTTTCTCTTTTGTGACCCTCTGCCATTTTCAAAGTACCCGGTGAGAACTGCGAGCTCGCTGAAGGCGCAGCTCACCATATACACCTGAAAGCACGCATGCGCAGAAAGTGAAAACTAATAGATCCACGCTACCTGGGGACGAGCACATACGACGGCCTTGCGTAATATATCACCAGAATGATTGACAGTTGGGAGTACCAATAGTCTTGATGATCCACCCGGAAAAAGAAAATCCTCCTGTACACCTTTAAGACAGTAACATGATTTTACTTGATTAAACCAGCCTGAGAAGCTCTATCTTACAAAAGTACACTCAAAAATGAAATGACAGAATTGTTTTTTCAGTGTGACATGATTTTCCTCGATTAAACCATGGTCCAAGTGGAGGAACGTGGGAGCAGCGCTTCAAAGGGTTGAGTGGAAATCTCCACCAACGGCTGATCCCACGTTTCATCGGGCTCATCCATCCCTCCGGACAGGGCCTCACAGCCAGAGACAGGTGAGCCGTTTAGGGACTATTCAGTAACAAGAACTTAGAGCTGTGATTTCACTTGTATATAAGTTAAAGATGTAAAGCAAAGTTGGACTCTTCAGGTGATGAAATATACATTAAATGTCCACCAATGACTGTTGAGATGGTTGATCATTTAGTTTTAAACGTAGTAAACATAGAAAATACTTTGGCTGGTTATTGTGATTAAATTAAATTACATCTCACAACAAAACATGCTTTTAAAATAACAAAGACATTTGATCCAAATTACATTGAATTTAATACAAGAGACCCATTCTACAAAACAAACCTTTCCTCCTGCAATTAGCCTTTCAATACCACCTCACTCCGTGTGTGTTGTCCTCACAATCAATCAAAGTGATCTGGTGTCTCCTGGTGTTGATCTTAAGAGTCTCTCAACTTGTGGAACCTGTGCATTTAACACTTTTCTTTTGTCTACAGTGTGTTGTGGGAATCTCCCAGAACCTGTATCTCGCCCACCTTGCTGCTCCTCCTGTCACCTGCAGTACAAGGTGATTTCGTCTGTCCACTTCTGGCTCTAAAGACTCTTCTGGCTGTTTGTACCTACATGAACATCATTACATGCAGCTTGTTTACCAGAGCTTTACTTCAAGTCATTGCACAGCTAGAAAACTTTAGTTTAGTAAGTCTCAGTAAGGTCTGAGTGCGTATCACATGTTTAGGTGCAACCAGGGTTGGGTAGTCATGGAATACATGTAACAGTGTTACATAATTAGGATACAAAAAACATATAACTGTCATCTGTTACAGTACATAAAAAAATGTGTAATCTCGTTACAGGTATGCTCGATAAAAACTGGGATTACTGAGCAGGATTACAGTAGAAATCAGATGGAATAAACTAGAAATGCAGCTGTCACATGCGCCATGCACTGGCATTGCGACACTTCCCGACGCTTTCAGGCTGACAATCCATGCTTTGCCATGGATTCTGCAGACAGTTGCTTTCATCACTATGTTTTAAAGTCGGAGAAATCTCTTAACCTCTCTGTACAATGCAAACTATGTCTCCCAGAAGTGAAAGTGCTGTGAACGTCCAGGAACTGGACATCTCACCTGAAGAAACATAGAAACATAAAACCTGCTCACTTTCACTGATACACACATGGACTCTGTTTACTAGTTTTATTAGCTCGTAATATGCTTCCTACCTGTTCTCAATACGTTTAGAGGCTCTTGTGTTTTAGGGATTAATTGGGGCGACACGTGCCATCACTTTTTTCTTTTTACTCAATGAGTGATTCATGCTGCCAGATACAGCCTCTCATCAAACATTCACATTTATTCTGGAAAAAAACCAACATTAAAACTAATGAGGAAACGGGGCGAGAGAGAGAGAGAGAGAGAGAGAGAGAGAGAGAGAGAGTGAGAGAGAGAGAGAGAGAGAGAGTTTTAGAAAAGATGGGCACATTTTCTTGAATAGAAATTGAAAGCTTTATTTGTATTGTGGTTTTGATTCTCTTAAAAAAAAAATCAATGTTAGACACCTGATTGGTTACTGAGTTTTGATAGTTCAAAACTTGTTAAGTGCAATTTGTGTCTGCTGTGTATAAGATGTGTCAATACACTGAGCAGATGACACTTTCTATTCTTTCTTGTCATTTTTTTATGTTTTATTATGGCCAGGCAAGAGTAGAGGCACGGCTTTTCAGAGGTTGATGGACTCTGTGCTGCGCGACCTCGCTTTCGTTTCTGTTTACCTGGACGACATCTTGGTGGCTAGTTCTTCAGTTGAGGAGCATTTTTCACACCTAAAGCAAGTTTTTCAGCGCCTTGAGCAGGGGTGGGCAATTATTTTTCCGAAGTGGCCAAATGAGAAGCAGAAAATATTGTGGAGGGCCTTGCCAAAAGTTTAAACTCTATTCTGCATATGAATTTTATTTCTAAATTGAAAGCAGTAAATGGCATTGTTTACACATGCTGGTAAGTGTCTGTGTTATTATTAGGTAAAGAGAAAGTGAGGGTTATTTTAACAAAAAAAAAATTTATTCAGTGCAGTTATTCAAAACAATTGTAAACATGAAACATTTGTAACTCTTTTTTTAATTACATTAACCAAAAACACTTTTTTCTATTAAGACATCACAATGTCTTTGTATGCCAAATATCATTAACAAGATATGTCACATTATGATTGTCAAACTGCCAAGCTGTGCAGACAAAAAGTAATAGTGAACACACATTTGGGTATTTTCTTGTTCAGTGAGAGAAATCTAGCCTTTGCTGCCCTTTAACGAGTGCATCAAAGTCAGGTTGAATGTCTGAGGTGGAGATGCGAAGCACAGCTGACAGATGATCATCAGTAAGAGAGGATCTGAACCTGGATTTGGTAAACTTCATTACTGAGAATGTTTGTTCACATATGTAGGTAGATCCAAACAGAACCAACATCTTCTGAGCATGTCTCCTCATGTTTGGAAAGTTCTCCTCCTTAAGAGATGAGTAGAACTCCAGCAGTGATGCTGACTTAAAGTGCTCTGCCAGTACTGTGTCAGACTGCAGGTCAATGAGCTCCAGCTGAACATCACTGGGTGCATCATCTACTCTGCAGGCAAAGGGAGAGGAAACCAGGTGCATTTCATCCTCAATGTTTTTACAATCATCAAATCGCCTTAAAAACTCACCATGCAAATCTCCTAACATGGATGAGTACCTGCAGAGATGATTAGCTGATGGTCTGACTTCTTTAAGGGTTTGCATGTGAGTGAGAGTGTTGTTCTGTAGTTGACTTGAAAGAAACAGCAACTTTCTCATAAAAGCCTTCACCAGGTTATGCATGTCATGAACGAAAAGGCCCTTGCCTTGCAGTTTAGTGCTCAGTTCATTCATCAGTGCCGTCACATCAACAGCAAATGCAAAATCTGCCATCCAGTTCATATCTGAAAGCTCAGGGATGTTTTTGCCTTTCATCTCACAAAACTCTTGAATCTCTGTTTTCAGGTCCCAAAATCTTTTGAGCACTTTGCCCAGACTGAGCCATCTGACAGCTGTGTGGTACATGATGTCACCATGTTCATTCTCATGCTCCTCTAAAAGTGCAACAAACTGCCTGTGATTTAATGCTCGTGCCCTGATAAAGTTAACCGTTTTTGTTACAACATCAATAACATGGTTAAGTTTTAGCACAGACCTGCACAGTACATGCTGATGTATAATACAATGTATCAACACTAAATGATGCTCTGTGCCGAGTTCAGTCACTTTATCTTGGATCTGTTTCAAAAGTCCGACATGTTTTCCTGTCATATTCGGACAACCATCAGTAGTAACGCCTACCAGTTTGTCCCATTTCAGTCCAAGCTTGACCATGCATGCATCGACCTCCTTGAACAGATCGTTTCCCGTTGTCGTTCCTTTTATTGACCTCAATGCTGCCAGCTCCTCCGTAATCTTGAAGTCCTGCCTTATTCCCCGGAGAAACACCAGTAACTGGGCAGTGTCACGGACACCACAGCTCTCATCCAAAGCCAAAGAGAAAAAGTCAAAACTTTCAACTCCACTTTTGAGCTGACATTCGAGATTCTCCGCGATTCCTTCCACCCTTCTGGTGACGGTTCGCCTGGACAGCGGGACTTTTTCAAATGCTTCTTTATTCTCAGGGCATATTAGCGCGGCAGAGCCCACCAAGCACTCTTTCACAAACTCGCCAATCCGAGAACGGCTTGCTGTTTTTAGCGATTTTGTGGGATATGACGAAGCTGGTCTTGGTCGCTGCATCCCGGGCTGTGTGTAGTTTGCTAAAACAGCCTTGTTGTTTTGCTAGCTTTGCTAGCAAGTCTTCTGATATTCGCGCTCTCTCAGCCTCCGCCAAGTGTCTGTATTTCTCCGCGTGTTTTGTCTCATAATGCCGACTCACATTGTACTCCTTAAACACGGCGACGTGCTCTCCACAAACTAAACAGACGGGTTTACCACCGACTTCAGTAAACAAATATTTAGTGCTCCAAATCTTCTTGAAATTTCGGCCTTCAGCATCCACCTTTCTTTTCTTGACGTGCCCGTACATCATTGAGGGGCGACAATCACATGCACTGAGAAGCCGTCGGTGGGGAATCCACCGCCGCCATCTTGTTTGGCCATTTTGATCCGAATCACCACCCCAGCGCCACTGTTGGTGGGAGGCAGTACTACATGCAATATGTTTTGTTCCGACGCACAATTACAGCGTCACTGTCGGTGGGAGGCAAGAGAACATGATCCGCAATGCAACCGTGCTCCTCCAGACTTGAAACCTCGCCAGTGCGGTATAAAAATGGCGGTGTACGGCCGCTGACATGCTTGTTTGTGGACGCCGCCATTATTACTCACGGTCAGCGCCATACTACTCTCAAAACGCAAACCTCGCCAGTGCGGTATCACAATGGTGGCTTATGGGCACCGACATACTTGTTTTTGGCCGCCGCCATGCGTGTTTGTGGTCGCCGCCATATTTAAAAGGACAACTGATGTCACTGCTTCAGTTACGTCACGGTTTCATGGATCATGTTCAGTTTGAAGAAGCACAAGAACACTGGAGAAACATCCAGGTAGATATTATGTGAATAGAGCTCAGAGTGTTTATAAGGTCCAGAGCCAAGTGGATTGAAGAGGGAGAATCCCCCCCCCCATCATATTCCATATTCAATATCTCTCTGAACCTATTTCAACAAGACACTGCAGCTGGAACCACATCTGTAGAGTTCAGCTACTAAACTGATCTGCCTTCTTCATTCATGCAGTGACAATGTGTGGTGCATTAAGCAAAACTAACTACAAAAATGGAGAGTAACTGTAGTTACTTCAGAGTAAATGTCCATGACAAACCTTCAAAAAGTACCTCTGACAACTTTAAAAGAATAAAACCATCCATGAATCACGTCATTGTTCTTTATTATATATTAAAAGCACTTTTAAAGACAAAACCAAACAAATCCACATGAGCAAGCGTGAGCGACTGTGGAAAGGGAAAAAGTCCCTCTAACAGGAAGAAATCTTTGCAGAAACCAGACTCAGAGGTGGAGGCATTCTGCTGGCCGGTTGGGGTGAGAGGATAGAGGAGAGGACAGACAGATAGATAAAAGATACACTCTGAAAATTGGGACAGGAGACTTCAAACCACTATATTGATAGACATCCGGCAGGGAGGATGAGAGCACAGACGACAGGAGCTTGCTAGAACTTTCTCCCACTGGCTATGGTGACCTGTGCTTGAAGCCTTGTGTGACCTTCAGCCATCAGGATGTTGATGATGATCTGAAAAAGATGGACAAGGTGCATGCAGATAGGTTTCAAAAGACACAAAATATTGACCACTACTTCTATGATGTCCTCCATTGATTGATCATCTTAATTCTGGAAGCATAACATCAAAAATGTAATCGATGAGTCTCAGGTCCCCCTTCTTGATTTCCATGACCTCCTCCATCTCTTTCAGCATCTCGAAGATCTGTTGCAATACAGACGAATAAAAATAAACAAACTGAGCTTATGTTACATAAAAAATCTCAAACTTGATTGATGAGTCATAGGAGTGTTCTGCATGCAGACATGCGACACTCAATTCCTTTACGGTCTCTGGATCCGTGGTCAGCACAGATGCTGTGTGCATTGTTGGGTGTGCATATGAATGTTCCATGCCCACGCATTCGCTGCTACGATGACGTGACATTCTGATTGAACACTGCGTCTGAAAAAATATTTAAATCAGAATCATTAGTATTTGTTCAAATGTACTGATCTCTCATTGATGATTGCAAACTGACAAGCATCCAAGTGATTCATTGCAGTATGTTATATATAAGATATTCAATCTCCCTCACAACCATTAAACTTTCTCTAATTTGGATGCTCTGATAATAACACAGAAATCCCAGTCAGGTTGTAAAAATCCAGTAATGCAGTATGATAAAAAATACCAGTACGGGTCTAAATAAACCAACACATGGAACAAAGATAAAAAAAGAGCAACATAAACTTTGAGCTGATCTTACTTGAATTGCTCCCAACATAACTATACAACGACTCTTCCTCTCACTAATACTGATATAATGACACCTATCAACCATGTCCTACTTATTAGTGCAGGCTGATGCACACCGTTTTGAGGCTTTTCACCCACGTGACAAAATTCAGCCATTTAGGACGTAAACGCAACTAAATGTTGTGATGAAACTGCAGTTAGCAGGAGTGATAAGTGAAGGCACACAGTAAACTGTGAGTTGTCTGGACGGAGAAATAAAGCAGCAGATATGTGGACAGACTGACACAGTTGGGGAGAGATGAACATATCTGTTCCCTCATGGAAGGTTGTGAAGCTGATCTGGCTCCGGTCTTCCAGTGCGAGTATAAACATAGTCTCTAAATACTGGTATAACTCCACCTACTATTTCGTTCTTATTAGTGCAGGCTGATACTTTACACATAGAAAAAAATGCAATTATTTACCTTAGCAGAAGACAATCCTTTACTCTGTTGAGCTTCGAGTACACGTGTGAAGAAAACAATGCAATGGGAACAAATGTGCGTTTGAAGCGCAGCGCACAGTTTTTTTCCGGCGAGTGGGTCCTCCAACGTCACTTCCGGTGGGTGGGCCTCCGAAAACGTAATTCCCAATGTTCCGCGGGGTCTGATACGTCACTTCCTGTATGTCGCTACAGTAAACGTCACTTCCGGTACGCATATTTTCAAAATGGCGGCAACCGGTAAATAAGTATGGCGGCGCCCGCAACACCGCCATTTTTGATTCTCCACCGACATCTCTTGCATGCACTGATTGACTTGTTTTACGGGTTACGTATACGACGTACGTAGGTTACGTACACTGTACATAAATAAACAGGCTTCAAAGTAAAAGCATTTCCGTTTTAATTTATAGAGCCGATGGTTTTAGTCCACACATTAAAATTCGAAAGAAGCTTTTGTTTTCTTAATTCTAAGCAACCTTTCGCGGGCCGGTCAGAATCGGGTCACGGGCCGCATTTGGCCCGCGGGCCTTAAAATGCCCAGGTCTGGCCTTGAGGAACATGGCCTAATTGTCAACCCTGCTAAGTGCCAGTTTGGTCTGCCTGTGATTGACTTTTTGGGTCATCGTATTTCAACTCAGGGTGCCATTCCATTGCCTTCTAAGGTGCAAGCGGTGACAGATTTCCCTCGTCCAGCCTCGGTTAAGGCCCTGCAGGAGTTTTTGGGCATGATTAATTTCTACAACCTTTCATATTGAGATTACAACTATATACCAAATAAAGGTTTTATCAGCTCTATCAATTACAATGGTCAAATTGTCTCAATGGCTACAGACAGAAAACCGTGGATTTAAATCCACCTGGAGGTGTTTGTGGAATTAACTTGTGTGTGCATGTGTTTCCTCAGGGTTCTCTGGTTTTCTTCCATAGTCCAATTAAATGCATGTTAATGGTAATACTAAACTGACTCTCTGTGTATGTCCCGTGGTAGACTGATGACGTGTTCTGTTTCTTTTGAAACGTATTTTCAGTGACGGCCAGACCAGACGTCAATATAATGTTCAGGAAAGACGTCTCAAAAAACTTTCATTCAGGCTCTTCTGAGGAAGTCTTCTGGATGTCTAGAGACATCGTCTTTAGTTGTGTTCTGGACCTACATGTTGACACAAAGAACAGTGGCTGTGTAAAACACATTGGTTACTGTGGAACTGTGCTGTGTATTCATCAACAACATCTCACATGTTGGAAGATAAACAAGAGCACGGAGCAACATTTTATCAAAAATAATTTATTTATGAAAAATTATTCATTAGAATAAATTGGTTATTTATCAAATAATAATGACATTGGGCCACCACCAGCTAAACTGGAAATAGTTAATGCCAAAAAAAGTGTTATTTAAATTGATTTATGTTTCTCTTTAGATATAACAATCTTGAATAACAGGGAAGGTGTGAGATTGGAGCGCAGGCTGTTTCAAACCAGTGAACCAGGACCGCTTGACCCCGTCAGCTAGAAAGGGTATGTACTGGGTTTCAGAAGATGGCAGTGCCTCGAAGTCAGTGGGGACGCGCACTGGGTGGATGTCTGTGACTCCCCCCCCCCCTTTTTGTGCGAGTCCCTTGCGAAGATCGTGTGATAATCGCGGGAGACCTCCTCATACAAATGCATCTCCTTGTTTCTGTTGTGGTAAAGTGCGAGCCTCAGCAGAGCGTTGCTCGGTCTTTGACTCGAAGCCTGAATAAGGTTCTTCTGAGTTCTTCTGAACACATGAGGGGGATTTCTGACCCAGTACCAAGCAGTGAGAGAGTGTCAACAACCCCTACCACCACTGAAGTGTATCTGTGGTTGGCATAGCCAAGATTACCCAAGAATGTCAAATGGGCCTCTTTCACCTCCTGGATCTCCTCCTCCTGCCAAAATGAACTTTGTGTGCGGAGGGGAGGGGCCAAGTCATGCGGTCAGGGGGAGCCAGGTCCCTTCTTACCAGGCGGGTTCAGGTGCTGCTTCACCACTCTGATGCAGGTTTTAATCCACTGTGGGACATCTGCATCCCAGTTGTTTTGAGTCTGACCTCAGCCTCGGTTTTTAGACTTACCTCTCCTCACCTGAGACCTCAGGACACCTGCATCACCATCATAGTTTTCACCTGAACGGTGGTGCAGCTCCCACACCATCTGCGCATGTTTGCGGAGGTCTTTCATGGTGGGGTTTTGGTCCTGCAGAAAAGGGCGACATCGATCCACACACTGTTGTGGAGGTTGTTAACGAAGAGGGACTTAAAAGTCTGGTCTTTGTCCAATCCTGGTGCATTGTGGCCTTGGAAGTAGGCAGCCCTTAGGCACCTATAAATACTATCTGGGAGTCTCCGCCCCCTTTTGAGTGATTGTAAATGCACCAAAGTTTGCAGAGGCAGGATCATTGTGCAGATGATCCTGCTTCCCTAAGTGCATGACAGAGGGCTGAGTAATGGTCTCTGATGGCAGATGGGAGGGACTCTATGTAAACATGGACACTCCTGGATGTCATCTTCCAGAGAAGCGTAAGCTTCTCTCGGGACGAAGGATGAGGCAGGTTGAAGAGGCAGCGTTCAACCTCCACCAGGTTGTCCGCTACACGAATCTCCGGGTTGTTTGGTTCGAACTGCTCTATGTCCTCTGCAAGGGACTCAAGCTGGCTGGTCCAAAGACCAGGTACCCTTGGGATATCGGAATGGTCAGAGTCATCTGAGCTAGAACATCCTGGTTCTCTCCGGTGGAGAGAGTGAGGGAGCTGATAGCACTGTCAGGTGCTGGAAAATGACAATGTTCCTTCTCCTGAAAAGGAGTGAAAGAGCTGCGAGACCACGTGGTGGTGTGGCTGAGAGCACTGATATCCATCAGTGTGTCATAGCAACTCGCTGTTGAGGTTTCTTCTCTCCTGTGTAGACAGGCATAGAAGACCGGCGACAACAGTCTTCAACTGGGTCATGTGGCTCCCGAGGTATCTTTGCTCTGAGCACGCAGTGTCTCTGACGACTCATGGTAGGAGTCACGCAAAAGCTGTGTTTCGAAAAGTGCGAAAATGTTGTTAATGCACCTGTGGCTTTCACTTCTGTAGTCTATACAAATTGTAACCTCGCAACTGCAACACAGTGTTTTTAGCACCTTGGGTGAGCAATAGTTGTGTTAGTGTACATTTATCTGGGTGAACTTGAATAGTGAAAGTACGAGTTTGTCCTAATGAAATTAAAACTTTATTCTAAAAACATACTCAGTATCTCGTCTGAAGCATCTTTTCGGCCACAACTGATGAAAAGACCATAACAGTCAAATCCAGCATAATAAAAGAGGTTGAAACTGCTTTAACCTAATAAACACTTCATGTTTAAACTTGAATTGAAAAGTACCAGTTTGCTCTAAGGAAATAAAAACTTTATTCCAAAATCACTCTATATCCCATGAGGAGCATCATTTCGGCCACTCCTGATGAAATGAAAATAGCAGTTACTCCACTAAATAAAACTGGTTGAAACTGCTTGAACCTGATAAACACATCATTTAACCTTGAACTAAGAAAGTACTAGTTTGTTCTAATGAAATAAAAACTTTCTTCCAAAATTACTCTATATCCCGTGTGGAGCATCATTTCGGCCACTCCTGGTGAAATGAAAATAGCAGTTACTCCACTAAATAAAACTGGTTGAAACTGCTTGAACCTGATAAACACATCATTTAAACTTGAACTAAGAAAGTACTAGTTTGTTCTAATGAAATAAAAACTTTATTCCAAAATCACTCTATATCCCGTGTGGGGACATTTCGGCCACTCCTTATGAAATGAAAATAGCAGTTACTCCACTAAATATAATTGGTTGAAAGTACTTGCAACTGCTAAGTCCATCATGTTTACACTTGAATTGAGAAAGTACAAGTTTGTTCTAAGGAAATAAAAACTTTCTTCCAAAATTACTCTATATCCCGTGTGGAGCATCATTTCGGCCACTCCTGATGAAATGAAAATAGCAGTTACTCCACTAAATATAATTGTTTGAAAGTGCTTGCAACTGCTATGTCCATCATGTTTAACCTTGAATTGAGAAACTACTAGTTTGTTCTAATGAAATAAAAACTTTATTCCAAAATCACTCTATATCCCGTGAGGAGCATCATTTCGGCCACTCCTGATGAAATGAAAATAGCAGTTACTCCACTAAATATAATTGGTTGAAACTGCTTGAACCTGATAAACACATCATTTTAACTTGAATTGAGAAAGTACTAGTTTGTTCTAATGAAATAAAAACTTTCTTCCAAAATTACTCTATATCCCGTCTGGAGCATCATTTCGGCCACTCCTAATGAAATGAAAATAGCAGTTACTCCACTAAATAAAACTGGTTGAAACTGCTTGAACCTGATAAACACATCATTTTAACTTGAATTGAGAAAGTACTAGTTTGTTCTAATGAAATAAAAACTTTATTCCAAAATCACTCTATATCCCGTGAGGAGCATCATTTCGGCCACTCCTGATGAAATCAAAATAGCAGTTACTCCACTAAATATAATTGTTTGAAAGTGCTTGCAACTGCTATGTCCATCATGTTTAACCTTGAATTGAGAAAGTACTAGTTTGTTCTAATGAAATAAAAACTTTATTCCAAAATCACTCTATATCCCGTGTGGAGCATCATTTCGGCCACTACTGATGAAATTAAAATAACAGTTACTCCACTAAATAAAACTGGTTGAAACTGCTTGAACCTGATAAACATATCATTTAACCTTGAATTGAGAAAGTACTAGTTTGTTCTAATGAAATAAAAACTTTATTCCAAAATCACTCTATATCCCGTGAGGAGCATCATTTCGGCCACTACTGATGAAATGAAAATAGCAGTTACTCCACTAAATAAAACTGGTTGAAACTGCTTGAACCTGATAAACACATCATTTAACCTTGAATTGAGAAAGTACTAGTTTGTTCTAATGAAATAAAAACTTTATTCCAAAATCACTCTATATCCCGTGAGGAGCATCATTTCGGCCACTCCTTATGAAATGAAAATAGCAGTTACTCCACTAAATATAATTGGTTGAAAGTACTTGCAACTGCTAAGTCCATCATGTTTACACTTGAATTGAGAAAGTACTAGTTTGTTCTAAGGAAATAAAAACTTTCTTCCAAAATTACTCTATATCCCGTGTGGAGCATCATTTCGGCCACTCCTGATGAAATGAAAATAGCAGTTACTCCACTAAATATAATTGTTTGAAACTGCTTGAACCTGATAAACACATCATTTAACCTTGAATTGAGAAAGTACTAGTTTGTTCTAATGAAATAAAAACTTTATTCCAAAATCACTCTATATCCCGTGAGGAGCATCATTTCGGCCACTCCTGATGAAATCAAAATAGCAGTTACTCCACTAAATATAATTGGTTGAAACTGCTTGAACCTGATAAACACATCATTTTAACTTGAATTGAGAAAGTACTAGTTTGTTCTAATGAAATAAAAACTTTCTTCCAAAATTACTCTATATCCCGTGTGGAGCATCATTTCGGCCACTCCTGATGAAATGAAAATAGCAGTTACTCCACTAAATATAATTGTTTGAAAGTGCTTGCAACTGCTATGTCCATCATGTTTAACCTTGAATTGAGAAAGTACTAGTTTGTTCTAATGAAATAAAAACTTTATTCCAAAATCACTCTATATCCCGTGTGGAGCATCATTTCGGCCACTACTGATGAAATTAAAATAACAGTTACTCCACTAAATAAAACTGGTTGAAACTGCTTGAACCTGATAAACACATCATTTAACCTTGAATTGAGAAAGTACTAGTTTGTTCTAATTAAATAAAAACTTTATTCCAAAATCACTCTATATCCCGTGAGGAGCATCATTTCGGCCACTACTGATGAAATGAAAATAGCAGTTACTCCACTAAATAAAACTGGTTGAAACTGCTTGAACCTGATAAACACATCATTTAACCTTGAATTGAGAAAGTACTAGTTTGTTCTAATGAAATAAAAACTTTATTCCAAAATCACTCTATATCCCGTGAGGAGCATCATTTCAGCCACTACTGATGAAATGAAAATAGCAGTTACTCCACTAAATAAAACTGGTTGAAACTGCTTGAACCTGATAAACACATCATTTAACCTTGAATTGAGAAAGTACTAGTTTGTTCTAATGAAATAAAAACTTTATTCCAAAATCACTCTATATCTCGTGTGGAGCATCATTTCGGCCACTACTGATGAAATGAAAATAGCAGTTACTCCACTAAATAAAACTGGTTGAAACTGCTTGAACCTGATAAACACATCATTTTAACTTGAATTGAGAAAGTACTAGTTTGTTCTAATGAAATAAAAACTTTATTCCAAAATTACTCTATATCCCGTGTGGAGCATCATTTCGGCCACTCCTGATGAAATGAAAATAGCAGTTACTCCACTAAATATAATTGTTTGAAAGTGCTTGCAACTGCTATGTCCATCATGTTTAACCTTGAATTGAGAAAGTACTAGTTTGTTCTAATGAAATAAAAACTTTATTCCAAAATCACTCTATATCCCGTGTGGAGCATCATTTCGGCCACTACTGATGAAATTAAAATAACAGTTACTCCACTAAATAAAACTGGTTGAAACTGCTTGAACCTGATAAACACATCATTTAACCTTGAATTGAGAAAGTACTAGTTTGTTCTAATGAAATAAAAACTTTATTCCAAAATCACTCTATATCCCGTGAGGAGCATCATTTCGGCCACTACTGATGAAATGAAAATAGCAGTTACTCCACTAAATAAAACTGGTTGAAACTGCTTGAACCTGATAAACACATCATTTAACCTTGAATTGAGAAAGTACTAGTTTGTTCTAATGAAATAAAAACTTTATTCCAAAATCACTCTATATCTCGTGTGGAGCATCATTTCGGCCACTCCTGATGAAATGAAAATAGCAGGTACTCCACTAAATAAAACTGGTTGAAACTGCTTGAACCTGATAAACACATCATTTTAACTTGAATTGAGAAAGTACGAGTTTGTTCTAATGAAATAAAAACTTTATTCCAAAATTACTCAATATCCCGTGTGGAGCATCATTTCGGCCACTCCTGATGAAATGAAAATAGCAGTTACTCCACTAAATAAAACTGATTGAAACTGCTTGAACCTGATAAACACATCATTTAAACTTGAATTGACAAAGTACTAGTTTGTTCTAATGAAATAAAAACTTTATTCCAAAATCAATCTATATCCCGTGAGGAGCATCATTTCGGCCACTACTGATGAAATGAAAATAGCAGTTACTCCACTAAATAAAACTGGTTGAAACTGCTTGAACCTGATAAACACATCATTTTAACTTGAATTGAGAAAGTACTAGTTTGTTCTAATGAAATAAAAACTTTCTTCCAAAATTACTCTATATCCCGTGTGGAGCATCATTTCGGCCACTCCTAATGAAATGAAAATAGCAGTTACTCCACTAAATATAATTGGTTGAAAGTACTTGCAACTGCTAAGTCCATCATGTTTAAACTTGAATTGAGAAAGTACTACTTTGTTCTAAGGAAATAAAAACTTTCTTCCAAAATTACTCTATATCCCGTGTGCAGCATCATTTCGGCCACTCCTGATGAAATGAAAATAGCAGTTACTCCACTAAATATAATTGTTTGAAAGTGCTTGCAACTGCTAAGTCCATCATGTTTAAACTTGAATTGAGAAAGTACTAGTTTGTTCTAATGAAATAAAAACTTTATTCCAAAATCACTCTATATCCCGTGAGGAGCATCATTTCGGCCACTACTGATGAAATGAAAATAGCAGTTACTCCACTAAATATAATTGGTTGAAAGTACTTGCAACTGCTAAGTCCATCATTTAAAAGTTGAATAGTGAGAGTTTAGTATGTTTCGTGAAATACAAACTTTATTCTAAAAACACACTCAGTATCTCGTCTGAAGCATTTTTTCGGCCACAACTGATGAGAAGACCATAAGCAGTCAAATCCAGCATAATGAAACTGCTTCAACCTGATAAACACTTCATGTTTAAACTTGAATAGTGAAAGTACGACTATGGTCTAGTAAAATACAAACTTTATTCTAAAAACCAACTCTCAAGCTCCTCATCCTATCTCTAAGGGTGCGCTCAGCCACCCTACGCAGGAAGCTCACTTCAACCGCTTGTATCCGGGATCTCGTTCTTTCGGTCATGACCCATAGTTCATGGCTGTGGTGGAGGCAATAACTCGGGTCTGGGAGGAGTTTGGAGAGGCCATGGAAGAGGACTTTCGGTCTGCCCCGAGGAAATTCTGGCAAACCGACTCCATGCTCCGGGAGCATGGAGTCCGGGGCCCTTCATCCCTGCAACATCGCGTGACGCGGGGACGGTACCTCTGGACAGGCAGAATGGGGTCGTGGTCCCTCTCTTCAAGGAGGGGGATCGGAGGGTGTGTTCCAACTACAGAGGGATCACACTCCTCAGCCTCCCCAGGAAAGTCTATTCCAGTGTACTGGAGTGGAGGGTCCGGCCGTTAGTCAAACCTTGGATCCAAGAGGAATAATGCGGTTTTAATTCTGGTCGTGGAACACTGGACCAGCTCTATACCCTCCACCAGCTGCTTGAGGGTTCATGGGAGTTTGCCCAACCAGTCCACATGTGTTTTCTGGATCTTGAGAAGGCGTTCGACCGCGTCCCCTGAGACATCCTGTGGGGGGGTGCTCCGGGAGCATGGAGTCCGGGGCCCTTTGTTAAGCGCTGTTCGGTCTTTGTATTCCCGGAACAGGAGTTTGGTTTGCATTGGCGGCAATAAGTCGGACCTGTTTGCAGTGGTTTCACCTGATCCGCCAGTGGCAGACAGAAAAAAGCATTAGCCAAATCTATACAAGAGAAAAATCTATGTTCAGGTGAGAGATGTGACAACGCAGTTTTGAGATGTCTGGAATCTCGTTTCTCTGCACATGTTGCCGGGACCAGCAGCCAGGGGGGACTCGGCTGAGATCCTCAACACCAGCCCCTGGGTACTTCTCAGGGTGATAAAGAGGAAGTGGTCCGAGCCCAGGTGAACGGGTCGATTTAAGGTCGTCGAGAGGACGTCTCACGCTGTTCGGCTGAGTGACAAAGGCTCCCCAGGAAAGTCTATTCCAGGGTACTGGAGAGGAGGGTCCGGCCGTTAGTCGAACCCTGGATAAAAGAGGAACAATGCGGTGCCATCTGTCGCAGTGTACTCTGGCGGGAGAACCACATCGCACTCTTCAGGAGACCTCCATCCATCTGAAGCAAGTTGCCCCTGGATTGGCTGATCCAGGAGACAGCTCCACACGTCAAAGGGCGGAATAATCCCTGAACACCGAAGTAAGAAGAACACAGAGAAGTAGACGGCAGCAAGGGAGGAGGTGAAATAGCGCTCCTCTCTGTTCATGTGACGTGCCAAGTCCATCCATCCATCCATCCATTTTCTGCCGCTTATCCGGGGCCGCGTCGCGGAGGCAACTCTGCTCAGACTTCCCTCACCCCAGACACTTCCTCCAGCTCTTCCGGTGGCACCCCAAGGCGTTCCCAGGCCAGCCGAGAGACAGGGCAACTCCAGAGAGAGAGGGCAACTCCAGAGCAGTGGAGTATCCAGCCCCCGTCGAGGAGCTGGGTTCCGGAGTCCAAGCTGTAAGTGGAGGCGAGCCCGACTATATCTAGACGGTATCTCTCAGCCTCCCTCACAAGCTCGGGCTCCTTCCCCCCCAGCGAGGTCACATTCCATGTCCCAATAGCCAGATTCTGTGGCCGGGGATCGGGTCGTCGAGGCCTCTGCCGTCGACTGCCCCCCAATCCACAATGCACCCAACCCCTACGGCAGCCTCTGTAGGTGGTGGGCCCACAGGAGGGGCAAGTCCCCCGACAACATAGCTCCGAGGGTCATTCGGGTGCTCAAACTCCCCCACCACGACAAGGTTGCAGTTCAAGGGGGAGTCACCACCGTTTAAAAGTTTTGTATGTTGCTATTTGAGTATATGATTGTTGATTTTGCTTACATATGACCTCTATTATACGAAGAGTGCCTCATACTGTATTGACACTAATTATTGACCTCTGGGGTCAGAGGTCAAAAGGGGAATTGAAGGAATATAGTGGTTGAACATTTGTTTTCTGTGTGACAACTGGACATATTGTATTCAGTTGTGTTTCTACACTACTGGGGTTTCTCCCACTGCCCAAGTTGGGAAAACACAGCTATAAATCCATGTTCAGGGACATTCCAAGTTGGTTGGCGATGTCTCCTCAGTGCTCTACTTGCAAAAACATGGTCAAGGTAAGATTGGATCAACAGATAAGAGGTCACTTTGTCCCACAGAACGTCAAGCTCTGAGAAGAACCAGTTTGAAGCAGTTTTGGGAACAAAGGAATAGCAAATTCACTATAGCAACGCATAAATCACGAGGAACCGACCAATGTGAGGTTGAGGTGGTGTATGCAAATGTATAAATATGAACCACGTGTTGCAGTTGTGCCCTTCTTCATTGTAAACCTGGCCTGCACACTTGGGTCTGCAAGGAAGAACGGTCTGAGCTCGTATTATGTAATCTGATATATGTATTTTTGTAATCTCTTGTTTGTGTGATTATTAAATTCACTATTGAAGAAATTAACTCTGTTCCTGCCTCTCCCGGATCAAACGAACAAGCAGGAATTCAGGGGAACACAGGAACGAATTCCAACACTAAGCATCTCTACCTAAAGTCAGTTTTTTTTTTTTTTATTAAACCAGCCTGAGCAGCTCCATCTAGAGACAGTAAAGTGATTTTCTAAATCAAACCAGCCTGAGCAGCACCATCTAGAGACAGTAACGTGATTTTCTAAATCAAACCAGCCTGATCAGCTCTATCTAAAGGCAGTAACACAATTTGTCTAGATTAAACCAGCCTGAGCAGCTCTATCTTAAGAAAATAACATGATTTTTTTCTCAATTAAACCAGCCTGAGCAGCTCTATCTTAAAGGAGTACAGTAGGATTTTCCCGAATTTTAGGAAAGAACCGCCCTCTCCACCTTTTGAAAAATGCACGCAAAGCTCTACCTGCTCCCGAGATGGAACGCCTACTAAAACGTGTGCGAGAGACATGAACGAGCCCAGTTCTCCTCGTGCACGCACTGTTTACAAGTCACAAGTCAGCATCGCTTACACAAGCTCACTTTACAAGAAGATTTGAACTTTTTCCACTAATCAACCCTGGAAAGTTACAATATAGACATAGATAACTTTTACTGGAAGTGATTTGAAATGGATTTCTCCAAATAGAATGCCAAACTTTACCTGTCGAGTAGAAACTTCGCGACTGAAGCATCAGTGGGAAGCCCAACCTGGGCTTTCAGCGCACGCCATCGTGTGAAAGAATCTCCCAAAAACACTCTGGTCTTGTTTCTCTCTTCCGAAGCCTTTCTCTTCTTCTCATACACTTCGAAGACACTTTTTCTCTTTTGTGACCCTCTGCCATTTTCAAAGTACCCGGTGAGAACTGCGAGCTCGCTGAAGGCGCAGCTCACCATATACACCTGAAAGCACGCATGCGCAGAAAGTGAAAACTAATAGATCCACGCTACCTGGGGACGAGCACATACGACGGCCTTGCGTAATATATCACCAGAATGATTGACAGTTGGGAGTACCAATAGTCTTGATGATCCACCCGGAAAAAGAAAATCCTCCTGTACACCTTTAAGACAGTAACATGATTTTACTTGATTAAACCAGCCTGAGAAGCTCTATCTTACAAAAGTACACTCAAAAATGAAATGACAGAATTGTTTTTTCAGTGTGACATGATTTTCCTCGATTAAACCATGGTCCAAGTGGAGGAACGTGGGAGCAGCGCTTCAAAGGGTTGAGTGGAAATCTCCACCAACGGCTGATCCCACGTTTCATCGGGCTCATCCATCCCTCCGGACAGGGCCTCACAGCCAGAGACAGGTGAGCCGTTTAGGGACTATTCAGTAACAAGAACTTAGAGCTGTGATTTCACTTGTATATAAGTTAAAGATGTAAAGCAAAGTTGGACTCTTCAGGTGATGAAATATACATTAAATGTCCACCAATGACTGTTGAGATGGTTGATCATTTAGTTTTAAACGTAGTAAACATAGAAAATACTTTGGCTGGTTATTGTGATTAAATTAAATTACATCTCACAACAAAACATGCTTTTAAAATAACAAAGACATTTGATCCAAATTACATTGAATTTAATACAAGAGACCCATTCTACAAAACAAACCTTTCCTCCTGCAATTAGCCTTTCAATACCACCTCACTCCGTGTGTGTTGTCCTCACAATCAATCAAAGTGATCTGGTGTCTCCTGGTGTTGATCTTAAGAGTCTCTCAACTTGTGGAACCTGTGCATTAAACACTTTTCTTTTGTCTACAGTGTGTTGTGGGAATCTCCCAGAACCTGTATCTCGCCCACCTTGCTGCTCCTCCTGTCACCTGCAGTACAAGGTGATTTCGTCTGTCCACTTCTGGCTCTAAAGACTCTTCTGGCTGTTTGTACCTACATGAACATCATTACATGCAGCTTGTTTACCAGAGCTTTACTTCAAGTCATTGCACAGCTAGAAAACTTTAGTTTAGTAAGTCTCAGTAAGGTCTGAGTGCGTATCACATGTTTAGGTGCAACCAGGGTTGGGTAGTCATGGAATACATGTAACAGTGTTACATAATTAGGATACAAAAAACATATAACTGTAATCTGTTACAGTACATAAAAAAATGTGTAATCTCGTTACAGGTATGCTCGATAAAAACTGGGATTACTGAGCAGGATTACAGTAGAAATCAGATGGAATAAACTAGAAATGCAGCTGTCACATGCGCCATGCACTGGCATTGCGACACTTCCCGACGCTTTCAGGCTGACAATCCATGCTTTGCCATGGATTCTGCAGACAGTTGCTTTCATCACTATGTTTTAAAGTCGGAGAAATCTCTTAACCTGTCTGTACAATGCAAACTATGTCTCCCAGAAGTGAAAGTGCTGTGAACGTCCAGGAACTGGACATCTCACCTGAAGAAACATAGAAACATAAAACCTGCTCACTTTCACTGATACACACATGGACTCTGTTTACTAGTTTTATTAGCTCGTAATATGCTTCCTACCTTTTCTCAATACGTTTAGAGGCTCTTGTGTTTTAGGGATTAATTGGGGCGACACATGCCATCACTTTTTTCTTTTTACTCAATGAGTGATTCATGCTGCCAGATACAGCCTCTCATCAAACATTCACATTTATTCTGGAAAAAAACCAACATTAAAACTAATGAGGAAACGGGGCGAGAGAGAGAGAGAGAGAGAGAGAGAGAGAGAGAGAGAGAGAGAGAGAGAGAGTGAGAGAGAGAGAGAGAGAGAGAGTTTTAGAAAAGATGGGCACATTTTCTTGAATAGAAATTGAAAGCTTTATTTGTATTGTGGTTTTGATTCTCTAAAAAAAAAAAAAAATGTTAGACACTTGATTGGTTACTGAGTTTTGATAGTTCAAAACTTGTTAAGTGCAATTTGTGTCTGCTGTGTATAAGATGTGGCAATACACTGAGCAGATGACACTTTCTATTCTTTCTTGTCATTTTTTTATGTTTCATTATGGCCAGGCAAGAGTAGAGGCACGGCTTTTCAGAGGTTGATGGACTCTGTGCTGCGCGACCTCGCTTTCGTTTCTGTTTACCTGGACGACATCTTGGTGGCTAGTTCTTCAGTTGAGGAGCATTTTTCACACCTAAAGCAAGTTTTTCAGCGCCTTGAGCAGGGGTGGGCAATTATTTTTCCGAAGGGGCCAAATGAGAAGCAGAAAATATTGTGGAGGGCCTTGCCAAAAGTTTAAACTCTATTCTGCATATGAATTTTATTTCTAAATTGAAAGCAGTAAATGGCATTGTTTACACATGCTGGTAAGTGTCTGTGTTATTATTAGGTAAAGAGAAAGTGAGGGTTATTTTAACAAAAAAATTTTTTATTCAGTGCAGTTATTCAAAACAATTGTAAACATGAAACATTTGTAACTCTTTTTTTAATTACATTAACCAAAAACACTTTTTTCTATTAAGACATCACAATGTCTTTGTATGCCAAATATCATTAACAAGATATGTCACATTATGATTGTCAAACTGCCAAGCTGTGCAGACAAAAAGTAATAGTGAACACACATTTGGGTATTTTCTTGTTCAGTGAGAGAAATCTAGCCTTTGCTGCCCTTTAACGAGTGCATCAAAGTCAGGTTGAATGTCTGAGGTGGAGATGCGAAGCACAGCTGACAGATGATCATCAGTAAGAGAGGATCTGAACCTGGATTTGGTAAACTTCATTACTGAGAATGTTTGTTCACATATGTAGGTAGATCCAAACAGAACCAACATCTTCTGAGCATGTCTCCTCATGTTTGGAAAGTTCTCCTCCTTAAGAGATGAGTAGAACTCCAGCAGTGATGCTGACTTAAAGTGCTCTGCCAGTACTGTGTCAGACTGCAGGTCAATGAGCTCCAGCTGAACATCACTGGGTGCATCATCTACTCTGCAGGCAAAGGGAGAGGAAACCAGTTGCATTTCATCCTCAATGTTTTTACAATCATCAAATCGCCTTAAAAACTCACCATGCAAATCTCCTAACATGGATGAGTACCTGCAGAGATGATTAGCTGATGGTCTGACTTCTTTAAGGGTTTGCATGTGAGTGAGAGTGTTGTTCTGTAGTTGACTTGAAAGAAACAGCAACTTTCTCATAAAAGCCTTCACCAGGTTATGCATGTCATGAACGAAAAGGCCCTTGCCTTGCAGTTTAGTGCTCAGTTCATTCATCAGTGCCGTCACATCAACAGCAAATGCAAAATCTGCCATCCAGTTCATATCTGAAAGCTCGGGGATGTTTTTGCCTTTCATCTCACAAAACTCTTGAATCTCTGTTTTCAGGTCCCAAAATCTTTTGAGCACTTTGCCCAGACTGAGCCATCTGACAGCTGTGTGGTACATGATGTCACCATGTTCATTCTCATGCTCCTCTAAAAGTGCAACAAACTGCCTGTGATTTAATGCTCGTGCCCTGATAAAGTTAACCGTTTTTGTTACAACATCAATAACATGGTTAAGTTTTAGCACAGACCTGCACAGTACATGCTGATGTATAATACAATGTATCAACACTAAATGATGCTCTGTGCCGAGTTCAGTCACTTTATCTTGGATCTGTTTCAAAAGTCCGACATGTTTTCCTGTCATATTCGGACAACCATCAGTAGTAACGCCTACCAGTTTGTCCCATTTCAGTCCAAGCTTGACCATGCATGCATCGACCTCCTTGAACAGATCGTTTCCCGTTGTCGTTCCTTTTATTGACCTCAATGCTGCCAGCTCCTCCGTAATCTTGAAGTCCTGCCTTATTCCCCGGAGAAACACCAGTAACTGGGCAGTGTCACGGACACCACAGCTCTCATCCAAAGCCAAAGAGAAAAAGTCAAAACTTTCAACTCCACTTTTGAGCTGACATTCGAGATTCTCCGCGATTCCTTCCACCCTTCTGGTGACGGTTCGCCTGGACAGCGGGACTTTTTCAAATGCTTCTTTATTCTCAGGGCATATTAGCGCGGCAGAGCCCACCAAGCACTCTTTCACAAACTCGCCAATCCGAGAACGGCTTGCTGTTTTTAGCGATTTTGTGGGATATGACGAAGCTGGTCTTGGTCGCTGCATCCCGGGCTGTGTGTAGTTTGCTAAAACAGCCTTGTTGTTTTGCTAGCTTTGCTAGCAAGTCTTCTGATATTCGCGCTCTCTCAGCCTCCGCCAAGTGTCTGTATTTCTCCGCGTGTTTTGTCTCATAATGCCGACTCACATTGTACTCCTTAAACACGGCGACGTGCTCTCCACAAACTAAACAGACGGGTTTACCACCGACTTCAGTAAACAAATATTTAGTGCTCCAAATCTTCTTGAAATTTCGGCCTTCAGCATCCACCTTTCTTTTCTTGACGTGCCCGTACATCATTGAGGGGCGACAATCACATGCACTGAGAAGCCGTCGGTGGGGAATCCACCGCCGCCATCTTGTTTGGCCATTTTGATCCGAATCACCACCCCAGCGCCACTGTTGGTGGGAGGCAGTACTACATGCAATATGTTTTGTTCCGACGCACAATTACAGCGTCACTGTCGGTGGGAGGCAAGAGAACATGATCCGCAATGCAACCGTGCTCCTCCAGACTTGAAACCTCGCCAGTGCGGTATAAAAATGGCGGTGTACGGCCGCTGACATGCTTGTTTGTGGACGCCGCCATTATTACTCACGGTCAGCGCCATACTACTCTCAAAACGCAAACCTCGCCAGTGCGGTATCACAATGGTGGCTTATGGGCACCGACATACTTGTTTTTGGCCGCCGCCATGCGTGTTTGTGGTCGCCGCCATATTTAAAAGGACAACTGATGTCACTGCTTCAGTTACGTCACGGTTTCATGGATCATGTTCAGTTTGAAGAAGCACAAGAACACTGGAGAAACATCCAGGTAGATATTATGTGAATAGAGCTCAGAGTGTTTATAAGGTCCAGAGCCAAGTGGATTGAAGAGGGAGAATCCCCCCCCCATCATATTCCATATTCAATATCTCTCTGAACCTATTTCAACAAGACACTGCAGCTGGAACCACATCTGTAGAGTTCAGCTACTAAACTGATCTGCCTTCTTCATTCATGCAGTGACAATGTGTGGTGCATTAAGCAAAACTAACTACAAAAATGGAGAGTAACTGTAGTTACTTCAGAGTAAATGTCCATGACAAACCTTCAAAAAGTACCTCTGACAACTTTAAAAGAATAAAACCATCCATGAATCACGTCATTGTTCTTTATTATATATTAAAAGCACTTTTAAAGACAAAACCAAACAAATCCACATGAGCAAGCGTGAGCGACTGTGGAAAGGGAAAAAGTCCCTCTAACAGGAAGAAATCTTTGCAGAAACCAGACTCAGAGGTGGAGGCATTCTGCTGGCCGGTTGGGGTGAGAGGATAGAGGAGAGGACAGACAGATAGATAAAAGATACACTCTGAAAATTGGGACAGGAGACTTCAAACCACTATATTGATAGACATCCGGCAGGGAGGATGAGAGCACAGACGACAGGAGCTTGCTAGAACTTTCTCCCACTGGCTATGATGACCTGTGCTTGAAGCCTTGTGTGACCTTCAGCCATCAGGATGTTGATGATGATCTGAAAAAGATGGACAAGGTGCATGCAGATAGGTTTCAAAAGACACAAAATATTGACCACTACTTCTATGATGTCCTCCATTGATTGATCATCTTAATTCTGGAAGCATAACATCAAAAATGTAATCGATGAGTCTCAGGTCCCCCTTCTTGATTTCCATGACCTCCTCCATCTCTTTCAGCATCTCGAAGATCTGTTGCAATACAGACGAATAAAAATAAACAAACTGAGCTTATGTTACATAAAAAATCTCAAACTTGATTGATGAGTCATAGGAGTGTTCTGCATGCAGACATGCGACACTCAATTCCTTTACGGTCTCTGGATCCGTGGTCAGCACAGATGCTGTGTGCATTGTTGGGTGTGCATATGAATGTTCCATGCCCACGCATTCGCTGCTACGATGACGTGACATTCTGATTGAACACTGCGTCTGAAAAAATATTTAAATCAGAATCATTAGTATTTGTTCAAATGTACTGATCTCTCATTGATGATTGCAAACTGACAAGCATCCAAGTGATTCATTGCAGTATGTTATATATAAGATATTCAATCTCCCTCACAACCATTAAACTTTCTCTAATTTGGATGCTCTGATAATAACACAGAAATCCCAGTCAGGTTGTAAAAATCCAGTAATGCAGTATGATAAAAAATACCAGTACGGGTCTAAATAAACCAACACATGGAACAAAGATAAAAAAAGAGCAACATAAACTTTGAGCTGATCTTACTTGAATTGCTCCCAACATAACTATACAACGACTCTTCCTCTCACTAATACTGATATAATGACACCTATCAACCATGTCCTACTTATTAGTGCAGGCTGATGCACACCGTTTTGAGGCTTTTCACCCACGTGACAAAATTCAGCCATTTAGGACGTAAACGCAACTAAATGTTGTGATGAAACTGCAGTTAGCAGGAGTGATAAGTGAAGGCACACAGTAAACTGTGAGTTGTCTGGACGGAGAAATAAAGCAGCAGATATGTGGACAGACTGACACAGTTGGGGAGAGATGAACATATCTGTTCCCTCATGGAAGGTTGTGAAGCTGATCTGGCTCCGGTCTTCCAGTGCGAGTATAAACATAGTCTCTAAATACTGGTATAACTCCACCTACTATTTCGTTCTTATTAGTGCAGGCTGATACTTTACACATAGAAAAAAATGCAATTATTTACCTTAGCAGAAGACAATCCTTTACTCTGTTGAGCTTCGAGTACACGTGTGAAGAAAACAATGCAATGGGAACAAATGTGCGTTTGAAGCGCAGCGCACAGTTTTTTTCCGGCGAGTGGGTCCTCCAACGTCACTTCCGGTGGGTGGGCCTCCGAAAACGTAATTCCCAATGTTCCGCGGGGTCTGATACGTCACTTCCTGTATGTCGCTACAGTAAACGTCACTTCCGGTACGCATATTTTCAAAATGGCGGCAACCGGTAAATAAGTATGGCGGCGCCCGCAACACCGCCATTTTTGATTCTCCACCGACATCTCTTGCATGCACTGATTGACTTGTTTTACGGGTTACGTATACGACGTACGTAGGTTACGTACACTGTACATAAATAAACAGGCTTCAAAGTAAAAGCATTTCCGTTTTAATTTATAGAGCCGATGGTTTTAGTCCACACATTAAAATTCGAAAGAAGCTTTTGTTTTCTTAATTCTAAGCAACCTTTCGCGGGCCGGTCAGAATCGGGTCACGGGCCGCATTTGGCCCGCGGGCCTTAAAATGCCCAGGTCTGGCCTTGAGGAACATGGCCTAATTGTCAACCCTGCTAAGTGCCAGTTTGGTCTGCCTGTGATTGACTTTTTGGGTCATCGTATTTCAACTCAGGGTGCCATTCCATTGCCTTCTAAGGTGCAAGCGGTGACAGATTTCCCTCGTCCAGCCTCGGTTAAGGCCCTGCAGGAGTTTTTGGGCATGATTAATTTCTACAACCTTTCATATTGAGATTACAACTATATACCAAATAAAGGTTTTATCAGCTCTATCAATTACAATGGTCAAATTGTCTCAATGGCTACAGACAGAAAACCGTGGATTTAAATCCACCTGGAGGTGTTTGTGGAATTAACTTGTGTGTGCATGTGTTTCCTCAGGGTTCTCTGGTTTTCTTCCATAGTCCAATTAAATGCATGTTAATGGTAATACTAAACTGACTCTCTGTGTATGTCCCGTGGTAGACTGATGACGTGTTCTGTTTCTTTTGAAACGTATTTTCAGTGACGGCCAGACCAGACGTCAATATAATGTTCAGGAAAGACGTCTCAAAAAACTTTCATTCAGGCTCTTCTGAGGAAGTCTTCTGGATGTCTAGAGACATCGTCTTTAGTTGTGTTCTGGACCTACATGTTGACACAAAGAACAGTGGCTGTGTAAAACACATTGGTTACTGTGGAACTGTGCTGTGTATTCATCAACAACATCTCACATGTTGGAAGATAAACAAGAGCACGGAGCAACATTTTATCAAAAATAATTTATTTATGAAAAATTATTCATTAGAATAAATTGGTTATTTATCAAATAATAATGACATTGGGCCACCACCAGCTAAACTGGAAATAGTTAATGCCAAAAAAAGTGTTATTTAAATTGATTTATGTTTCTCTTTAGATATAACAATCTTGAATAACAGGGAAGGTGTGAGATTGGAGCGCAGGCTGTTTCAAACCAGTGAACCAGGACCGCTTGACCCCGTCAGCTAGAAAGGGTATGTACTGGGTTTCAGAAGATGGCAGTGCCTCGAAGTCAGTGGGGACGCGCACTGGGTGGATGTCTGTGACTCCCCCCCCCCCTTTTTGTGCGAGTCCCTTGCGAAGATCGTGTGATAATCGCGGGAGACCTCCTCATACAAATGCATCTCCTTGTTTCTGTTGTGGTAAAGTGCGAGCCTCAGCAGAGCGTTGCTCGGTCTTTGACTCGAAGCCTGAATAAGGTTCTTCTGAGTTCTTCTGAACACATGAGGGGGATTTCTGACCCAGTACCAAGCAGTGAGAGAGTGTCAACAACCCCTACCACCACTGAAGTGTATCTGTGGTTGGCATAGCCAAGATTACCCAAGAATGTCAAATGGGCCTCTTTCACCTCCTGGATCTCCTCCTCCTGCCAAAATGAACTTTGTGTGCGGAGGGGAGGGGCCAAGTCATGCGGTCAGGGGGAGCCAGGTCCCTTCTTACCAGGCGGGTTCAGGTGCTGCTTCACCACTCTGATGCAGGTTTTAATCCACTGTGGGACATCTGCATCCCAGTTGTTTTGAGTCTGACCTCAGCCTCGGTTTTTAGACTTACCTCTCCTCACCTGAGACCTCAGGACACCTGCATCACCATCATAGTTTTCACCTGAACGGTGGTGCAGCTCCCACACCATCTGCGCATGTTTGCGGAGGTCTTTCATGGTGGGGTTTTGGTCCTGCAGAAAAGGGCGACATCGATCCACACACTGTTGTGGAGGTTGTTAACGAAGAGGGACTTAAAAGTCTGGTCTTTGTCCAATCCTGGTGCATTGTGGCCTTGGAAGTAGGCAGCCCTTAGGCACCTATAAATACTATCTGGGAGTCTCCGCCCCCTTTTGAGTGATTGTAAATGCACCAAAGTTTGCAGAGGCAGGATCATTGTGCAGATGATCCTGCTTCCCTAAGTGCATGACAGAGGGCTGAGTAATGGTCTCTGATGGCAGATGGGAGGGACTCTATGTAAACATGGACACTCCTGGATGTCATCTTCCAGAGAAGCGTAAGCTTCTCTCGGGACGAAGGATGAGGCAGGTTGAAGAGGCAGCGTTCAACCTCCACCAGGTTGTCCGCTACACGAATCTCCGGGTTGTTTGGTTCGAACTGCTCTATGTCCTCTGCAAGGGACTCAAGCTGGCTGGTCCAAAGACCAGGTACCCTTGGGATATCGGAATGGTCAGAGTCATCTGAGCTAGAACATCCTGGTTCTCTCCGGTGGAGAGAGTGAGGGAGCTGATAGCACTGTCAGGTGCTGGAAAATGACAATGTTCCTTCTCCTGAAAAGGAGTGAAAGAGCTGCGAGACCACGTGGTGGTGTGGCTGAGAGCACTGATATCCATCAGTGTGTCATAGCAACTCGCTGTTGAGGTTTCTTCTCTCCTGTGTAGACAGGCATAGAAGACCGGCGACAACAGTCTTCAACTGGGTCATGTGGCTCCCGAGGTATCTTTGCTCTGAGCACGCAGTGTCTCTGACGACTCATGGTAGGAGTCACGCAAAAGCTGTGTTTCGAAAAGTGCGAAAATGTTGTTAATGCACCTGTGGCTTTCACTTCTGTAGTCTATACAAATTGTAACCTCGCAACTGCAACACAGTGTTTTTAGCACCTTGGGTGAGCAATAGTTGTGTTAGTGTACATTTATCTGGGTGAACTTGAATAGTGAAAGTACGAGTTTGTCCTAATGAAATTAAAACTTTATTCTAAAAACATACTCAGTATCTCGTCTGAAGCATCTTTTCGGCCACAACTGATGAAAAGACCATAACAGTCAAATCCAGCATAATAAAAGAGGTTGAAACTGCTTTAACCTAATAAACACTTCATGTTTAAACTTGAATTGAAAAGTACCAGTTTGCTCTAAGGAAATAAAAACTTTATTCCAAAATCACTCTATATCCCATGAGGAGCATCATTTCGGCCACTCCTGATGAAATGAAAATAGCAGTTACTCCACTAAATAAAACTGGTTGAAACTGCTTGAACCTGATAAACACATCATTTAACCTTGAACTAAGAAAGTACTAGTTTGTTCTAATGAAATAAAAACTTTCTTCCAAAATTACTCTATATCCCGTGTGGAGCATCATTTCGGCCACTCCTGGTGAAATGAAAATAGCAGTTACTCCACTAAATAAAACTGGTTGAAACTGCTTGAACCTGATAAACACATCATTTAAACTTGAACTAAGAAAGTACTAGTTTGTTCTAATGAAATAAAAACTTTATTCCAAAATCACTCTATATCCCGTGTGGGGACATTTCGGCCACTCCTTATGAAATGAAAATAGCAGTTACTCCACTAAATATAATTGGTTGAAAGTACTTGCAACTGCTAAGTCCATCATGTTTACACTTGAATTGAGAAAGTACTAGTTTGTTCTAAGGAAATAAAAACTTTCTTCCAAAATTACTCTATATCCCGTGTGGAGCATCATTTCGGCCACTCCTGATGAAATGAAAATAGCAGTTACTCCACTAAATATAATTGTTTGAAAGTGCTTGCAACTGCTATGTCCATCATGTTTAACCTTGAATTGAGAAACTACTAGTTTGTTCTAATGAAATAAAAACTTTATTCCAAAATCACTCTATATCCCGTGAGGAGCATCATTTCGGCCACTCCTGATGAAATGAAAATAGCAGTTACTCCACTAAATATAATTGGTTGAAACTGCTTGAACCTGATAAACACATCATTTTAACTTGAATTGAGAAAGTACTAGTTTGTTCTAATGAAATAAAAACTTTCTTCCAAAATTACTCTATATCCCGTCTGGAGCATCATTTCGGCCACTCCTAATGAAATGAAAATAGCAGTTACTCCACTAAATAAAACTGGTTGAAACTGCTTGAACCTGATAAACACATCATTTAACCTTGAATTGAGAAAGTACTAGTTTGTTCTAATGAAATAAAAACTTTATTCCAAAATCACTCTATATCCCGTGAGGAGCATCATTTCGGCCACTACTGATGAAATGAAAATAGCAGTTACTCCACTAAATAAAACTGGTTGAAACTGCTTGAACCTGATAAACACATCATTTAACCTTGAATTGAGAAAGTACTAGTTTGTTCTAATGAAATAAAAACTTTATTCCAAAATCACTCTATATCTCGTGTGGAGCATCATTTCGGCCACTACTGATGAAATGAAAATAGCTGTTACTCCACTAAATAAAACTGGTTGAAACTGCTTGAACCTGATAAACACATCATTTTAACTTGAATTGAGAAAGTACTAGTTTGTTCTAATGAAATAAAAACTTTCTTCCAAAATTACTCTATATCCCGTGTGGAGCATCATTTCGGCCACTCCTGATGAAATGAAAATAGCAGTTACTCCACTAAATATAATTGTTTGAAAGTGCTTGCAACTGCTATGTCCATCATGTTTAACCTTGAATTGAGAAAGTACTAGTTTGTTCTAATGAAATAAAAACTTTATTCCAAAATCACTCTATATCCCGTGTGGAGCATCATTTCGGCCACTACTAATGAAATTAAAATAACAGTTACTCCACTAAATAAAACTGGTTGAAACTGCTTGAACCTGATAAACACATCATTTAACCTTGAATTGAGAAAGTACTAGTTTGTTCTAATGAAATAAAAACTTTATTCCAAAATCACTCTATATCTCGTGTGGAGCATCATTTCGGCCACTCCTGATGAAATGAAAATAGTAGGTACTCCACTAAATAAAACTGGTTGAAACTGCTTGAACCTGATAAACACATCATTTTAACTTGAATTGAGAAAGTACTAGTTTGTTCTAATGAAATAAAAACTTTCTTCCAAAATTACTCTATATCCCGTGTGGAGCATCATTTCGGCCACTCCTGATGAAATGAAAATAGCAGTTCCTCCACTAAATAAAACTGATTGAAACTGCTTGAACCTGATAAACACATCATTTAAACTTGAATTGACAAAGTACTAGTTTGTTCTAATGAAATAAAAACTTTATTCCAAAATCAATCTATATCCCGTGAGGAGCATCATTTCGGCCACTACTGATGAAATGAAAATAGCAGTTACTCCACTAAATAAAACTGGTTGAAACTGCTTGAACCTGATAAACACATCATTTTAACTTGAATTGAGAAAGTACTAGTTTGTTCTAATGAAATAAAAACTTTATTCCAAAATCACTCTATATCCCGTGTGGAGCATCATTTCGGCCACTACTGATGAAATTAAAATAACAGTTACTCCACTAAATAAAACTGGTTGAAACTGCTTGAACCTGATAAACACATCATTTAACCTTGAATTGAGAAAGTACTAGTTTGTTCTAATGAAATAAAAACTTTATTCCAAAATCACTCTATATCCCGTGAGGAGCATCATTTCGGCCACTACTGATGAAATGAAAATAGCAGTTACTCCACTAAATAAAACTGGTTGAAACTGCTTGAACCTGATAAACACATCATTTAACCTTGAATTGAGAAAGTACTAGTTTGTTCTAATGAAATAAAAACTTTATTCCAAAATCACTCTATATCTCGTGTGGAGCATCATTTCGGCCACTCCTGATGAAATGAAAATAGCAGGTACTCCACTAAATAAAACTGGTTGAAACTGCTTGAATCTGATAAACACATCATTTTAACTTGAATTGAGAAAGTACTAGTTTGTTCTAATGAAATAAAAACTTTATTCCAAAATTACTCAATATCCCGTGTGGAGCATCATTTCGGCCACTCCTGATGAAATGAAAATAGCAGTTACTCCACTAAATAAAACTGATTGAAACTGCTTGAACCTGATAAACACATCATTTAAACTTGAATTGACAAAGTACTAGTTTGTTCTAATGAAATAAAAACTTTATTCCAAAATCAATCTATATCCCGTGAGGAGCATCATTTCGGCCACTACTGATGAAATGAAAATAGCAGTTACTCCACTAAATAAAACTGGTTGAAACTGCTTGAACCTGATAAACACATCATTTAAACTTGAATTGACAAAGTACTAGTTTGTTCTAATGAAATAAAAACTTTATTCCAAAATCAATCTATATCCCGTGAGGAGCATCATTTCGGCCACTCCTAATGAAATGAAAATAGCAGTTACTCCACTAAATATAATTGGTTGAAAGTACTTGCAACTGCTAAGTCCATCATGTTTAAACTTGAATTGAGAAAGTACTAGTTTGTTCTAAGGAAATAAAAACTTTCTTCCAAAATTACTCTATATCCCGTGTGGAGCATCATTTCGGCCACTCCTGATGAAATGAAAATAGCAGTTACTCCACTAAATATAATTGTTTGAAAGTGCTTGCAACTGCTAAGTCCATCATGTTTAAACTTGAATTGAGAAAGTACTAGTTTGTTCTAATGAAATAAAAACTTTATTCCAAAATCACTCTATATCCCGTGAGGAGCATCATTTCGGCCACTACTGATGAAATGAAAATAGCAGTTACTCCACTAAATATAATTGGTTGAAAGTACTTGCAACTGCTAAGTCCATCATTTAAAAGTTGAATAGTGAGAGTTTAGTATGTTTCGTGAAATACAAACTTTATTCTAAAAACACACTCAGTATCTCGTCTGAAGCATTTTTTCGGCCACAAATGATGAGAAGACCATAAGCAGTCAAATCCAGCATAATGAAACTGCTTCAACCTGATAAACACTTCATGTTTAAACTTGAATAGTGAAAGTACGACTATGGTCTAGTAAAATACAAACTTTATTCTAAAAACCAACTCTCAAGCTCCTCATCCTATCTCTAAGGGTGCGCTCAGCCACCCTACGCAGGAAGCTCACTTCAACCGCTTGTATCCGGGATCTCGTTCTTTCGGTCATGACCCATAGTTCATGGCTGTGGTGGAGGCAATAACTCGGGTCTGGGAGGAGTTTGGAGAGGCCATGGAAGAGGACTTTCGGTCTGCCCCGAGGAAATTCTGGCAAACCGACTCCATGCTCCGGGAGCATGGAGTCCGGGGCCCTTCATCCCTGCAACATCGCGTGACGCGGGGACGGTACCTCTGGACAGGCAGAATGGGGTCGTGGTCCCTCTCTTCAAGGAGGGGGATCGGAGGGTGTGTTCCAACTACAGAGGGATCACACTCCTCAGCCTCCCCAGGAAAGTCTATTCCAGTGTACTGGAGTGGAGGGTCCGGCCGTTAGTCAAACCTTGGATCCAAGAGGAATAATGCGGTTTTAATTCTGGTCGTGGAACACTGGACCAGCTCTATACCCTCCACCAGCTGCTTGAGGGTTCATGGGAGTTTGCCCAACCAGTCCACATGTGTTTTCTGGATCTTGAGAAGGCGTTCGACCGCGTCCCCTGAGACATCCTGTGGGGGGGTGCTCCGGGAGCATGGAGTCCGGGGCCCTTTGTTAAGCGCTGTTCGGTCTTTGTATTCCCGGAACAGGAGTTTGGTTTGCATTGGCGGCAATAAGTCGGACCTGTTTGCAGTGGTTTCACCTGATCCGCCAGTGGCAGACAGAAAAAAGCATTAGCCAAATCTATACAAGAGAAAAATCTATGTTCAGGTGAGAGATGTGACAACGCAGTTTTGAGATGTCTGGAATCTCGTTTCTCTGCACATGTTGCCGGGACCAGCAGCCAGGGGGGACTCGGCTGAGATCCTCAACACCAGCCCCTGGGTACTTCTCAGGGTGATAAAGAGGAAGTGGTCCGAGCCCAGGTGAACGGGTCGATTTAAGGTCGTCGAGAGGACGTCTCACGCTGTTCGGCTGAGTGAGAAAGGCTCCCCAGGAAAGTCTATTCCAGGGTACTGGAGAGGAGGGTCCGGCCGTTAGTCGAACCCTGGATAAAAGAGGAACAATGCGGTGCCATCTGTCGCAGTGTACTCTGGCGGGAGAACCACATCGCACTCTTCAGGAGACCTCC
Organism: Blennius ocellaris; assembly: GCF_963422515.1. Classification (NCBI taxonomy): domain Eukaryota; kingdom Metazoa; phylum Chordata; class Actinopteri; order Blenniiformes; family Blenniidae; genus Blennius; species Blennius ocellaris. Next base: position 94,701 of record NW_027661974.1, on the reverse strand, counting down.
ATCCATCTGAAGCAAGTTGCCCCTGGATTGGCTGATCCAGGAGACAGCTCCACACGTCAAAGGGCGGAATAATCCCTGTACACCGAAGTAAGAAGAACACAGAGAAGTAGACGGCAGCAAGGGAGGAGGTGAAATAGCGCTCCTCTCTGTTCATGTGACGTGCCAAGTCCATCCATCCATCCATCCATTTTCTGCCGCTTATCCGGGGCCGCGTCGCGGAGGCAACTCTGCTCAGACTTCCCTCACCCCAGACACTTCCTCCAGCTCTTCCGGTGGCACCCCAAGGCGTTCCCAGGCCAGCCGAGAGACAGGGCAACTCCAGAGAGAGAGGGCAACTCCAGAGCAGTGGAGTATCCAGCCCCCGTCGAGGAGCTGGGTTCCGGAGTCCAAGCTGTAAGTGGAGGCGAGCCCGACTATATCTAGACGGTATCTCTCAGCCTCCCTCACAAGCTCGGGCTCCTTCCCCCCCAGCGAGGTCACATTCCATGTCCCAATAGCCAGATTCTGTGGCCGGGGATCGGGTCGTCGAGGCCTCTGCCGTCGACTGCCCCCCAATCCACAATGCACCCAACCCCTACGGCAGCCTCTGTAGGTGGTGGGCCCACAGGAGGGGCAAGTCCCCCGACAACATAGCTCCGAGGGTCATTCGGGTGCTCAAACTCCCCCACCACGACAAGGTTGCAGTTCAAGGGGGAGTCACCACCGTTTAAAAGTTTTGTATGTTGCTATTTGAGTATATGATTGTTGATTTTGCTTACATATGACCTCTATTATACGAAGAGTGCCTCATACTGTATTGACACTAATTATTGACCTCTGGGGTCAGAGGTCAAAAGGGGAATTGAAGGAATATAGTGGTTGAACATTTGTTTTCTGTGTGACAACTGGACATATTGTATTCAGTTGTGTTTCTACACTACTGGGGTTTCTCCCACTGCCCAAGTTGGGAAAACACAGCTATAAATCCATGTTCAGGGACATTCCAAGTTGGTTGGCGATGTCTCCTCAGTGCTCTACTTGCAAAAACATGGTCAAGGTAAGATTGGATCAACAGATAAGAGGTCACTTTGTCCCACAGAACGTCAAGCTCTGAGAAGAACCAGTTTGAAGCAGTTTTGGGAACAAAGGAATAGCAAATTCACTATAGCAACGCATACATCACGAGGAACCGACCAATGTGAGGTTGAGGTGGTGTATGCAAATGTATAAATATGAACCACGTGTTGCAGTTGTGCCCTTCTTCATTGTAAACCTGGCCTGCACACTTGGGTCTGCAAGGAAGAACGGTCTGAGCTCGTATTATGTAATCTGATATATGTATTTTTGTAATCTCTTGTTTGTGTGATTATTAAATTCACTATTGAAGAAATTAACTCTGTTCCTGCCTCTCCCGGATCAAACGAACAAGCAGGAATTCAGGGGAACACAGGAACGAATTCCAACACTAAGCATCTCTACCTAAAGTCAGTTTTTTTTTTTTTATTAAACCAGCCTGAGCAGCTCCATCTAGAGACAGTAACGTGATTTTCTAAATCAAACCAGCCTGAGCAGCACCATCTAGAGACAGTAACGTGATTTTCTAAATCAAACCAGCCTGATCAGCTCTATCTAAAGACAGTAATGTGATTTTCTAGATCAAACCAGCCTGATCAGCTCTATCTAAAGGCAGTAACACAATTTGTCTAGATTAAACCAGCCTGAGCAGCTCTATCTTAAGAAAATAACACAATTTTTTTCTCAATTAAACCAGCCTGAGCAGCTCTATCTTAAAGGAGTACAGTAGGATTTTCCCGAATTTTAGGAAAGAACCGCCCTCTCCACCTTTTGAAAAATGCACGCAAAGCTCTACCTGCTCCCGAGATGGAACGCCTACTAAAACGTGTGCGAGAGACATGAACGAGCCCAGTTCTCCTCGTGCACGCACTGTTTACAAGTCACAAGTCAGCATCGCTTACACAAGCTCACTTTACAAGAAGATTTGAACTTTTTCCACTAATCAACCCTGGAAAGTTACAATATAGACATAGATAACTTTTACTGGAAGTGATTTGAAATGGATTTCTCCAAATAGAATGCCAAACTTTACCTGTCGAGTAGAAACTTCGCGACTGAAGCATCAGTGGGAAGCCCAACCTGGGCTTTCAGCGCACGCCATCGTGTGAAAGAATCTCCCAAAAACACTCTGGTCTTGTTTCTCTCTTCCGAAGCCTTTCTCTTCTTCTCATACACTTCGAAGACACTTTTTCTCTTTTGTGACCCTCTGCCATTTTCAAAGTACCCGGTGAGAACTGCGAGCTCGCTGAAGGCGCAGCTCACCATATACACCTGAAAGCACGCATGCGCAGAAAGTGAAAACTAATAGATCCACGCTACCTGGGGACGAGCACATACGACGGCCTTGCGTAATATATCACCAGAATGATTGACAGTTGGGAGTACCAATAGTCTTGATGATCCACCCGGAAAAAGAAAATCCTCCTGTACACCTTTAAGACAGTAACATGATTTTACTTGATTAAACCAGCCTGAGAAGCTCTATCTTACAAAAGTACACTCAAAAATGAAATGACAGAATTGTTTTTTCAGTGTGACATGATTTTCCTCGATTAAACCATGGTCCAAGTGGAGGAACGTGGGAGCAGCGCTTCAAAGGGTTGAGTGGAAATCTCCACCAACGGCTGATCCCACGTTTCATCGGGCTCATCCATCCCTCCGGACAGGGCCTCACAGTCAGAGACAGGTGAGCCGTTTAGGGACTATTCAGTAACAAGAACTTAGAGCTGTGATTTCACTTGTATATAAGTTAAAGATATAAAGCAAAGTTGGACTCTTCAGGTGATGAAATATACATTAAATGTCCACCAATGACTGTTGAGATGGTTGATCATTTAGTTTTAAACGTAGTAAACATAGAAAATACTTTGGCTGGTTATTGTGATTAAATTAAATTACATCTCACAACAAAACATGCTTTTAAAATAACAAAGACATTTGATCCAAATTACATTGAATTTAATACAAGAGACCCATTCTACAAAACAAACCTTTCCTCCTGCAATTAGCCTTTCAATACCACCTCACTCCGTGTGTGTTGTCCTCACAATCAATCAAAGTGATCTGGTGTCTCCTGGTGTTGATCTTAAGAGTCTCTCAACTTGTGGAACCTGTGCATTTAACACTTTTCTTTGGTCTACAGTGTTTTGTGGGAATCTCCCAGAACCTGTATCTCGCCCACCTTGCTGCTCCTCCTGTCACCTGCAGTACAAGGTGATTTCGTCTGTCCACTTCTGGCTCTAAAGACTCTTCTGGCTGTTTGTACCTACATGAACATCATTACATGCAGCTTGTTTACCAGAGCTTTACTTCAAGTCATTGCACAGCTAGAAAACTTTAGTTTAGTAAGTCTCAGTAAGGTCTGAGTGCGTATCACATGTTTAGGTGCAACCAGGGTTGGGTAGTCATGGAATACATGTAACAGTGTTACATAATTAGGATACAAAAAACATATAACTGTAATCTGTTACAGTACATAAAAAAATGTGTAATCTCGTTACAGGTATGCTCGATAAAAACTGGGATTACTGAGCAGGATTACAGTAGAAATCAGATGGAATAAACTAGAAATGCAGCTGTCACATGCGCCATGCACTGGCATTGCGACACTTCCCGACGCTTTCAGGCTGACAATCCATGCTTTGCCATGGATTCTGCAGACAGTTGCTTTCATCACTATGTTTTAAAGTCGGAGAAATCTCTTAACCTCTCTGTACAATGCAAACTATGTCTCCCAGAAGTGAAAGTGCTGTGAACGTCCAGGAACTGGACATCTCACCTGAAGAAACATAGAAACATAAAACCTGCTCACTTTCACTGATACACACATGGACTCTGTTTACTAGTTTTATTAGCTCGTAATATGCTTCCTACCTTTTCTCAATACGTTTAGAGGCTCTTGTGTTTTAGGGATTAATTGGGGCGACACGTGCCATCACTTTTTTCTTTTTACTCAATGAGTGATTCATGCTGCCAGATACAGCCTCTCATCAAACATTCACATTTATTCTGGAAAAAAACCAACATTAAAACTAATGAGGAAACGGGGCGAGAGAGAGAGAGAGAGAGAGAGAGAGAGAGAGAGAGAGAGAGAGAGAGAGTGAGAGAGAGAGAGAGAGAGAGAGTTTTAGAAAAGATGGGCACATTTTCTTGAATAGAAATTGAAAGCTTTATTTGTATTGTGGTTTTGATTCTCTAAAAAAAAAAAAAATGTTAGACACCTGATTGGTTACTGAGTTTTGATAGTTCAAAACTTGTTAAGTGCAATTTGTGTCTGCTGTGTATAAGATGTGGCAATACACTGAGCAGATGACACTTTCTATTCTTTCTTGTCATTTTTTTATGTTTTATTATGGCCAGGCAAGAGTAGAGGCACGGCTTTTCAGAGGTTGATGGACTCTGTGCTGCGCGACCTCGCTTTCGTTTCTGTTTACCTGGACGACATCTTGGTGGCTAGTTCTTCAGTTGAGGAGCATTTTTCACACCTAAAGCAAGTTTTTCAGCGCCTTGAGCAGGGGTGGGCAATTATTTTTCCGAAGGGGCCAAATGAGAAGCAGAAAATATTGTGGAGGGCCTTGCCAAAAGTTTAAACTCTATTCTGCATATGAATTTTATTTCTAAATTGAAAGCAGTAAATGGCATTGTTTACACATGCTGGTAAGTGTCTTTGTTATTATTAGGTAAAGAGAAAGTGAGGGTTATTTTAACAAAACATTTTTTTATTCAGTGCAGTTATTCAAAACAATTGTAAACATGAAACATTTGTAACTCTTTTTTTAATTACATTAACCAAAAACACTTTTTTCTATTAAGACATCACAATGTCTTTGTATGCCAAATATCATTAACAAGATATGTCACATTATGATTGTCAAACTGCCAAGCTGTGCAGACAAAAAGTAATAGTGAACACACATTTGGGTATTTTCTTGTTCAGTGAGAGAAATCTAGCCTTTGCTGCCCTTTAACGAGTGCATCAAAGTCAGGTTGAATGTCTGAGGTGGAGATGCGAAGCACAGCTGACAGATGATCATCAGTAAGAGAGGATCTGAACCTGGATTTGGTAAACTTCATTACTGAGAATGTTTGTTCACATATGTAGGTAGATCCAAACAGAACCAACATCTTCTGAGCATGTCTCCTCATGTTTGGAAAGTTCTCCTCCTTAAGAGATGAGTAGAACTCCAGCAGTGATGCTGACTTAAAGTGCTCTGCCAGTACTGTGTCAGACTGCAGGTCAATGAGCTCCAGCTGAACATCACTGGGTGCATCATCTACTCTGCAGGCAAAGGGAGAGGAAACCAGGTGCATTTCATCCTCAATGTTTTTACAATCATCAAATCGCCTTAAAAACTCACCATGCAAATCTCCTAACATGGATGAGTACCTGCAGAGATGATTAGCTGATGGTCTGACTTATTTAAGGGTTTGCATGTGAGTGAGAGTGTTGTTCTGTAGTTGACTTGAAAGAAACAGCAACTTTCTCATAAAAGCCTTCACCAGGTTATGCATGTCATGAACGAAAAGGCCCTTGCCTTGCAGTTTAGTGCTCAGTTCATTCATCAGTGCCGTCACATCAACAGCAAATGCAAAATCTGTCATCCAGTTCATATCTGAAAGCTCGGGGATGTTTTTGCCTTTCATCTCACAAAACTCTTGAATCTCTGTTTTCAGGTCCCAAAATCTTTTGAGCACTTTGCCCAGACTGAGCCATCTGACAGCTGTGTGGTACATGATGTCACCATGTTCATTCTCATGCTCCTCTAAAAGTGCAACAAACTGCCTGTGATTTAATGCTCGTGCCCTGATAAAGTTAACCGTTTTTGTTACAACATCAATAACATGGTTAAGTTTTAGCACAGACCTGCACAGTACATGCTGATGTATAATACAATGTATCAACACTAAATGATGCTCTGTGCCGAGTTCAGTCACTTTATCTTGGATCTGTTTCAAAAGTCCGACATGTTTTCCTGTCATATTCGGACAACCATCAGTAGTAACGCCTACCAGTTTGTCCCATTTCAGTCCAAGCTTGACCATGCATGCATCGACCTCCTTGAACAGATCGTTTCCCGTTGTCGTTCCTTTTATTGACCTCAATGCTGCCAGCTCCTCCGTAATCTTGAAGTCCTGCCTTATTCCCCGGAGAAACACCAGTAACTGGGCAGTGTCACGGACACCACAGCTCTCATCCAAAGCCAAAGAGAAAAAGTCAAAACTTTCAACTCCACTTTTGAGCTGACATTCGAGATTCTCCGCGATTCCTTCCACCCTTCTGGTGACGGTTCGCCTGGACAGCGGGACTTTTTCAAATGCTTCTTTATTCTCAGGGCATATTAGCGCGGCAGCGCCCACCAAGCACTCTTTCACAAACTCGCCAATCCGAGAACGGCTTGCTGTTTTTAGCGATTTTGTGGGATATGACGAAGCTGGTCTTGGTCGCTGCATCCCGGGCTGTGTGTAGTTTGCTAAAACAGCCTTGTTGTTTTGCTAGCTTTGCTAGCAAGTCTTCTGATATTCGCGCTCTCTCAGCCTCCGCCAAGTGTCTGTATTTCTCCGCGTGTTTTGTCTCATAATGCCGACTCACATTGTACTCCTTAAACACGGCGACGTGCTCTCCACAAACTAAACAGACGGGTTTACCACCGACTTCAGTAAACAAATATTTAGTGCTCCAAATCTTCTTGAAATTTCGGCCTTCAGCATCCACCTTTCTTTTCTTGACGTGCCCGTACATCATTGAGGGGCGACAATCACATGCACTGAGAAGCCGTCGGTGGGGAATCCACCGCCGCCATCTTGTTTGGCCATTTTGATCCGAATCACCACCCCAGCGCCACTGTTGGTGGGAGGCAGTACTACATGCAATATGTTTTGTTCCGACGCACAATTACAGCGTCACTGTCGGTGGGAGGCAAGAGAACATGATCCGCAATGCAACCGTGCTCCTCCAGACTTGAAACCTCGCCAGTGCGGTATAAAAATGGCGGTGTACGGCCGCTGACATGCTTGTTTGTGGACGCCGCCATTATTACTCACGGTCAGCGCCATACTACTCTCAAAACGCAAACCTCGCCAGTGCGGTATCACAATGGTGGCTTATGGGCACCGACATACTTGTTTGTGGTCGCCGCCAAATTTAAAAGGACAACTGATGTCACTGCTTCAGTTACGTCACGGTTTCATGGATCATGTTCAGTTTGAAGAAGCACAAGAACACTGGAGAAACATCCAGGTAGATATTATGTGAATAGAGCTCAGAGTGTTTATAAGGTCCAGAGCCAAGTGGATTGAAGAGGGAGAATCCCCCCCCCCCATCATATTCCATATTCAATATCTCTCTGAACCTATTTCAACAAGACACTGCAGCTGGAACCACATCTGTAGAGTTCAGCTACTAAACTGATCTGCCTTCTTCATTCATGCAGTGACAATGTGTGGTGCATTAAGCAAAACTAACTACAAAAATGGAGAGTAACTGTAGTTACTTCAGAGTAAATGTCCATGACAAACCTTCAAAAAGTACCTCTGACAACTTTAAAAGAATAAAACCATCCATGAATCACGTCATTGTTCTTTATTATATATTAAAAGCACTTTTAAAGACAAAACCAAACAAATCCACATGAGCAAGCGTGAGCGACTGTGGAAAGGGAAAAAGTCCCTCTAACAGGAAGAAATCTTTGCAGAAACCAGACTCAGAGGTGGAGGCATTCTGCTGGCCGGTTGGGGTGAGAGGATAGAGGAGAGGACAGACAGATAGATAAAAGATACACTCTGAAAATTGGGACAGGAGACTTCAAACCACTATATTGATAGACATCCGGCAGGGAGGATGAGAGCACAGACGACAGGAGCTTGCTAGAACTTTCTCCCACTGGCTATGATGACCTGTGCTTGAAGCCTTGTGTGACCTTCAGCCATCAGGATGTTGATGATGATCTGAAAAAGATGGACAAGGTGCATGCAGATAGGTTTCAAAAGACACAAAATATTGACCACTACTTCTATGATGTCCTCCATTGATTGATCATCTTAATTCTGGAAGCATAACATCAAAAATGTAATCGATGAGTCTCAGGTCCGCCTTCTTGATTTCCATGACCTCCTCCATCTCTTTCAGCATCTCGAAGATCTGTTGCAATACAGACGAATAAAAATAAACAAACTGAGCTTATGTTACATAAAAAATCTCAAACTTGATTGATGAGTCATAGGAGTGTTCTGCATGCAGACATGCGACACTCAATTCCTTTACGGTCTCTGGATCCGTGGTCAGCACAGATGCTGTGTGCATTGTTGGGTGTGCATATGAATGCTCCATGCCCACGCATTCGCTGCTACGATGACGTGACATTCTGATTGAACACTGCGTCTGAAAAAATATTTAAATCAGAATCATTAGTATTTGTTCAAATGTACTGATCTCTCATTGATGATTGCAAACTGACAAGCATCCAAGTGATTCATTGCAGTATGTTATATATAAGATATTCAATCTCCCTCACAACCATTAAACTTTCTCTAATTTGGATGCTCTGATAATAACACAGAAATCCCAGTCAGGTTGTAAAAATCCAGTAATGCAGTATGATAAAAAATACCAGTACGGGTCTAAATAAACCAACACATGGAACAAAGATAAAAAAAGAGCAACATAAACTTTGAGCTGATCTTACTTGAATTGCTCCCAACATAACTATACAACGACTCTTCCTCTCACTAATACTGATATAATGACACCTATCAACCATGTCCTACTTATTAGTGCAGGCTGATGCACACCGTTTTGAGGCTTTTCACCCACGTGACAAAATTCAGCCATTTAGGACGTAAACGCAACTAAATGTTGTGATGAAACTGCAGTTAGCAGGAGTGATAAGTGAAGGCACACAGTAAACTGTGAGTTGTCTGGACGGAGAAATAAAGCAGCAGATATGTGGACAGACTGACACAGTTGGGGAGAGATGAACATATCTGTTCCCTCATGGAAGGTTGTGAAGCTGATCTGGCTCCGGTCTTCCAGTGCGAGTATAAACATAGTCTCTAAATACTGGTATAACTCCACCTACTATTTCGTTCTTATTAGTGCAGGCTGATGCTTTACACAGAAAAAAATGCAATTATTTACCTTAGCAGAAGACAATCCTTTACTCTGTTGAGCTTCGAGTACACGTGTGAAGAAAACAATGCAATGGGAACAAATGTGCGTTTGAAGCGCAGCGCACAGTTTTTTTCCGGCGAGTGGGTCCTCCAACGTCACTTCCGGTGGGTGGGCCTCCGAAAACGTAATTCCCGATGTTCCGCGGGGTCTGATACGTCACTTCCTGTATGTCGCTACAGTAAACGTCACTTCCGGTACGCATATTTTCAAAATGGCGGCGGCCGGTAAATAAGTATGGCGGCGCCCGCAACACCGCCATTTTTGATTCTCCACCGACATCTCTTGCATGCACTGATTGACTTGTTTTACGGGTTACGTATACGACGTACGTAGGTTACGTACACTGTACATAAATAAACAGGCTTCAAAGTAAAAGCATTTCCGTTTTAATTTATAGAGCCGATGGTTTTAGTCCACACATTAAAATTCGAAAGAAGCTTTTGTTTTCTTAATTCTAAGCAACCTTTCGCGGGCCGGTCAGAATCGGGTCACGGGCTGCATTTGGCCCGCGGGCCTTAAAATGCCCAGGTCTGGCCTTGAGGAACATGGCCTAATTGTCAACCCTGCTAAGTGCCAGTTTGGTCTGCCTGTGATTGACTTTTTGGGTCATCGTATTTCAACTCAGGGTGCCATTCCATTGCCTTCTAAGGTGCAAGCGGTGACAGATTTCCCTCGTCCAGCCTCGGTTAAGGCCCTGCAGGAGTTTTTGGGCATGATTAATTTCTACAACCTTTCATATTGAGATTACAACTATATACCAAATAAAGGTTTTATCAGCTCTATCAATTACAATGGTCAAATTGTCTCAATGGCTACAGACAGAAAACCGTGGATTTAAATCCACCTGGAGGTGTTTGTGGAATTAACTTGTGTGTGCATGTGTTTCCTCAGGGTTCTCTGGTTTTCTTCCATAGTCCAATTAAATGCATGTTAATGGTAATACTAAACTGACTCTCTGTGTATGTCCCGTGGTAGACTGATGACGTGTTCTGTTTCTTTTGAAACGTATTTTCAGTGACGGCCAGACCAGACGTCAATATAATGTTCAGGAAAGACGTCTCAAAAAACTTTCATTCAGGCTCTTCTGAGGAAGTCTTCTGGATGTCTAGAGACATCGTCTTTAGTTGTGTTCTGGACCTACATGTTGACACAAAGAACAGTGGCTGTGTAAAACACATTGGTTACTGTGGAACTGTGCTGTGTATTCATCAACAACATCTCACATGTTGGAAGATAAACAAGAGCACGGAGCAACATTTTATCAAAAATAATTTATTTATGAAAAATTATTCATTAGAATAAATTGGTTATTTATCAAATAATAATGACATTGGGCCACCACCAGCTAAACTGGAAATAGTTAATGCCAAAAAAAGTGTTATTTAAATTGATTTATGTTTCTCTTTAGATATAACAATCTTGAATAACAGGGAAGGTGTGAGATTGGAGCGCAGGCTGTTTCAAACCAGTGAACCAGGACCGCTTGACCCCGTCAGCTAGAAAGGGTATGTACTGGGTTTCAGAAGATGGCAGTGCCTCGAAGTCAGTGGGGACGCGCACTGGGTGGATGTCTGTGACTCCCCCCCCCCTTTTTGTGCGAGTCCCTTGCGAAGATCGTGTGATAATCGCGGGAGACCTCCTCATACAAATGCATCTCCTTGTTTCTGTTGTGGTAAAGTGCGAGCCTCAGCAGAGCGTTGCTCGGTCTTTGACTCGAAGCCTGAATAAGGTTCTTCTGGTACAGACATGGTCTGTTTACCTGAAATGTCTGTATTCTCTGGTTGAGTCATTGGAGCGTGCACAACCATGTCACCTTCGGTGCTCGGTTTTGTACCCTGAAGAACCTGTTCAAGGTTAACATGGTGAGCGCTGGTGATGGTTTTGGTTGTGGAAATGAGGAGAGTTGTGTCATGCGTGTCGTCGCTGGTGAGGGACGAAGGCAGATTGTCAATGAGATGAGAATTAGTTCAAGATTGTGGAATGAACTGTCAGTTAACATCTCTAAAGGTGGAAATGCGGTCACTTTAATCTGACCAGGTGTCAGATTTTGGACCCGTGGGTTGGCTGAACGATTGCTGTTAGAAGCTGGGTGGCCTAGTTCTTAGCCAATGGGAGTCGGGCTGACGACTTGGGACCAAAGGCGCCGTTTGGTGGCAGCGAGTCGGTTTAGGATGTCCTGACCAATAAGCAGTTCTTCTGTGTCCAGATCAGTGACGTGGATGGGATGCGTCGCTGACATGTCCTGCAAAGCTGTTGACCCAGACACATTGAGTGATGTGGTGCAAGTCCTGAGTGAAGCCTCGGTTGTTTATGCTACACTCTTCCACCTGAAGTGGCTTTCCTTAAGTGGCATGCGCAAGCGTGGTTCTAGCAACCCGTGCGAAGGTGTCTGAACACATGAGGGGGATTTCTGACCACTGGGTCCAAGCAGTGAGAGAGTGTCAACAACCCCTACCACCACTGAAGTGTATCTGTGGTTGGCATAGCCAAGATTACCCAAGAATGTCAAATGGGCCTCTTTCACCTCCTGGATCTCCTCCTCCTGCCAAAATGAACTTTGTGTGCGGAGGGGAGGGGCCAAGTCATGCGGTCAGGGGGAGCCAGGTCCCTTCTTACCAGGCGGGTTCAGGTGCTGCTTCACCACTCTGATGCAGGTTTTAATCCACTGTGGGACATCTGCATCCCAGTTGTTTTGAGTCTGACCTCAGCCTCGGTTTTTAGACTTACCTCTCCTCACCTGAGACCTCAGGACACCTGCATCACCATCATAGTTTTCACCTGAACGGTGGTGCAGCTCCCACACCATCTGCGCATGTTTGCGGAGGTCTTTCATGGTGGGGTTTTGGTCCTGCAGAAAAGGGCGACATCGATCCACACACTGTTGTGGAGGTTGTTAACGAAGAGGGACTTAAAAGTCTGGTCTTTGTCCAATCCTGGTGCATTGTGGCCTTGGAAGTAGGCAGCCCTTAGGCACCTATAAATACTATCTGGGAGTCTCCGCCCCCTTTTGAGTGATTGTAAATGCACCAAAGTTTGCAGAGGCAGGATCATTGTGCAGATGATCCTGCTTCCCTAAGTGCATGACAGAGGGCTGAGTAATGGTCTCTGATGGCAGATGGGAGGGACTCTATGTAAACATGGACACTCCTGGATGTCATCTTCCAGAGAAGCGTAAGCTTCTCTCGGGACGAAGGATGAGGCAGGTTGAAGAGGCAGCGTTCAACCTCCACCAGGTTGTCCGCTACACGAATCTCCGGGTTGTTTGGTTCGAACTGCTCTATGTCCTCTGCAAGGGACTCAAGCTGGCTGGTCCAAAGACCAGGTACCCTTGGGATATCGGAATGGTCAGAGTCATCTGAGCTAGAACATCCTGGTTCTCTCCGGTGGAGAGAGTGAGGGAGCTGATAGCACTGTCAGGTGCTGGAAAATGACAATGTTCCTTCTCCTGAAAAGGAGTGAAAGAGCTGCGAGACCACGTGGTGGTGTGGCTGAGAGCACTGATATCCATCAGTGTGTCATAGCAACTCGCTGTTGAGGTTTCTTCTCTCCTGTGTAGACAGGCATAGAAGACCGGCGACAACAGTCTTCAACTGGGTCATGTGGCTCCCGAGGTATCTTTGCTCTGAGCACGCAGTGTCTCTGACGACTCATGGTAGGAGTCACGCAAAAGCTGTGTTTCGAAAAGTGCGAAAATGTTGTTAATGCACCTGTGGCTTTCACTTCTGTAGTCTATGCAAATTGTAACCTCGCAACTGCAACACAGTGTTTTTAGCACCTTGGGTGAGCAATAGTTGTGTTAGTGTACATTTATCTGGGTGAACTTGAATAGTGAAAGTACGAGTTTGTCCTAATGAAATTAAAACTTTATTCTAAAAACATACTCAGTATCTCGTCTGAAGCATCTTTTCGGCCACAACTGATGAAAAGACCATAACAGTCAAATCCAGCATAATAAAAGAGGTTGAAACTGCTTTAACCTAATAAACACTTCATGGTTAAACTTGAATTGAAAAGTACCAGTTTGCTCTAAGGAAATAAAAACTTTATTCCAAAATTACTCTATATCCCGTGTGGAGCATCATTTCGGCCACTCCTGATGAAATGAAAATAGCAGTTACTCCACCAAATAAAACTGGTTGAAACTGCTTGAACCTGATAAACAAATCATTTAAAACTTGAAGAGTTAAAGTACTAGTTTGTTCTAATGAAATAAAAACTTTATTCCAAAATCACTCTATATCCCGTGTGGAGCATCATTTCGGCCACTCCTGGTGAAATGAAAATAGCAGTTACTCCACTAAATAAAACTGGTTGAAACTGCTTGAACCTGATAAACACATCATTTAAACTTGAACTAAGAAAGTACTAGTTTGTTCTAATGAAATAAAAACTTTATTCCAAAATCACTCTATATCCCGTGTGGAGCATCATTTCGGCCACTCCTTATGAAATGAAAATAGCAGTTACTCCACTAAATATAATTGGTTGAAAGTACTTGCAACTGCTACCCATCATGTTTAAACTTGAATTGAGAAAGTACTAGTTTGTTCTAAGGAAATAAAAACTTTCTTCCAAAATTACTCTATATCCCGTGTTTCGGCAACTCCTGATGAAATGAAAATAGCAGTTACTCCACTAAATATAATTGGTTGAAAGTACTTGCAACTGCTATCCATCATGTTTAACCTTGAATTGAGAAACTACTAGTTTGTTCTAATGAAATAAAAACTTTATTCCAAAATCACTCTATATCCCGTGAGGAGCATCATTTCGGCCACTCCTGATGAAATGAAAATAGCAGTTACTCCACTAAATATAATTGGTTGAAACTGCTTGAACCTGATAAACACATCATTTTAACTTGAATTGAGAAAGTACTAGTTTGTTCTAATGAAATAAAAACTTTCTTCCAAAATTACTCAATATCCCGTGTGGAGCATCATTTCGGCCACTCCTGATGAAATGAAAATAGCAGTTACTCCACTAAATAAAACTGGTTGAAACTGCTTGAACCTGATAAACACATCATTTAAACTTGAACTAAGAAAGTACTAGTTTGTTCTAATGAAATAAAAACTTTCTTCCAAAATTACTCTATATCCCGTGTGGAGCATCATTTCGGCCACTACTGATGAAATGAAAATAGCAGTTACTCCACTAAATAAAACTGGTTGAAACTGCTTGAACCTGATAAACACATCATTTTAACTTGAATTGAGAAAGTACTAGTTTGTTCTAATGAAATAAAAACTTTCTTCCAAAATTACTCTATATCCCGTGAGGAGCATCATTTCGGCCACTCCTAATGAAATGAAAATAGCAGTTACTCCACTAAATATAATTGGTTGAAAGTACTTGCAACTGCTAAGTCCATCATGTTTAAACTTGAATTGAGAAAGTACTAGTTTGTTCTAAGGAAATAAAAACTTTATTCCAAAATCACTCTATATCCCGTGAGGAGCATCATTTCGGCCACTACTGATGAAATGAAAATAGCAGTTACTCCACTAAATAAAACTGGTTGAAACTGCTTGAACCTGATAAACACATCATTTTAACTTGAACTGAGAAAGTACTAGTTTGTTCTAATGAAATAAAAACTTTCTTCCAAAATTACTCTATATCCCGTGAGGAGCATCATTTCGGCCACTCCTAATGAAATGAAAATAGCAGTTACTCCACTAAATATAATTGGTTGAAAGTACTTGCAACTGCTAAGTCCATCATGTTTAAACTTGAATTGAGAAAGTACTAGTTTGTTCTAAGGAAATAAAAACTTTATTCCAAAATCACTCTATATCCCGTGAGGAGCATCATTTCGGCCACTACTGATGAAATGAAAATAGCAGTTACTCCACTAAATAAAACTGCTTGAAACTGCTTGAACCTGATAAACACATCATTTAACCTTGAATTGAGAAAGTACTAGTTTGTTCTAATGAAATAAAAACTTTATTCCAAAATCACTCTATATCTCGTGTGGAGCATCATTTCGGCCACTACTGATGAAATGAAAATAGCAGTTGCTCCACCAATACAACTGGTTGAAACTGCTTGAACCTGATAAACACATCATTTAACCTTGAATTGAGAAAGTACTAGTTTGTTCTAAGGAAATAAAAACTTTCTTCCAAAATTACTCTATATCCCGTGTGGAGCATCATTTCGGCCACTCCTGGTGAAATGAAAATAGCAGTTACTCCACTAAATAAAACTGGTTGAAACTGCTTGAACCTGATAAACACATCATTTAAACTTGAACTAAGAAAGTACTAGTTTGTTCTAATGAAATAAAAACTTTATTCCAAAATCACTCTATATCCCGTGTGGAGCATCATTTCGGCCACTCCTGATGAAATGAAAATAGCAGTTACTCCACTAAATATAATTGGTTGAAAGTACTTGCAACTGCTATCCATCATGTTTAAACTTGAATTGAGAAAGTACTAGTTTGTTCTAAGGAAATAAAAACTTTCTTCCAAAATTACTCTATATCCCGTGTGGAGCATCATTTCGGCCACTCCTGATGAAATGAAAATAGCAGTTACTCCACTAAATATAATTGGTTGAAAGTACTTGCAACTGCTATCCATCATGTTTAACCTTGAATTGAGAAACTACTAGTTTGTTCTAATGAAATAAAAACTTTATTCCAAAATCACTCTATATCCCGTGAGGAGCATCATTTCGGCCACTCCTGATGAAATGAAAATAGCAGTTACTCCACTAAATATAATTGGTTGAAACTGCTTGAACCTGATAAACACATCATTTTAACTTGAATTGAGAAAGTACTAGTTTGTTCTAATGAAATAAAAACTTTCTTCCAAAATTACTCAATATCCCGTGTGGAGCATCATTTCGGCCACTCCTGATGAAATGAAAATAGCAGTTACTCCACTAAATAAAACTGGTTGAAACTGCTTGAACCTGATAAACACATCATTTAAACTTGAACTAAGAAAGTACTAGTTTGTTCTAATGAAATAAAAACTTTCTTCCAAAATTACTCTATATCCCGTGTGGAGCATCATTTCGGCCACTCCTGATGAAATGAAAATAGCAGTTACTCCACTAAATAAAACTGATTGAAACTGCTTGAACCTGATAAACACATCATTTTAACTTGAATTGAGAAAGTACTAGTTTGTTCTAAGGAAATAAAAACTTTATTCCAAAATCACTCTATATCCCGTGAGGAGCATCATTTCGGCCACTACTGATGAAATGAAAATAGCAGTTACTCCACTAAATAAAACTGCTTGAAACTGCTTGAACCTGATAAACACATCATTTAACCTTGAATTGAGAAAGTACTAGTTTGTTCTAATGAAATAAAAACTTTATTCCAAAATCACTCTATATCTCGTGTGGAGCATCATTTCGGCCACTACTGATGAAATGAAAATAGCAGTTGCTCCACCAATACAACTGGTTGAAACTGCTTGAACCTGATAAACACATCATTTAACCTTGAATTGAGAAAGTACTAGTTTGTTCTAAGGAAATAAAAACTTTCTTCCAAAATTACTCTATATCCCGTGTGGAGCATCATTTCGGCCACTCCTGGTGAAATGAAAATAGCAGTTACTCCACTAAATAAAACTGGTTGAAACTGCTTGAACCTGATAAACACATCATTTAAACTTGAACTAAGAAAGTACTAGTTTGTTCTAATGAAATAAAAACTTTATTCCAAAATCACTCTATATCCCGTGTGGAGCATCATTTCGGCCACTCCTGATGAAATGAAAATAGCAGTTACTCCACTAAATATAATTGGTTGAAAGTACTTGCAACTGCTATCCATCATGTTTAAACTTGAATTGAGAAAGTACTAGTTTGTTCTAAGGAAATAAAAACTTTCTTCCAAAATTACTCTATATCCCGTGTGGAGCATCATTTCGGCCACTCCTGATGAAATGAAAATAGCAGTTACTCCACTAAATATAATTGGTTGAAAGTACTTGCAACTGCTATCCATCATGTTTAACCTTGAATTGAGAAACTACTAGTTTGTTCTAATGAAATAAAAACTTTATTCCAAAATCACTCTATATCCCGTGAGGAGCATCATTTCGGCCACTCCTGATGAAATGAAAATAGCAGTTACTCCACTAAATATAATTGGTTGAAACTGCTTGAACCTGATAAACACATCATTTTAACTTGAATTGAGAAAGTACTAGTTTGTTCTAATGAAATAAAAACTTTCTTCCAAAATTACTCTATATCCCGTGTGGAGCATCATTTCGGCCACTCCTGATGAAATGAAAATAGCAGTTACTCCACTAAATAAAACTGATTGAAACTGCTTGAACCTGATAAACACATCATTTTAACTTGAATTGAGAAAGTACTAGTTTGTTCTAATGAAATAAAAACTTTCTTCATAAATTACTCAATATCCCGTGTGGAGCATCATTTCGGCCACTCCTGATGAAATGAAAATAGCAGTTACTCCACTAAATAAAACTGGTTGAAACTGCTTGAACCTGATAAACACATCATTTAAACTTGAACTAAGAAAGTACTAGTTTGTTCTAATGAAATAAAAACTTTCTTCCAAAATTACTCTATATCCCGTGTGGAGCATCATTTCGGCCACTCCTGATGAAATGAAAATAGCAGTTACTCCACTAAATAAAACTGATTGAAACTGCTTGAACCTGATAAACACATCATTTAAACTTGAATTGACAAAGTACTAGTTTGTTCTAATGAAATAAAAACTTTATTCCAAAATCACTCTATATCCCATGAGGAGCATCATTTCGGCCACTACTGATGAAATGAAAATAGCAGTTACTCCACTAAATAAAACTGGTTGAAACTGCTTGAACCTGATAAACACATCATTTTAACTTGAATTGAGAAAGTACTAGTTTGTTCTAATGAAATAAAAACTTTCTTCCAAAATTACTCTATATCCCGTGTGGAGCATCATTTCGGCCACTCCTAATGAAATGAAAATAGCAGTTACCCACTAAATATAATTGGTTGAAAGTACTTGCAACTGCTAAGTCCATCATGTTTAAACTTGAATTGAGAAAGTACTAGTTTGTTCTAAGGAAATAAAAACTTTCTTCCAAAATTACTCTATATCCCGTGTGGAGCATCATTTCGGCCACTCCTGATGAAATGAAAATAGCAGTTACTCCACTAAATATAATTGTTTGAAAGTGCTTGCAACTGCTATGTCCATCATGTTTAACCTTGAATTGAGAAACTACTAGTTTGTTCTAATGAAATAAAAACTTTATTCCAAAATCACTCTATATCCCGTGAGGAGCATCATTTCGGCCACTACTGATGAAATGAAAATAGCAGTTACTCCACTAAATATAATTGGTTGAAACTGCTTGAACCTGATAAACACATCATTTAAAAGTTGAATAGTGAGAGTTTAGTATGTTTCGTGAAATACAAACTTTATTCTAAAAACACACTCAGTATCTCGTCTGAAGCATTTTTTCGGCCACAACTGATGAGAAGACCATAAGCAGTCAAATCCAGCATAATGAAACTGCTTCAACCTGATAAACACTTCATGTTTAAACTTGAATAGTGAAAGTACGACTATGGTCTAGTAAAATACAAACTTTATTCTAAAAACCAACTCTCAAGCTCCTCATCCTATCTCTAAGGGTGCGCTCAGCCACCCTACGCAGGAAGCTCACTTCAACCGCTTGTATCCGGGATCTCGTTCTTTCGGTCATGACCCATAGTTCATGGCTGTGGTGGAGGCAATAACTCGGGTCTGGGAGGAGTTTGGAGAGGCCATGGAAGAGGACTTTCGGTCTGCCCCGAGGAAATTCTGGCAAACCGACTCCATGCTCCGGGAGCATGGAGTCCGGGGCCCTTCATCCCTGCAACATCGCGTGACGCGGGGACGGTACCTCTGGACAGGCAGAATGGGGTCGTGGTCCCTCTCTTCAAGGAGGGGGATCGGAGGGTGTGTTCCAACTACAGAGGGATCACACTCCTCAGCCTCCCCAGGAAAGTCTATTCCAGTGTACTGGAGTGGAGGGTCCGGCCGTTAGTCAAACCTTGGATCCAAGAGGAATAATGCGGTTTTCATTCTGGTCGTGGAACACTGGACCAGCTCTATACCCTCCACCAGCTGCTTGAGGGTTCATGGGAGTTTGCCCAACCAGTCCACATGTGTTTTCTGGATCTTGAGAAGGCGTTCGACCGCGTCCCCTGAGACATCCTGTGGGGGGGTGCTCCGGGAGCATGGAGTCCGGGGCCCTTTGTTAAGCGCTGTTCGGTCTTTGTATTCCCGGAACAGGAGTTTGGTTTGCATTGGCGGCAATAAGTCGGACCTGTTTGCAGTGGTTTCACCTGATCCGCCAGTGGCAGACAGAAAAAAGCATTAGCCAAATCTATACAAGAGAAAAATCTATGTTCAGGTGAGAGATGTGACAACGCAGTTTTGAGATGTCTGGAATCTCGTTTCTCTGCACATGTTGCCGGGACCGGCAGCCAGGGGGGACTCGGCTGAGATCCTCAACACCAGCCCCTGGGTACTTCTCAGGGTGATAAAGAGGAAGTGGTCCGAGCCCAGGTGAACGGGTCGATTTAAGGTCGTCGAGAGGACGTCTCACGCTGTTCGGCTGAGTGACAAAGGCTCCCCAGGAAAGTCTATTCCAGGGTACTGGAGAGGAGGGTCCGGCCGTTAGTCGAACCCTGGATAAAAGAGGAACAATGCGGTGCCATCTGTCGCAGTGTACTCTGGCGGGAGAACCACATCGCACTCTTCAGGAGACCTCCATCCATCTGAAGCAAGTTGCCCCTGGATTGGCTGATCCAGGAGACAGCTCCACACGTCAAAGGGCGGAATAATCCCTGTACACCGAAGTAAGAAGAACACAGAGAAGTAGACGGCAGCAAGGGAGGAGGTGAAATAGCGCTCCTCTCTGTTCATGTGACGTGCCAAGTCCATCCATCCATCCATCCATTTTCTGCCGCTTATCCGGGGCCGCGTCGCGGAGGCAACTCTGCTCAGACTTCCCTCACCCCAGACACTTCCTCCAGCTCTTCCGGTGGCACCCCAAGGCGTTCCCAGGCCAGCCGAGAGACAGGGCAACTCCAGAGAGAGAGGGCAACTCCAGAGCAGTGGAGTATCCAGCCCCCGTCGAGGAGCTGGGTTCCGGAGTCCAAGCTGTAAGTGGAGGCGAGCCCGACTATATCTAGACGGTATCTCTCAGCCTCCCTCACAAGCTCGGGCTCCTTCCCCCCCAGCGAGGTCACATTCCATGTCCCAATAGCCAGATTCTGTGGCCGGGGATCGGGTCGTCGAGGCCTCTGCCGTCGACTGCCCCCCAATCCACAATGCACCCAACCCCTACGGCAGCCTCTGTAGGTGGTGGGCCCACAGGAGGGGCAAGTCCCCCGACAACATAGCTCCGAGGGTCATTCGGGTGCTCAAACTCCCCCACCACGACAAGGTTGCAGTTCAAGGGGGAGTCACCACCGTTTAAAAGTTTTGTATGTTGCTATTTGAGTATATGATTGTTGATTTTGCTTACATATGACCTCTATTATACGAAGAGTGCCTCATACTGTATTGACACTAATTATTGACCTCTGGGGTCAGAGGTCAAAAGGGGAATTGAAGGAATATAGTGGTTGAACATTTGTTTTCTGTGTGACAACTGGACATATTGTATTCAGTTGTGTTTCTACACTACTGGGGTTTCTCCCACTGCCCAAGTTGGGAAAACACAGCTATAAATCCATGTTCAGGGACATTCCAAGTTGGTTGGCGATGTCTCCTCAGTGCTCTACTTGCAAAAACATGGTCAAGGTAAGATTGGATCAACAGATAAGAGGTCACTTTGTCCCACAGAACGTCAAGCTCTGAGAAGAACCAGTTTGAAGCAGTTTTGGGAACAAAGGAATAGCAAATTCACTATAGCAACGCATACATCACGAGGAACCGACCAATGTGAGGTTGAGGTGGTGTATGCAAATGTATAAATATGAACCACGTGTTGCAGTTGTGCCCTTCTTCATTGTAAACCTGGCCTGCACACTTGGGTCTGCAAGGAAGAACGGTCTGAGCTCGTATTATGTAATCTGATATATGTATTTTTGTAATCTCTTGTTTGTGTGATTATTAAATTCACTATTGAAGAAATT
Organism: Blennius ocellaris; assembly: GCF_963422515.1. Taxonomy (NCBI): domain Eukaryota; kingdom Metazoa; phylum Chordata; class Actinopteri; order Blenniiformes; family Blenniidae; genus Blennius; species Blennius ocellaris. Next base: position 73,337 of record NW_027661974.1, on the reverse strand, counting down.
AACTCTGTTCCTGCCTCTCCCGGATCAAACGAACAAGCAGGAATTCAGGGGAACACAGGAACGAATTCCAACACTAAGCATCTCTACCTAAAGTCAGTTTTTTTTTTTTTATTAAACCAGCCTGAGCAGCTCCATCTAGAGACAGTAACGTGATTTTCTAAATCAAACCAGCCTGAGCAGCACCATCTAGAGACAGTAACGTGATTTTCTAAATCAAACCAGCCTGATCAGCTCTATCTAAAGACAGTAATGTGATTTTCTAGATCAAACCAGCCTGATCAGCTCTATCTAAAGGCAGTAACACAATTTGTCTAGATTAAACCAGCCTGAGCAGCTCTATCTTAAGAAAATAACATGATTTTTTTCTCAATTAAACCAGCCTGAGCAGCTCTATCTTAAAGGAGTACAGTAGGATTTTCCCGAATTTTAGGAAAGAACCGCCCTCTCCACCTTTTGAAAAATGCACGCAAAGCTCTACCTGCTCCCGAGATGGAACGCCTACTAAAACGTGTGCGAGAGACATGAACGAGCCCAGTTCTCCTCGTGCACGCACTGTTTACAAGTCACAAGTCAGCATCGCTTACACAAGCTCACTTTACAAGAAGATTTGAACTTTTTCCACTAATCAACCCTGGAAAGTTACAATATAGACATAGATAACTTTTACTGGAAGTGATTTGAAATGGATTTCTCCAAATAGAATGCCAAACTTTACCTGTCGAGTAGAAACTTCGCGACTGAAGCATCAGTGGGAAGCCCAACCTGGGCTTTCAGCGCACGCCATCGTGTGAAAGAATCTCCCAAAAACACTCTGGTCTTGTTTCTCTCTTCCGAAGCCTTTCTCTTCTTCTCATACACTTCGAAGACACTTTTTCTCTTTTGTGACCCTCTGCCATTTTCAAAGTACCCGGTGAGAACTGCGAGCTCGCTGAAGGCGTAGCTCACCATATACACCTGAAAGCACGCATGCGCAGAAAGTGAAAACTAATAGATCCACGCTACCTGGGGACGAGCACATACGACGGCCTTGCGTAATATATCACCAGAATGATTGACAGTTGGGAGTACCAATAGTCTTGATGATCCACCCGGAAAAAGAAAATCCTCCTGTACACCTTTAAGACAGTAACATGATTTTACTTGATTAAACCAGCCTGAGAAGCTCTATCTTAAAAAAGTACACTCAAAAATGAAATGACAGAATTGTTTTTTCAGTGTGACATGATTTTCCTCGATTAAACCATGGTCCAAGTGGAGGAACGTGGGAGCAGCGCTTCAAAGGGTTGAGTGGAAATCTCCACCAACGGCTGATCCCACGTTTCATCGGGCTCATCCATCCCTCCGGACAGGGCCTCACAGCCAGAGACAGGTGAGCCGTTTAGGGACTATTCAGTAACAAGAACTTAGAGCTGTGATTTCACTTGTATATAAGTTAAAGATGTAAAGCAAAGTTGGACTCTTCAGGTGATGAAATATACATTAAATGTCCACCAATGACTGTTGAGATGGTTGATCATTTAGTTTTAAACGTAGTAAACATAGAAAATACTTTGGCTGGTTATTGTGATTAAATTAAATTACATCTCACAACAAAACATGCTTTTAAAATAACAAAGACATTTGATCCAAATTACATTGAATTTAATACAAGAGACCCATTCTACAAAACAAACCTTTCCTCCTGCAATTAGCCTTTCAATACCACCTCACTCCGTGTGTGTTGTCCTCACAATCAATCAAAGTGATCTGGTGTCTCCTGGTGTTGATCTTAAGAGTCTCTCAACTTGTGGAACCTGTGCATTTAACACTTTTCTTTGGTCTACAGTGTTTTGTGGGAATCTCCCAGAACCTGTATCTCGCCCACCTTGCTGCTCCTCCTGTCACCTGCAGTACAAGGTGATTTCGTCTGTCCACTTCTGGCTCTAAAGACTCTTCTGGCTGTTTGTACCTACATGAACATCATTACATGCAGCTTGTTTACCAGAGCTTTACTTCAAGTCATTGCACAGCTAGAAAACTTTAGTTTAGTAAGTCTCAGTAAGGTCTGAGTGCGTATCACATGTTTAGGTGCAACCAGGGTTGGGTAGTCATGGAATACATGTAACAGTGTTACATAATTAGGATACAAAAAACATATAACTGTAATCTGTTACAGTACATAAAAAAATGTGTAATCTCGTTACAGGTATGCTCGATAAAAACTGGGATTACTGAGCAGGATTACAGTAGAAATCAGATGGAATAAACTAGAAATGCAGCTGTCACATGCGCCATGCACTGGCATTGCGACACTTCCCGACGCTTTCAGGCTGACAATCCATGCTTTGCCATGGATTCTGCAGACAGTTGCTTTCATCACTATGTTTTAAAGTCGGAGAAATCTCTTAACCTCTCTGTACAATGCAAACTATGTCTCCCAGAAGTGAAAGTGCTGTGAACGTCCAGGAACTGGACATCTCACCTGAAGAAACATAGAAACATAAAACCTGCTCACTTTCACTGATACACACATGGACTCTGTTTACTAGTTTTATTAGCTCGTAATATGCTTCCTACCTTTTCTCAATACGTTTAGAGGCTCTTGTGTTTTAGGGATTAATTGGGGCGACACGTGCCATCACTTTTTTCTTTTTACTCAATGAGTGATTCATGCTGCCAGATACAGCCTCTCATCAAACATTCACATTTATTCTGGAAAAAAACCAACATTAAAACTAATGAGGAAACGGGGCGAGAGAGAGAGAGAGAGAGAGAGAGAGAGAGAGAGAGAGAGAGAGAGAGAGAGAGAGAGAGTGAGAGAGAGAGAGAGAGAGAGAGTTTTAGAAAAGATGGGCACATTTTCTTGAATAGAAATTGAAAGCTTTATTTGTATTGTGGTTTTGATTCTCTTAAAAAAAAAAATCAATGTTAGACACCTGATTGGTTACTGAGTTTTGATAGTTCAAAACTTGTTAAGTGCAATTTGTGTCTGCTGTGTATAAGATGTGTCAATACACTGAGCAGATGACACTTTCTATTCTTTCTTGTCATTTTTTTATGTTTTATTATGGCCAGGCAAGAGTAGAGGCACGGCTTTTCAGAGGTTGATGGACTCTGTGCTGCGCGACCTCGCTTTCGTTTCTGTTTACCTGGACGACATCTTGGTGGCTAGTTCTTCAGTTGAGGAGCATTTTTCACACCTAAAGCAAGTTTTTCAGCGCCTTGAGCAGGGGTGGGCAATTATTTTTCCGAAGTGGCCAAATGAGAAGCAGAAAATATTGTGGAGGGCCTTGCCAAAAGTTTAAACTCTATTCTGCATATGAATTTTATTTCTAAATTGAAAGCAGTAAATGGCATTGTTTACACATGCTGGTAAGTGTCTGTGTTATTATTAGGTAAAGAGAAAGTGAGGGTTATTTTAACAAAAAATTTTTTTATTCAGTGCAGTTATTCAAAACAATTGTAAACATGAAACATTTGTAACTCTTTTTTTAATTACATTAACCAAAAACACTTTTTTCTATTAAGACATCACAATGTCTTTGTATGCCAAATATCATTAACAAGATATGTCACATTATGATTGTCAAACTGCCAAGCTGTGCAGACAAAAAGTAATAGTGAACACACATTTGGGTATTTTCTTGTTCAGTGAGAGAAATCTAGCCTTTGCTGCCCTTTAACGAGTGCATCAAAGTCAGGTTGAATGTCTGAGGTGGAGATGCGAAGCACAGCTGACAGATGATCATCAGTAAGAGAGGATCTGAACCTGGATTTGGTAAACTTCATTACTGAGAATGTTTGTTCACATATGTAGGTAGATCCAAACAGAACCAACATCTTCTGAGCATGTCTCCTCATGTTTGGAAAGTTCTCCTCCTTAAGAGATGAGTAGAACTCCAGCAGTGATGCTGACTTAAAGTGCTCTGCCAGTACTGTGTCAGACTGCAGGTCAATGAGCTCCAGCTGAACATCACTGGGTGCATCATCTACTCTGCAGGCAAAGGGAGAGGAAACCAGGTGCATTTCATCCTCAATGTTTTTACAATCATCAAATCGCCTTAAAAACTCACCATGCAAATCTCCTAACATGGATGAGTACCTGCAGAGATGATTAGCTGATGGTCTGACTTCTTTAAGGGTTTGCATGTGAGTGAGAGTGTTGTTCTGTAGTTGACTTGAAAGAAACAGCAACTTTCTCATAAAAGCCTTCACCAGGTTATGCATGTCATGAACGAAAAGGCCCTTGCCTTGCAGTTTAGTGCTCAGTTCATTCATCAGTGCCGTCACATCAACAGCAAATGCAAAATCTGCCATCCAGTTCATATCTGAAAGCTCGGGGATGTTTTTGCCTTTCATCTCACAAAACTCTTGAATCTCTGTTTTCAGGTCCCAAAATCTTTTGAGCACTTTGCCCAGACTGAGCCATCTGACAGCTGTGTGGTACATGATGTCACCATGTTCATTCTCATGCTCCTCTAAAAGTGCAACAAACTGCCTGTGATTTAATGCTCGTGCCCTGATAAAGTTAACCGTTTTTGTTACAACATCAATAACATGGTTAAGTTTTAGCACAGACCTGCACAGTACATGCTGATGTATAATACAATGTATCAACACTAAATGATGCTCTGTGCCGAGTTCAGTCACTTTATCTTGGATCTGTTTCAAAAGTCCGACATGTTTTCCTGTCATATTCGGACAACCATCAGTAGTAACGCCTACCAGTTTGTCCCATTTCAGTCCAAGCTTGACCATGCATGCATCGACCTCCTTGAACAGATCGTTTCCCGTTGTCGTTCCTTTTATTGACCTCAATGCTGCCAGCTCCTCCGTAATCTTGAAGTCCTGCCTTATTCCCCGGAGAAACACCAGTAACTGGGCAGTGTCACGGACACCACAGCTCTCATCCAAAGCCAAAGAGAAAAAGTCAAAACTTTCAACTCCACTTTTGAGCTGACATTCGAGATTCTCCGCGATTCCTTCCACCCTTCTGGTGACGGTTCGCCTGGACAGCGGGACTTTTTCAAATGCTTCTTTATTCTCAGGGCATATTAGCGCGGCAGAGCCCACCAAGCACTCTTTCACAAACTCGCCAATCCGAGAACGGCTTGCTGTTTTTAGCGATTTTGTGGGATATGACGAAGCTGGTCTTGGTCGCTGCATCCCGGGCTGTGTGTAGTTTGCTAAAACAGCCTTGTTGTTTTGCTAGCTTTGCTAGCAAGTCTTCTGATATTCGCGCTCTCTCAGCCTCCGCCAAGTGTCTGTATTTCTCCGCGTGTTTTGTCTCATAATGCCGACTCACATTGTACTCCTTAAACACGGCGACGTGCTCTCCACAAACTAAACAGACGGGTTTACCACCGACTTCAGTAAACAAATATTTAGTGCTCCAAATCTTCTTGAAATTTCGGCCTTCAGCATCCACCTTTCTTTTCTTGACGTGCCCGTACATCATTGAGGGCCGACAATCACATGCACTGAGAAGCCGTCGGTGGGGAATCCACCGCCGCCATCTTGTTTGGCCATTTTGATCCGAATCACCACCCCAGCGCCACTGTTGGTGGGAGGCAGTACTACATGCAATATGTTTTGTTCCGACGCACAATTACAGCGTCACTGTCGGTGGGAGGCAAGAGAACATGATCCGCAATGCAACCGTGCTCCTCCAGACTTGAAACCTCGCCAGTGCGGTATAAAAATGGCGGTGTACGGCCGCTGACATGCTTGTTTGTGGACGCCGCCATTATTACTCACGGTCAGCGCCATACTACTCTCAAAACGCAAACCTCGCCAGTGCGGTATCACAATGGTGGCTTATGGGCACCGACATACTTGTTTTTGGCCGCCGCCATGCGTGTTTGTGGTCGCCGCCATATTTAAAAGGACAACTGATGTCACTGCTTCAGTTACGTCACGGTTTCATGGATCATGTTCAGTTTGAAGAAGCACAAGAACACTGGAGAAACATCCAGGTAGATATTATGTGAATAGAGCTCAGAGTGTTTATAAGGTCCAGAGCCAAGTGGATTGAAGAGGGAGAATCCCCCCCCCCCATCATATTCCATATTCAATATCTCTCTGAACCTATTTCAACAAGACACTGCAGCTGGAACCACATCTGTAGAGTTCAGCTACTAAACTGATCTGCCTTCTTCATTCATGCAGTGACAATGTGTGGTGCATTAAGCAAAACTAACTACAAAAATGGAGAGTAACTGTAGTTACTTCAGAGTAAATGTCCATGACAAACCTTCAAAAAGTACCTCTGACAACTTTAAAAGAATAAAACCATCCATGAATCACGTCATTGTTCTTTATTATATATTAAAAGCACTTTTAAAGACAAAACCAAACAAATCCACATGAGCAAGCGTGAGCGACTGTGGAAAGGGAAAAAGTCCCTCTAACAGGAAGAAATCTTTGCAGAAACCAGACTCAGAGGTGGAGGCATTCTGCTGGCCGGTTGGGGTGAGAGGATAGAGGAGAGGACAGACAGATAGATAAAAGATACACTCTGAAAATTGGGACAGGAGACTTCAAACCACTATATTGATAGACATCCGGCAGGGAGGATGAGAGCACAGACGACAGGAGCTTGCTAGAACTTTCTCCCACTGGCTATGGTGACCTGTGCTTGAAGCCTTGTGTGACCTTCAGCCATCAGGATGTTGATGATGATCTGAAAAAGATGGACAAGGTGCATGCAGATAGGTTTCAAAAGACACAAAATATTGACCACTACTTCTATGATGTCCTCCATTGATTGATCATCTTAATTCTGGAAGCATAACATCAAAAATGTAATCGATGAGTCTCAGGTCCCCCTTCTTGATTTCCATGACCTCCTCCATCTCTTTCAGCATCTCGAAGATCTGTTGCAATACAGACGAATAAAAATAAACAAACTGAGCTTATGTTACATAAAAAATCTCAAACTTGATTGATGAGTCATAGGAGTGTTCTGCATGCAGACATGCGACACTCAATTCCTTTACGGTCTCTGGATCCGTGGTCAGCACAGATGCTGTGTGCATTGTTGGGTGTGCATATGAATGCTCCATGCCCACGCATTCGCTGCTACGATGACGTGACATTCTGATTGAACACTGCGTCTGAAAAAATATTTAAATCAGAATCATTAGTATTTGTTCAAATGTACTGATCTCTCATTGATGATTGCAAACTGACAAGCATCCAAGTGATTCATTGCAGTATGTTATATATAAGATATTCAATCTCCCTCACAACCATTAAACTTTCTCTAATTTGGATGCTCTGATAATAACACAGAAATCCCAGTCAGGTTGTAAAAATCCAGTAATGCAGTATGATAAAAAATACCAGTACGGGTCTAAATAAACCAACACATGGAACAAAGATAAAAAAAGAGCAACATAAACTTTGAGCTGATCTTACTTGAATTGCTCCCAACATAACTATACAACGACTCTTCCTCTCACTAATACTGATATAATGACACCTATCAACCATGTCCTACTTATTAGTGCAGGCTGATGCACACCGTTTTGAGGCTTTTCACCCACGTGACAAAATTCAGCCATTTAGGACGTAAACGCAACTAAATGTTGTGATGAAACTGCAGTTAGCAGGAGTGATAAGTGAAGGCACACAGTAAACTGTGAGTTGTCTGGACGGAGAAATAAAGCAGCAGATATGTGGACAGACTGACACAGTTGGGGAGAGATGAACATATCTGTTCCCTCATGGAAGGTTGTGAAGCTGATCTGGCTCCGGTCTTCCAGTGCGAGTATAAACATAGTCTCTAAATACTGGTATAACTCCACCTACTATTTCGTTCTTATTAGTGCAGGCTGATACTTTACACATAGAAAAAAATGCAATTATTTACCTTAGCAGAAGACAATCCTTTACTCTGTTGAGCTTCGAGTACACGTGTGAAGAAAACAATGCAATGGGAACAAATGTGCGTTTGAAGCGCAGCGCACAGTTTTTTTCCGGCGAGTGGGTCCTCCAACGTCACTTCCGGTGGGTGGGCCTCCGAAAACGTAATTCCCGATGTTCCGCGGGGTCCGATACGTCACTTCCTGTATGTCGCTACAGTAAACGTCACTTCCGGTACGCATATTTTCAAAATGGCGGCAACCGGTAAATAAGTATGGCGGCGCCCGCAACACCGCCATTTTTGATTCTCCACCGACATCTCTTGCATGCACTGATTGACTTGTTTTACGGGTTACGTATACGACGTACGTAGGTTACGTACACTGTACATAAATAAACAGGCTTCAAAGTAAAAGCATTTCCGTTTTAATTTATAGAGCCGATGGTTTTAGTCCACACATTAAAATTCGAAAGAAGCTTTTGTTTTCTTAATTCTAAGCAACCTTTCGCGGGCCGGTCAGAATCGGGTCACGGGCCGCATTTGGCCCGCGGGCCTTAAAATGCCCAGGTCTGGCCTTGAGGAACATGGCCTAATTGTCAACCCTGCTAAGTGCCAGTTTGGTCTGCCTGTGATTGACTTTTTGGGTCATCGTATTTCAACTCAGGGTGCCATTCCATTGCCTTCTAAGGTGCAAGCGGTGACAGATTTCCCTCGTCCAGCCTCGGTTAAGGCCCTGCAGGAGTTTTTGGGCATGATTAATTTCTACAACCTTTCATATTGAGATTACAACTATATACCAAATAAAGGTTTTATCAGCTCTATCAATTACAATGGTCAAATTGTCTCAATGGCTACAGACAGAAAATCGTGGATTTAAATCCACCTGGAGGTGTTTGTGGAATTAACTTGTGTGTGCATGTGTTTCCTCAGGGTTCTCTGGTTTTCTTCCATAGTCCAATTAAATGCATGTTAATGGTAATACTAAACTGACTCTCTGTGTATGTCCCGTGGTAGACTGATGACGTGTTCTGTTTCTTTTGAAACGTATTTTCAGTGACGGCCAGACCAGACGTCTATATAATGTTCAGGAAAGACGTCTCAAAAAACTTTCATTCAGGCTCTTCTGAGGAAGTCTTCTGGATGTCTAGAGACATCGTCTTTAGTTGTGTTCTGGACCTACATGTTGACACAAAGAACAGTGGCTGTGTAAAACACATTGGTTACTGTGGAACTGTGCTGTGTATTCATCAACAACATCTCACATGTTGGAAGATAAACAAGAGCACGGAGCAACATTTTATCAAAAATAATTTATTTATGAAAAATTATTCATTAGAATAAATTGGTTATTTATCAAATAATAATGACATTGGGCCACCACCAGCTAAACTGGAAATAGTTAATGCCAAAAAAAGTGTTATTTAAATTGATTTATGTTTCTCTTTAGATATAACAATCTTGAATAACAGGGAAGGTGTGAGATTGGAGCGCAGGCTGTTTCAAACCAGTGAACCAGGACCGCTTGACCCCGTCAGCTAGAAAGGGTATGTACTGGGTTTCAGAAGATGGCAGTGCCTCGAAGTCAGTGGGGACGCGCACTGGGTGGATGTCTGTGACTCCCCCCCCCCCTTTTTGTGCGAGTCCCTTGCGAAGATCGTGTGATAATCGCGGGAGACCTCCTCATACAAATGCATCTCCTTGTTTCTGTTGTGGTAAAGTGCGAGCCTCAGCAGAGCGTTGCTCGGTCTTTGACTCGAAGCCTGAATAAGGTTCTTCTGGTACAGACATGGTCTGTTTACCTGAAATGTCTGTATTCTCTGGTTGAGTCATTGGAGCGTGCACAACCATGTCACCTTCGGTGCTCGGTTTTGTACCCTGAAGAACCTGTTCATGGTTAACATGGTGAGCGCTGGTGATGGTTTTGGTTGTGGAAATGAGGAGAGTTGTGTCATGCGTGTCGTCGCTGGTGAGGGACGAAGGCAGATTGTCAATGAGATGAGAATTAGTTCAAGATTGTGGAATGAACTGTCAGTTAACATCTCTAAAGGTGGAAATGCGGTCACTTTAATCTGACCAGGTGTCAGATTTTGGACCCGTGGGTTGGCTGAACGATTGCTGTTAGAAGCTGGGTGGCCTAGTTCTTAGCCAATGGGAGTCGGGCTGACGACTTGGGACCAAAGGCGCCGTTTGGTGGCAGCGAGTCGGTTTAGGATGTCCTGACCAATAAGCAGTTCTTCTGTGTCCAGATCAGTGACGTGGATGGGATGCGTCGCTGACATGTCCTGCAAAGCTGTTGACCCAGACACATTGAGTGATGTGGTGCAAGTCCTGAGTGAAGCCTCGGTTGTTTATGCTACACTCTTCCACCTGAAGTGGCTTTCCTTAAGTGGCATGCGCAAGCGTGGTTCTAGCAACCCGTGCGAAGGTGTCTGAACACATGAGGGGGATTTCTGACCACTGGGTCCAAGCAGTGAGAGAGTGTCAACAACCCCTACCACCACTGAAGTGTATCTGTGGTTGGCATAGCCAAGATTACCCAAGAATGTCAAATGGGCCTCTTTCACCTCCTGGATCTCCTCCTCCTGCCAAAATGAACTTTGTGTGCGGAGGGGAGGGGCCAAGTCATGCGGTCAGGGGGAGCCAGGTCCCTTCTTACCAGGCGGGTTCAGGTGCTGCTTCACCACTCTGATGCAGGTTTTAATCCACTGTGGGACATCTGCATCCCAGTTGTTTTGAGTCTGACCTCAGCCTCGGTTTTTAGACTTACCTCTCCTCACCTGAGACCTCAGGACACCTGCATCACCATCATAGTTTTCACCTGAACGGTGGTGCAGCTCCCACACCATCTGCGCATGTTTGCGGAGGTCTTTCATGGTGGGGTTTTGGTCCTGCAGAAAAGGGCGACATCGATCCACACACTGTTGTGGAGGTTGTTAACGAAGAGGGACTTAAAAGTCTGGTCTTTGTCCAATCCTGGTGCATTGTGGCCTTGGAAGTAGGCAGCCCTTAGGCACCTATAAATACTATCTGGGAGTCTCCGCCCCCTTTTGAGTGATTGTAAATGCACCAAAGTTTGCAGAGGCAGGATCATTGTGCAGATGATCCTGCTTCCCTAAGTGCATGACAGAGGGCTGAGTAATGGTCTCTGATGGCAGATGGGAGGGACTCTATGTAAACATGGACACTCCTGGATGTCATCTTCCAGAGAAGCGTAAGCTTCTCTCGGGACGAAGGATGAGGCAGGTTGAAGAGGCAGCGTTCAACCTCCACCAGGTTGTCCGCTACACGAATCTCCGGGTTGTTTGGTTCGAACTGCTCTATGTCCTCTGCAAGGGACTCAAGCTGGCTGGTCCAAAGACCAGGTACCCTTGGGATATCGGAATGGTCAGAGTCATCTGAGCTAGAACATCCTGGTTCTCTCCGGTGGAGAGAGTGAGGGAGCTGATAGCACTGTCAGGTGCTGGAAAATGACAATGTTCCTTCTCCTGAAAAGGAGTGAAAGAGCTGCGAGACCACGTGGTGGTGTGGCTGAGAGCACTGATATCCATCAGTGTGTCATAGCAACTCGCTGTTGAGGTTTCTTCTCTCCTGTGTAGACAGGCATAGAAGACCGGCGACAACAGTCTTCAACTGGGTCATGTGGCTCCCGAGGTATCTTTGCTCTGAGCACACAGTGTCTCTGACGACTCATGGTAGGAGTCACGCAAAAGCTGTGTTTCGAAAAGTGCGAAAATGTTGTTAATGCACCTGTGGCTTTCACTTCTGTAGTCTATACAAATTGTAACCTCGCAACTGCAACACAGTGTTTTTAGCACCTTGGGTGAGCAATAGTTGTGTTAGTGTACATTTATCTGGGTGAACTTGAATAGTGAAAGTACGAGTTTGTCCTAATGAAATTAAAACTTTATTCTAAAAACATACTCAGTATCTCGTCTGAAGCATCTTTTCGGCCACAACTGATGAAAAGACCATAACAGTCAAATCCAGCATAATAAAAGAGGTTGAAACTGCTTTAACCTAATAAACACATCATTTAAACTTGAACTAAGAAAGTACTAGTTTGTTCTAATGAAATAAAAACTTTATTCCAAAATCACTCTATATCCCGTGTGGAGCATCATTTCGGCCACTCCTTATGAAATGAAAATAGCAGTTACTCCACTAAATATAATTGGTTGAAAGTACTTGCAACTGCTAAGTCCATCATTTTTACACTTGAATTGAGAAAGTACTAGTTTGTTCTAAGGAAATAAAAACTTTCTTCCAAAATTACTCTATATCCCGTGTGGAGCATCATTTCGGCCACTCCTGATGAAATGAAAATAGCAGTTACTCCACTAAATATAATTGTTTGAAAGTGCTTGCAACTGCTATGTCCATCATGTTTAACCTTGAATTGAGAAACTACTAGTTTGTTCTAATGAAATAAAAACTTTATTCCAAAATCACTCTATATCCCGTGAGGAGCATCATTTCGGCCACTCCTGATGAAATGAAAATAGCAGTTACTCCACTAAATATAATTGGTTGAAACTGCTTGAACCTGATAAACACATCATTTTAACTTGAATTGAGAAAGTACTAGTTTGTTCTAATGAAATAAAAACTTTCTTCCAAAATTACTCTATATCCCGTCTGGAGCATCATTTCGGCCACTCCTAATGAAATGAAAATAGCAGTTACTCCACTAAATAAAACTGGTTGAAACTGCTTGAACCTGATAAACACATCATTTAACCTTGAATTGAGAAAGTACTAGTTTGTTCTAATGAAATAAAAACTTTATTCCAAAATCACTCTATATCCCGTGAGGAGCATCATTTCGGCCACTACTGATGAAATGAAAATAGCAGTTACTCCACTAAATAAAACTGGTTGAAACTGCTTGAACCTGATAAACACATCATTTAACCTTGAATTGAGAAAGTACTAGTTTGTTCTAATGAAATAAAAACTTTATTCCAAAATCACTCTATATCTCGTGTGGAGCATCATTTCGGCCACTACTGATGAAATGAAAATAGCAGTTACTCCACTAAATAAAACTGGTTGAAACTGCTTGAACCTGATAAACACATCATTTTAACTTGAATTGAGAAAGTACTAGTTTGTTCTAATGAAATAAAAACTTTCTTCCAAAATTACTCTATATCCCGTGTGGAGCATCATTTCGGCCACTCCTGATGAAATGAAAATAGCAGTTACTCCACGAAATATAATTGTTTGAAAGTGCTTGCAACTACTATGTCCATCATGTTTAACCTTGAATTGAGAAAGTACTAGTTTGTTCTAATGAAATAAAAACTTTATTCCAAAATCACTCTATATCCCGTGTGGAGCATCATTTCGGCCACTACTGATGAAATTAAAATAACAGTTACTCCACTAAATAAAACTGGTTGAAACTGCTTGAACCTGATAAACACATCATTTAACCTTGAATTGAGAAAGTACTAGTTTGTTCTAATGAAATAAAAACTTTATTCCAAAATCACTCTATATCCCGTGAGGAGCATCATTTCGGCCACTACTGATGAAATGAAAATAGCAGTTACTCCACTAAATAAAACTGGTTGAAACTGCTTGAACCTGATAAACACATCATTTAACCTTGAATTGAGAAAGTACTAGTTTGTTCTAATGAAATAAAAACTTTATTCCAAAATCACTCTATATCTCGTGTGGAGCATCATTTCGGCCACTCCTGATGAAATGAAAATAGCAGGTACTCCACTAAATAAAACTGGTTGAAACTGCTTGAACCTGATAAACACATCATTTTAACTTGAATTGAGAAAGTACTAGTTTGTTCTAATGAAATAAAAACTTTATTCCAAAATCAATCTATATCCCGTGAGGAGCATCATTTCGGCCACTACTGATGAAATGAAAATAGCAGTTACTCCACTAAATAAAACTGGTTGAAACTGCTTGAACCTGATAAACACATCATTTTAACTTGAATTGAGAAAGTACTAGTTTGTTCTAATGAAATAAAAACTTTATTCCAAAATCACTCTATATCCCGTGTGGAGCATCATTTCGGCCACTACTGATGAAATTAAAATAACAGTTACTCCACTAAATAAAACTGGTTGAAACTGCTTGAACCTGATAAACACATCATTTAACCTTGAATTGAGAAAGTACTAGTTTGTTCTAATGAAATAAAAACTTTATTCCAAAATCACTCTATATCCCGTGAGGAGCATCATTTCGGCCACTACTGATGAAATGAAAATAGCAGTTACTCCACTAAATAAAACTGGTTGAAACTGCTTGAACCTGATAAACACATCATTTAACCTTGAATTGAGAAAGTACTAGTTTGTTCTAATGAAATAAAAACTTTATTCCAAAATCACTCTATATCTCGTGTGGAGCATCATTTCGGCCACTCCTGATGAAATGAAAATAGCAGGTACTCCACTAAATAAAACTGGTTGAAACTGCTTGAACCTGATAAACACATCATTTTAACTTGAATTGAGAAAGTACTAGTTTGTTCTAATGAAATAAAAACTTTATTCCAAAATTACTCAATATCCCGTGTGGAGCATCATTTCGGCCACTCCTGATGAAATGAAAATAGCAGTTACTCCACTAAATAAAACTGATTGAAACTGCTTGAACCTGATAAACACATCATTTAAACTTGAATTGACAAAGTACTAGTTTGTTCTAATGAAATAAAAACTTTATTCCAAAATCACTCTATATCCCGGGAGGAGCATCATTTCGGCCACTACTGATGAAATGAAAATAGCAGTTACTCCACTAAATAAAACTGGTTGAAACTGCTTGAACCTGATAAACACATCATTTAAACTTGAATTGAGAAAGTACTAGTTTGTTCTAATGAAATAAAAACTTTCTTCCAAAATTACTCTATATCCCGTGTGGAGCATCATTTCGGCCACTCCTAATGAAATGAAAATAGCAGTTACTCCACTAAATATAATTGGTTGAAAGTACTTGCAACTGCTAAGTCCATCATGTTTAAACTTGAATTGAGAAAGTACTAGTTTGTTCTAAGGAAATAAAAACTTTCTTCCAAAATTACTCTATATCCCGTGTGGAGCATCATTTCGGCCACTCCTGGTGAAATGAAAATAGCAGTTACTCAACTAAATATAATTGTTTGAAAGTGCTTGCAACTGCTATGTCCATCATGTTTAACCTTGAATTGAGAAAGTACTAGTTTGTTCTAATGAAATAAAAACTTTATTCCAAAATCACTCTATATCCCGTGAGGAGCATCATTTCGGCCACTACTGATAAAATGAAAATAGCAGTTACTCCACTAAATAAAACTGGTTGAAACTGCTTGAACCTGATAAACACATCATTTAAAAGTTGAATAGTGAGAGTTTAGTATGTTTCGTGAAATACAAACTTTATTCTAAAAACACACTCAGTATCTCGTCTGAAGCATTTTTTCGGCCACAACTGATGAGAAGACCATAAGCAGTCAAATCCAGCATAATGAAACTGCTTCAACCTGATAAACACTTCATGTTTAAACTTGAATAGTGAAAGTACGACTATGGTCTAGTAAAATACAAACTTTATTCTAAAAACCAACTCTCAAGCTCCTCATCCTATCTCTAAGGGTGCGCTCAGCCACCCTACGCAGGAAGCTCACTTCAACCGCTTGTATCCGGGATCTCGTTCTTTCGGTCATGACCCATAGTTCATGGCTGTGGTGGAGGCAATAACTCGGGTCTGGGAGGAGTTTGGAGAGGCCATGGAAGAGGACTTTCGGTCTGCCCCGAGGAAATTCTGGCAAACCGACTCCATGCTCCGGGAGCATGGAGTCCGGGGCCCTTCATCCCTGCAACATCGCGTGACGCGGGGACGGTACCTCTGGACAGGCAGAATGGGGTCGTGGTCCCTCTCTTCAAGGAGGGGGATCGGAGGGTGTGTTCCAACTACAGAGGGATCACACTCCTCAGCCTCCCCAGGAAAGTCTATTCCAGTGTACTGGAGTGGAGGGTCCGGCCGTTAGTCAAACCTTGGATCCAAGAGGAATAATGCGGTTTTCATTCTGGTCGTGGAACACTGGACCAGCTCTATACCCTCCACCAGCTGCTTGAGGGTTCATGGGAGTTTGCCCAACCAGTCCACATGTGTTTTCTGGATCTTGAGAAGGCGTTCGACCGCGTCCCCTGAGACATCCTGTGGGGGGGTGCTCCGGGAGCATGGAGTCCGGGGCCCTTTGTTAAGCGCTGTTCGGTCTTTGTATTCCCGGAACAGGAGTTTGGTTTGCATTGGCGGCAATAAGTCGGACCTGTTTGCAGTGGTTTCACCTGATCCGCCAGTGGCAGACAGAAAAAAGCATTAGCCAAATCTATACAAGAGAAAAATCTATGTTCAGGTGAGAGATGTGACAACGCAGTTTTGAGATGTCTGGAATCTCGTTTCTCTGCACATGTTGCCGGGACCGGCAGCCAGGGGGGACTCGGCTGAGATCCTCAACACCAGCCCCTGGGTACTTCTCAGGGTGATAAAGAGGAAGTGGTCCGAGCCCAGGTGAACGGGTCGATTTAAGGTCGTCGAGAGGACGTCTCACGCTGTTCGGCTGAGTGACAAAGGCTCCCCAGGAAAGTCTATTCCAGGGTACTGGAGAGGAGGGTCCGGCCGTTAGTCGAACCCTGGATAAAAGAGGAACAATGCGGTGCCATCTGTCGCAGTGTACTCTGGCGGGAGAACCACATCGCACTCGTCAGGAGACCTCCATCCATCTGAAGCAAGTTGCCCCTGGATTGGCTGATCCAGGAGACAGCTCCACACGTCAAAGGGCGGAATAATCCCTGTACACCGAAGTAAGAAGAACACAGAGAAGTAGACGGCAGCAAGGGAGGAGGTGAAATAGCGCTCCTCTCTGTTCATGTGACGTGCCAAGTCCATCCATCCATCCATCCATTTTCTGCCGCTTATCCGGGGCCGCGTCGCGGAGGCAACTCTGCTCAGACTTCCCTCACCCCAGACACTTCCTCCAGCTCTTCCGGTGGCACCCCAAGGCGTTCCCAGGCCAGCCGAGAGACAGGGCAACTCCAGAGAGAGAGGGCAACTCCAGAGCAGTGGAGTATCCAGCCCCTGTCGAGGAGCTGGGTTCCGGAGTCCAAGCTGTAAGTGGAGGCGAGCCCGACTATATCTAGACGGTATCTCTCAGCCTCCCTCACAAGCTCGGGCTCCTTCCCCCCCAGCGAGGTCACATTCCATGTCCCAATAGCCAGATTCTGTGGCCGGGGATCGGGTCGTCGAGGCCTCTGCCGTCGACTGCCCCCCAATCCACAATGCACCCAACCCCTACGGCAGCCTCTGTAGGTGGTGGGCCCACAGGAGGGGCAAGTCCCCCGACAACATAGCTCCGAGGGTCATTCGGGTGCTCAAACTCCCCCACCACGACAAGGTTGCAGTTCAAGGGGGAGTCACCACCGTTTAAAAGTTTTGTATGTTGCTATTTGAGTATATGATTGTTGATTTTGCTTACATATGACCTCTATTATACGAAGAGTGCCTCATACTGTATTGACACTAATTATTGACCTCTGGGGTCAGAGGTCAAAAGGGGAATTGAAGGAATATAGTGGTTGAACATTTGTTTTCTGTGTGACAACTGAACATATTGTATTCAGTTGTGTTTCTACACTACTGGGGTTTCTCCCACTGCCCAAGTTGGGAAAACACAGCTATAAATCCATGTTCAGGGACATTCCAAGTTGGTTGGCGATGTCTCCTCAGTGCTCTACTTGCAAAAACATGGTCAAGGTAAGATTGGATCAACAGATAAGAGGTCACTTTGTCCCACAGAACGTCAAGCTCTGAGAAGAACCAGTTTGAAGCAGTTTTGGGAACAAAGGAATAGCAAATTCACTATAGCAACGCATACATCACGAGGAACCGACCAATGTGAGGTTGAGGTGGTGTATGCAAATGTATAAATATGAACCACGTGTTGCAGTTGTGCCCTTCTTCATTGTAAACCTGGCCTGCACACTTGGGTCTGCAAGGAAGAACGGTCTGAGCTCGTATTATGTAATCTGATATATGTATTTTTGTAATCTCTTGTTTGTGTGATTATTAAATTCACTATTGAAGAAATTAACTCTGTTCCTGCCTCTCCCGGATCAAACGAACAAGCAGGAATTCAGGGGAACACAGGAACGAATTCCAACACTAAGCATCTCTACCTAAAGTCAGTTTTTTTTTTTTTATTAAACCAGCCTGAGCAGCTCCATCTAGAGACAGTAACGTGATTTTCTAAATCAAACCAGCCTGAGCAGCACCATCTAGAGACAGTAACGTGATTTTCTAAATCAAACCAGCCTGATCAGCTCTATCTAAAGACAGTAATGTGATTTTCTAGATCAAACCAGCCTGATCAGCTCTATCTAAAGGCAGTAACACAATTTGTCTAGATTAAACCAGCCTGAGCAGCTCTATCTTAAGAAAATAACACAATTTTTTTCTCAATTAAACCAGCCTGAGCAGCTCTATCTTAAAGGAGTACAGTAGGATTTTCCCGAATTTTAGGAAAGAACCGCCCTCTCCACCTTTTGAAAAATGCACGCAAAGCTCTACCTGCTCCCGAGATGGAACGCCTACTAAAACGTGTGCGAGAGACATGAACGAGCCCAGTTCTCCTCGTGCACGCACTGTTTACAAGTCACAAGTCAGCATCGCTTACACAAGCTCACTTTACAAGAAGATTTGAACTTTTTCCACTAATCAACCCTGGAAAGTTACAATATAGACATAGATAACTTTTACTGGAAGTGATTTGAAATGGATTTCTCCAAATAGAATGCCAAACTTTACCTGTCGAGTAGAAACTTCGCGACTGAAGCATCAGTGGGAAGCCCAACCTGGGCTTTCAGCGCACGCCATCGTGTGAAAGAATCTCCCAAAAACACTCTGGTCTTGTTTCTCTCTTCCGAAGCCTTTCTCTTCTTCTCATACACTTCGAAGACACTTTTTCTCTTTTGTGACCCTCTGCCATTTTCAAAGTACCCGGTGAGAACTGCGAGCTCGCTGAAGGCGCAGCTCACCATATACACCTGAAAGCACGCATGCGCAGAAAGTGAAAACTAATAGATCCACGCTACCTGGGGACGAGCACATACGACGGCCTTGCGTAATATATCACCAGAATGATTGACAGTTGGGAGTACCAATAGTCTTGATGATCCACCCGGAAAAAGAAAATCCTCCTGTACACCTTTAAGACAGTAACATGATTTTACTTGATTAAACCAGCCTGAGAAGCTCTATCTTAAAAAAGTACACTCAAAAATGAAATGACAGAATTGTTTTTTCAGTGTGACATGATTTTCCTCGATTAAACCATGGTCCAAGTGGAGGAACGTGGGAGCAGCGCTTCAAAGGGTTGAGTGGAAATCTCCACCAACGGCTGATCCCACGTTTCATCGGGCTCATCCATCCCTCCGGACAGGGCCTCACAGCCAGAGACAGGTGAGCCGTTTAGGGACTATTCAGTAACAAGAACTTAGAGCTGTGATTTCACTTGTATATAAGTTAAAGATGTAAAGCAAAGTTGGACTCTTCAGGTGATGAAATATACATTAAATGTCCACCAATGACTGTTGAGATGGTTGATCATTTAGTTTTAAACGTAGTAAACATAGAAAATACTTTGGCTGGTTATTGTGATTAAATTAAATTACATCTCACAACAAAACATGCTTTTAAAATAACAAAGACATTTGATCCAAATTACATTGAATTTAATACAAGAGACCCATTCTACAAAACAAACCTTTCCTCCTGCAATTAGCCTTTCAATACCACCTCACTCCGTGTGTGTTGTCCTCACAATCAATCAAAGTGATCTGGTGTCTCCTGGTGTTGATCTTAAGAGTCTCTCAACTTGTGGAACCTGTGCATTTAACACTTTTCTTTTGTCTACAGTGTGTTGTGGGAATCTCCCAGAACCTGTATCTCGCCCACCTTGCTGCTCCTCCTGTCACCTGCAGTACAAGGTGATTTCGTCTGTCCACTTCTGGCTCTAAAGACTCTTCTGGCTGTTTGTACCTACATGAACATCATTACATGCAGCTTGTTTACCAGAGCTTTACTTCAAGTCATTGCACAGCTAGAAAACTTTAGTTTAGTAAGTCTCAGTAAGGTCTGAGTGCGTATCACATGTTTAGGTGCAACCAGGGTTGGGTAGTCATGGAATACATGTAACAGTGTTACATAATTAGGATACAAAAAACATATAACTGTAATCTGTTACAGTACATAAAAAAATGTGTAATCTCGTTACAGGTATGCTCGATAAAAACTGGGATTACTGAGCAGGATTACAGTAGAAATCAGATGGAATAAACTAGAAATGCAGCTGTCACATGCGCCATGCACTGGCATTGCGACACTTCCCGACGCTTTCAGGCTGACAATCCATGCTTTGCCATGGATTCTGCAGACAGTTGCTTTCATCACTATGTTTTAAAGTCGGAGAAATCTCTTAACCTCTCTGTACAATGCAAACTATGTCTCCCAGCCGTGAAAGTGCTGTGAACGTCCAGGAACTGGACATCTCACCTGAAGAAACATAGAAACATAAAACCTGCTCACTTTCACTGATACACACATGGACTCTGTTTACTAGTTTTATTAGCTCGTAATATGCTTCCTACCTGTTCTCAATACGTTTAGAGGCTCTTGTGTTTTAGGGATTAATTGGGGCGACACGTGCCATCACTTTTTTCTTTTTACTCAATGAGTGATTCATGCTGCCAGATACAGCCTCTCATCAAACATTCACATTTATTCTGGAAAAAAACCAACATTAAAACTAATGAGGAAACGGGGTGAGAGAGAGAGAGAGAGAGAGAGAGAGAGAGAGAGAGAGAGAGAGAGAGAGAGAGAGAGAGAGAGAGAGAGAGAGAGAGAGAGAGAGTGAGAGAGAGAGAGAGAGAGAGTTTTAGAAAAGATGGGCACATTTTCTTGAATAGAAATTGAAAGCTTTATTTGTATTGTGGTTTTGATTCTCTTAAAAAAAAAAATCAATGTTAGACACCTGATTGGTTACTGAGTTTTGATAGTTCAAAACTTGTTAAGTGCAATTTGTGTCTGCTGTGTATAAGATGTGTCAATACACTGAGCAGATGACACTTTCTATTCTTTCTTGTCATTTTTTTATGTTTTATTATGGCCAGGCAAGAGTAGAGGCACGGCTTTTCAGAGGTTGATGGACTCTGTGCTGCGCGACCTCGCTTTCGTTTCTGTTTACCTGGACGACATCTTGGTGGCTAGTTCTTCAGTTGAGGAGCATTTTTCACACCTAAAGCAAGTTTTTCAGCGCCTTGAGCAGGGGTGGGCAATTATTTTTCCGAAGGGGCCAAATGAGAAGCAGAAAATATTGTGGAGGGCCTTGCCAAAAGTTTAAACTCTATTCTGCATATGAATTTTATTTCTAAATTGAAAGCAGTAAATGGCATTGTTCACACATGCTGGTAAGTGTCTTTGTTATTATTAGGTAAAGAGAAAGTGAGGGTTATTTTAACAAAACATTTTTTTATTCAGTGCAGTTATTCAAAACAATTGTAAACATGAAACATTTGTAACTCTTTTTTTAATTACATTAACCAAAAACACTTTTTTCTATTAAGACATCACAATGTCTTTGTATGCCAAATATCATTAACAAGATATGTCACATTATGATTGTCAAACTGCCAAGCTGTGCAGACAAAAAGTAATAGTGAACACACATTTGGGTATTTTCTTGTTCAGTGAGAGAAATCTAGCCTTTGCTGCCCTTTAACGAGTGCATCAAAGTCAGGTTGAATGTCTGAGGTGGAGATGCGAAGCACAGCTGACAGATGATCATCAGTAAGAGAGGATCTGAACCTGGATTTGGTAAACTTCATTACTGAGAATGTTTGTTCACATATGTAGGTAGATCCAAACAGAACCAACATCTTCTGAGCATGTCTCCTCATGTTTGGAAAGTTCTCCTCCTTAAGAGATGAGTAGAACTCCAGCAGTGATGCTGACTTAAAGTGCTCTGCCAGTACTGTGTCAGACTGCAGGTCAATGAGCTCCAGCTGAACATCACTGGGTGCATCATCTACTCTGCAGGCAAAGGGAGAGGAAACCAGGTGCATTTCATCCTCAATGTTTTTACAATCATCAAATCGCCTTAAAAACTCACCATGCAAATCTCCTAACATGGATGAGTACCTGCAGAGATGATTAGCTGATGGTCTGACTTCTTTAAGGGTTTGCATGTGAGTGAGAGTGTTGTTCTGTAGTTGACTTGAAAGAAACAGCAACTTTCTCATAAAAGCCTTCACCAGGTTATGCATGTCATGAACGAAAAGGCCCTTGCCTTGCAGTTTAGTGCTCAGTTCATTCATCAGTGCCGTCACATCAACAGCAAATGCAAAATCTGCCATCCAGTTCATATCTGAAAGCTCGGGGATGTTTTTGCCTTTCATCTCACAAAACTCTTGAATCTCTGTTTTCAGGTCCCAAAATCTTTTGAGCACTTTGCCCAGACTGAGCCATCTGACAGCTGTGTGGTACATGATGTCACCATGTTCATTCTCATGCTCCTCTAAAAGTGCAACAAACTGCCTGTGATTTAATGCTCGTGCCCTGATAAAGTTAACCGTTTTTGTTACAACATCAATAACATGGTTAAGTTTTAGCACAGACCTGCACAGTACATGCTGATGTATAATACAATGTATCAACACTAAATGATGCTCTGTGCCGAGTTCAGTCACTTTATCTTGGATCTGTTTCAAAAGTCCGACATGTTTTCCTGTCATATTCGGACAACCATCAGTAGTAACGCCTACCAGTTTGTCCCATTTCAGTCCAAGCTTGACCATGCATGCATCGACCTCCTTGAACAGATCGTTTCCCGTTGTCGTTCCTTTTATTGACCTCAATGCTGCCAGCTCCTCCGTAATCTTGAAGTCCTGCCTTATTCCCCGGAGAAACACCAGTAACTGGGCAGTGTCACGGACACCACAGCTCTCATCCAAAGCCAAAGAGAAAAAGTCAAAACTTTCAACTCCACTTTTGAGCTGACATTCGAGATTCTCCGCGATTCCTTCCACCCTTCTGGTGACGGTTCGCCTGGACAGCGGGACTTTTTCAAATGCTTCTTTATTCTCAGGGCATATTAGCGCGGCAGAGCCCACCAAGCACTCTTTCACAAACTCGCCAATCCGAGAACGGCTTGCTGTTTTTAGCGATTTTGTGGGATATGACGAAGCTGGTCTTGGTCGCTGCATCCCGGGCTGTGTGTAGTTTGCTAAAACAGCCTTGTTGTTTTGCTAGCTTTGCTAGCAAGTCTTCTGATATTCGCGCTCTCTCAGCCTCCGCCAAGTGTCTGTATTTCTCCGCGTGTTTTGTCTCATAATGCCGACTCACATTGTACTCCTTAAACACGGCGACGTGCTCTCCACAAACTAAACAGACGGGTTTACCACCGACTTCAGTAAACAAATATTTAGTGCTCCAAATCTTCTTGAAATTTCGGCCTTCAGCATCCACCTTTCTTTTCTTGACGTGCCCGTACATCATTGAGGGGCGACAATCACATGCACTGAGAAGCTGTCGGTGGGGAATCCACCGCCGCCATCTTGTTTGGCCATTTTGATCCGAATCACCACCCCAGCGCCACTGTTGGTGGGAGGCAGTACTACATGCAATATGTTTTGTTCCGACGCACAATTACAGCGTCACTGTCGGTGGGAGGCAAGAGAACATGATCCGCAATGCAACCGTGCTCCTCCAGACTTGAAACCTCGCCAGTGCGGTATAAAAATGGCGGTGTACGGCCGCTGACATGCTTGTTTGTGGACGCCGCCATTATTACTCACGGTCAGCGCCATACTACTCTCAAAACGCAAACCTCGCCAGTGCGGTATCACAATGGTGGCTTATGGGCACCGACATACTTGTTTGTGGTCGCCGCCAAATTTAAAAGGACAACTGATGTCACTGCTTCAGTTACGTCACGGTTTCATGGATCATGTTCAGTTTGAAGAAGCACAAGAACACTGGAGAAACATCCAGGTAGATATTATGTGAATAGAGCTCAGAGTGTTTATAAGGTCCAGAGCCAAGTGGATTGAAGAGGGAGAATCCCCCCCCATCATATTCCATATTCAATATCTCTCTGAACCTATTTCAACAAGACACTGCAGCTGGAACCACATCTGTAGAGTTCAGCTACTAAACTGATCTGCCTTCTTCATTCATGCAGTGACAATGTGTGGTGCATTAAGCAAAACTAACTACAAAAATGGAGAGTAACTGTAGTTACTTCAGAGTAAATGTCCATGACAAACCTTCAAAAAGTACCTCTGACAACTTTAAAAGAATAAAACCATCCATGAATCACGTCATTGTTCTTTATTATATATTAAAAGCACTTTTAAAGACAAAACCAAACAAATCCACATGAGCAAGCGTGAGCGACTGTGGAAAGGGAAAAAGTCCCTCTAACAGGAAGAAATCTTTGCAGAAACCAGACTCAGAGGTGGAGGCATTCTGCTGGCCGGTTGGGGTGAGAGGATAGAGGAGAGGACAGACAGATAGATAAAAGATACACTCTGAAAATTGGGACAGGAGACTTCAAACCACTATATTGATAGACATCCGGCAGGGAGGATGAGAGCACAGACGACAGGAGCTTGCTAGAACTTTCTCCCACTGGCTATGATGACCTGTGCTTGAAGCCTTGTGTGACCTTCAGCCATCAGGATGTTGATGATGATCTGAAAAAGATGGACAAGGTGCATGCAGATAGGTTTCAAAAGACACAAAATATTGACCACTACTTCTATGATGTCCTCCATTGATTGATCATCTTAATTCTGGAAGCATAACATCAAAAATGTAATCGATGAGTCTCAGGTCCCCCTTCTTGATTTCCATGACCTCCTCCATCTCTTTCAGCATCTCGAAGATCTGTTGCAATACAGACGAATAAAAATAAACAAACTGAGCTTATGTTACATAAAAAATCTCAAACTTGATTGATGAGTCATAGGAGTGTTCTGCATGCAGACATGCGACACTCAATTCCTTTACGGTCTCTGGATCCGTGGTCAGCACAGATGCTGTGTGCATTGTTGGGTGTGCATATGAATGCTCCATGCCCACGCATTCGCTGCTACGATGACGTGACATTCTGATTGAACACTGCGTCTGAAAAAATATTTAAATCAGAATCATTAGTATTTGTTCAAATGTACTGATCTCTCATTGATGATTGCAAACTGACAAGCATCCAAGTGATTCATTGCAGTATGTTATATATAAGATATTCAATCTCCCTCACAACCATTAAACTTTCTCTAATTTGGATGCTCTGATAATAACACAGAAATCCCAGTCAGGTTGTAAAAATCCAGTAATGCAGTATGATAAAAAATACCAGTACGGGTCTAAATAAACCAACACATGGAACAAAGATAAAAAAAGAGCAACATAAACTTTGAGCTGATCTTACTTGAATTGCTCCCAACATAACTATACAACGACTCTTCCTCTCACTAATACTGATATAATGACACCTATCAACCATGTCCTACTTATTAGTGCAGGCTGATGCACACCGTTTTGAGGCTTTTCACCCACGTGACAAAATTCAGCCATTTAGGACATAAACGCAACTAAATGTTGTGATGAAACTGCAGTTAGCAGGAGTGATAAGTGAAGGCACACAGTAAACTGTGAGTTGTCTGGACGGAGAAATAAAGCAGCAGATATGTGGACAGACTGACACAGTTGGGGAGAGATGAACATATCTGTTCCCTCATGGAAGGTTGTGAAGCTGATCTGGCTCCGGTCTTCCAGTGCGAGTATAAACATAGTCTCTAAATACTGGTATAACTCCACCTACTATGTCGTTCTTATTAGTGCAGGCTGATACTTTACACATAGAAAAAAATGCAATTATTTACCTTAGCAGAAGACAATCCTTTACTCTGTTGAGCTTCGAGTACACGTGTGAAGAAAACAATGCAATGGGAACAAATGTGCGTTTGAAGCGCGGCGCACAGTTTTTTTCCGGCGAGTGGGTCCTCAAACGTCACTTCCGGTGGGTGGGCCTCCGAAAACGTAATTCCCGATGTTCCGCGGGGTCTGATACGTCACTTCCTGTATGTCGCTACAGTAAACGTCACTTCCGGTACGCATATTTTCAAAATGGCGGCGACCGGTAAATAAGTATGGCGGCGCCCGCAACACCGCCATTTTTGATTCTCCACCGACATCTCTTGCATGCACTGATTGACTTGTTTTACGGATTACGTATACGACGTACGTAGGTTACGTACACTGTACATAAATAAACAGGCTTCAAAGTAAAAGCATTTCCGTTTTAATTTATAGAGCCGATGGTTTTAGTCCACACATTAAAATTCGAAAGAAGCTTTTGTTTTCTTAATTCTAAGCAACCTTTCGCGGGCCGGTCAGAATCGGGTCACGGGCCGCATTTGGCCCGCGGGCCTTAAAATGCCCAGGTCTGGCCTTGAGGAACATGGCCTAATTGTCAACCCTGCTAAGTGCCAGTTTGGTCTGCCTGTGATTGACTTTTTGGGTCATCGTATTTCAACTCAGGGTGCCATTCCATTGCCTTCTAAGGTGCAAGCTGTGACAGATTTCCCTCGTCCAGCCTCGGTTAAGGCCCTGCAGGAGTTTTTGGGCATGATTAATTTCTACAACCTTTCATATTGAGATTACAACTATATACCAAATAAAGGTTTTATCAGCTCTATCAATTACAATGGTCAAATTGTCTCAATGGCTACAGACAGAAAACCGTGGATTTAAATCCACCTGGAGGTGTTTGTGGAATTAACTTGTGTGTGCATGTGTTTCCTCAGGGTTCTCTGGTTTTCTTCCATAGTCCAATTAAATGCATGTTAATGGTAATACTAAACTGACTCTCTGTGTATGTCCCGTGGTAGACTGATGACGTGTTCTGTTTCTTTTGAAACGTATTTTCAGTGACGTCCAGACAAGACGTCAATATAATGTTCAAGAAAGACGTCTCAAAAAACTTTCATTCAGGCTCTTCTGAGGAAGTCTTCTGGATGTCTAGAGACATCGTCTTTAGTTGTGTTCTGGACCTACATGTTGACACAAAGAACAGTGGCTGTGTAAAACACATTGGTTGCTGTGGAACTGTGCTGTGTATTCATCAACAACATCTCACATGTTGGAAGATAAACAAGAGCACGGAGCAACATTTTATCAAAAATAATTTATTTATGAAAAATTATTCATTAGAATAAATTGTTATTTATCAAATAATAATGACATTGGGCCACCACCAGCTAAACTGGAAATAGTTAATGCCAAAAAAAGTGTTATTTAAATTGATTTATGTTTCTCTTTAGATATAACAATCTTGAATAACAGGGAAGGTGTGAGATTGGAGCGCAGGCTGTTTCAAACCAGTGAACCAGGACCGCTTGACCCCGTCAGCTAGAAAGGGTATGTACTGGGTTTCAGAAGATGGCAGTGCCTCGAAGTCAGTGGGGACGCGCACTGGGTGGATGTCTGTGACTCCCCCCCCCCCTTTTTGTGCGAGTCCCTTGCGAAGATCGTGTGATAATCGCGGGAGACCTCCTCATACAAATGCATCTCCTTGTTTCTGTTGTGGTAAAGTGCGAGCCTCAGCAGAGCGTTGCTCGGTCTTTGACTCGAAGCCTGAATAAGGTTCTTCTGGTACAGACATGGTCTGTTTACCTGAAATGTCTGTATTCTCTGGTTGAGTCATTGGAGCGTGCACAACCATGTCACCTTCGGTGCTCGGTTTTGTACCCTGAAGAACCTGTTCAAGGTTAACATGGTGAGCGCTGGTGATGGTTTTGGTTGTGGAAATGAGGAGAGTTGTGTCATGCGTGTCGTCGCTGGTGAGGGACGAAGGCAGATTGTCAATGAGATGAGAATTAGTTCAAGATTGTGGAATGAACTGTCAGTTAACATCTCTAAAGGTGGAAATGCGGTCACTTTAATCTGACCAGGTGTCAGATTTTGGACCCGTGGGTTGGCTGAACGATTGCTGTTAGAAGCTGGGTGGCCTAGTTCTTAGCCAATGGGAGTCGGGCTGACGACTTGGGACCAAAGGCGCCGTTTGGTGGCAGCGAGTCGGTTTAGGATGTCCTGATGCACAGTTCTTCTGTGTCCAGATCAGTGACGTGGATGGGATGCGTCGCCGACATGTCCTGGAAAGCTGTTGACCCAGACACATTGAGTGATGTGGTGCAAGTCCTGAGTGAAGCCTCGGTTGTTTATGCTACACTCTTCCACCTGAAGTGGCTTTCCTTAAGTGGCATGCGCAAGCGTGGTTCTAGCAACCCGTGCGAAGGTGTCTGAACACATGAGGGGGATTTCTGACCCAGTACCAAGCAGTGAGAGAGTGTCAACAACCCCTACCACCACTGAAGTGTATCTGTGGTTGGCATAGCCAAGATTACCCAAGAATGTCAAATGGGCCTCTTTCACCTCCTGGATCTCCTCCTCCTGCCAAAATGAACTTTGTGTGCGGAGGGGAGGGGCCAAGTCATGCGGTCAGGGGGAGCCAGGTCCCTTCTTACCAGGCGGGTTCAGGTGCTGCTTCACCACTCTGATGCAGGTTTTAATCCACTGTGGGACATCTGCATCCCAGTTGTTTTGAGTCTGACCTCAGCCTCGGTTTTTAGACTTACCTCTCCTCACCTGAGACCTCAGGACACCTGCATCACCATCATAGTTTTCACCTGAACGGTGGTGCAGCTCCCACACCATCTGCGCATGTTTGCGGAGGTCTTTCATGGTGGGGTTTTGGTCCTGCAGAAAAGGGCGACATCGATCCACACACTGTTGTGGAGGTTGTTAACGAAGAGGGACTTAAAAGTCTGGTCTTTGTCCAATCCTGGTGCATTGTGGCCTTGGAAGTAGGCAGCCCTTAGGCACCTATAAATACTATCTGGGAGTCTCCGCCCCCTTTTGAGTGATTGTAAATGCACCAAAGTTTGCAGAGGCAGGATCATTGTGCAGATGATCCTGCTTCCCTAAGTGCATGACAGAGGGCTGAGTAATGGTCTCTGATGGCAGATGGGAGGGACTCTATGTAAACATGGACACTCCTGGATGTCATCTTCCAGAGAAGCGTAAGCTTCTCTCGGGACGAAGGATGAGGCAGGTTGAAGAGGCAGCGTTCAACCTCCACCAGGTTGTCCGCTACACGAATCTCCGGGTTGTTTGGTTCGAACTGCTCTATGTCCTCTGCAAGGGACTCAAGCTGGCTGGTCCAAAGACCAGGTACCCTTGGGATATCGGAATGGTCAGAGTCATCTGAGCTAGAACATCCTGGTTCTCTCCGGTGGAGAGAGTGAGGGAGCTGATAGCACTGTCAGGTGCTGGAAAATGACAATGTTCCTTCTCCTGAAAAGGAGTGAAAGAGCTGCGAGACCACGTGGTGGTGTGGCTGAGAGCACTGATATCCATCAGTGTGTCATAGCAACTCGCTGTTGAGGTTTCTTCTCTCCTGTGTAGACAGGCATAGAAGACCGGCGACAACAGTCTTCAACTGGGTCATGTGGCTCCCGAGGTATCTTTGCTCTGAGCACGCAGTGTCTCTGACGACTCATGGTAGGAGTCACGCAAAAGCTGTGTTTCGAAAAGTGCGAAAATGTTGTTAATGCACCTGTGGCTTTCACTTCTGTAGTCTATACAAATTGTAACCTCGCAACTGCAACACAGTGTTTTTAGCACCTTGGGTGAGCAATAGTTGTGTTAGTGTACATTTATCTGGGTGAACTTGAATAGTGAAAGTACGAGTTTGTCCTAATGAAATTAAAACTTTATTCTAAAAACATACTCAGTATCTCGTCTGAAGCATCTTTTCGGCCACAACTGATGAAAAGACCATAACAGTCAAATCCAGCATAATAAAAGAGGTTGAAACTGCTTTAACCTAATAAACACTTCATGTTTAAACTTGAATTGAAAAGTACCAGTTTGCTCTAAGGAAATAAAAACTTTATTCCAAAATTACTCTATATCCCGTGTGGAGCATCATTTCGGCCACTCCTGATGAAATGAAAATAGCAGTTACTCCACTAAATAAAACTGGTTGAAACTGCTTGAACCTGATAAACACATCATTTTAACTTGAATTGAGAAAGTACTAGTTTGTTCTAATGAAATAAAAACTTTCTTCCAAAATTACTCTATATCCCGTGTGGAGCATCATTTCGGCCACTCCTAATGAAATGAAAATAGCAGTTACTCCACTAAATATAATTGGTTGAAAGTACTTGCAACTGCTAAGTCCATCATGTTTAAACTTGAATTGAGAAAGTACTAGTTTGTTCTAAGGAAATAAAAACTTTCTTCCAAAATTACTCTATATCCCGTGTGGAGCATCATTTCGGCCACTCCTGATGAAATGAAAATAGCAGTTACTCCACTAAATATAATTGTTTGAAAGTGCTTGCAACTGCTATGTCCATCATGTTTAACCTTGAATTGAGAAACTACTAGTTTGTTCTAATGAAATAAAAACTTTATTCCAAAATCACTCTATATCCCGTGAGGAGCATCATTTCGGCCACTACTGATGAAATGAAAATAGCAGTTACTCCACTAAATATAATTGGTTGAAAGTACTTGCAACTGCTAAGTCCATCATTTAACCTTGAATTGAGAAAGTACTAGTTTGTTCTAATGAAATAAAAACTTTATTCCAAAATCACTCTATATCCCGTGAGGAGCATCATTTCGGCCACTACTGATGAAATGAAAGTAGCAGTTACTCCACTAAATAAAACTGGTTGAAACTGCTTGAACCTGATAAACACATCATTTAACCTTGAATTGAGAAAGTACTAGTTTGTTCTAATGAAATAAAAACTTTATTCCAAAATCACTCTATATCTCGTGTGGAGCATCATTTCGGCCACTACTGATGAAATGAAAATAGCAGTTACTCCACTAAATAAAACTGGTTGAAACTGCTTGAACCTGATAAACACATCATTTAAACTTGAATTGAGAAAGTACTAGTTTGTTCTAATGAAATAAAAACTTTCTTCCAAAATTACTCTATATCCCGTGTGGAGCATCATTTCGGCCACTCCTAATGAAATGAAAATAGCAGTTACTCCACTAAATATAATTGGTTGAAAGTACTTGCAACTGCTAAGTCCATCATGTTTAAACTTGAATTGAGAAAGTACTAGTTTGTTCTAAGGAAATAAAAACTTTCTTCCAAAATTACTCTATATCCCGTGTGGAGCATCATTTCGGCCACTCCTGATGAAATGAAAATAGCAGTTACTCCACTAAATATAATTGTTTGAAAGTGCTTGCAACTGCTATGTCCATCATGTTTAACCTTGAATTGAGAAACTACTAGTTTGTTCTAATGAAATAAAAACTTTATTCCAAAATCACTCTATATCCCGTGAGGAGCATCATTTCGGCCACTACTGATGAAATGAAAATAGCAGTTACTCCACTAAATATAATTGGTTGAAAGTACTTGCAACTGCTAAGTCCATCATGTTTAAACTTGAATTGAGAAAGTACTAGTTTGTTCTAAGGAAATAAAAACTTTCTTCCAAAATTACTCTATATCCCGTGTGGAGCATCATTTCGGCCACTACTGATGAAATGAAAATAGCAGTTACTCCACTAAATATAATTGTTTGAAAGTGCTTGCAACTGCTATGTCCATCATGTTTAACCTTGAATTGAGAAACTACTAGTTTGTTCTAATGAAATAAAAACTTTATTCCAAAATCACTCTATATCCCGCAAGGAGCATCATTTCGGCCACTACTGATGAAATGAAAATAGCAGTTACTCCACTAAATATAATTGGTTGAAAGTACTTGCAACTGCTAAGTCCATCATTTAACCTTTAATTGAGAAAGTACTAGTTTGTTCTAATGAAATAAAAACTTTATTCCAAAATCACTCTATATCCCGTGAGGAGCATCATTTCGGCCACTACTGATGAAATGAAAATAGCAGTTACTCCACTAAATAAAACTGGTTGAAACTGCTTGAACCTGATAAACACATCATTTAACCTTGAATTGAGAAAGTACTAGTTTGTTCTAATGAAATAAAAACTTTATTCCAAAATCACTCTATATCCCGTGAGGAGCATCATTTCGGCCACTACTGATGAAATGAAAATAGCAGTTACTCCACTAAATAAAACTGGTTGAAACTGCTTGAACCTGATAAACACATCATTTAAACTTGAATTGAGAAAGTACTAGTTTGTTCTAATGAAATAAAAACTTTCTTCCTAAATTACTCTATATCCCGTGTGGAGCATCATTTCGGCCACTCCTAATGAAATGAAAATAGCAGTTACTCCACTAAATATAATTGGTTGAAAGTACTTGCAACTGCTAAGTCCATCATGTTTAAACTTGAATTGAGAAAGTACTAGTTTGTTCTAAGGAAATAAAAACTTTCTTCCAAAATTACTCTATATCCCGTGTGGAGCATCATTTCGGCCACTCCTGATGAAATGAAAATAGCAGTTACTCCACTAAATATAATTGTTTGAAAGTGCTTGCAACTGCTATGTCCATCATGTTTAACCTTGAATTGAGAAACTACTAGTTTGTTCTAATGAAATAAAAACTTTATTCCAAAATCACTCTATATCCCGTGAGGAGCATCATTTCGGCCACTACTGATGAAATGAAAATAGCAGTTACTCCACTAAATATAATTGGTTGAAAGTACTTGCAACTGCTAAGTCCATCATGTTTAAACTTGAATTGAGAAAGTACTAGTTTGTTCTAAGGAAATAAAAACTTTCTTCCAAAATTACTCTATATCCCGTGTGGAGCATCATTTCGGCCACTACTGATGAAATGAAAATAGCAGTTACTCCACTAAATATAATTGTTTGAAAGTGCTTGCAACTGCTATGTCCATCATGTTTAACCTTGAATTGAGAAACTACTAGTTTGTTCTAATGAAATAAAAACTTTATTCCAAAATCACTCTATATCCCGTGAGGAGCATCATTTCGGCCACTACTGATGAAATGAAAATAGCAGTTACTCCACTAAATATAATTGGTTGAAAGTACTTGCAACTGCTAAGTCCATCATTTAAAAGTTGAATAGTGAGAGTTTAGTATGTTTCGTGAAATACAAACTTTATTCTAAAAACACACTCAGTATCTCGTCTGAAGCATTTTTTCGGCCACAACTGATGAGAAGACCATAAGCAGTCAAATCCAGCATAATGAAACTGCTTCAACCTGATAAACACTTCATGTTTAAACTTGAATAGTGAAAGTACGACTATGGTCTAGTAAAATACAAACTTTATTCTAAAAACCAACTCTCAAGCTCCTCATCCTATCTCTAAGGGTGCGCTCAGCCACCCTACGCAGGAAGCTCACTTCAACCGCTTGTATCCGGGATCTCGTTCTTTCGGTCATGACCTATGGGTCATGACCGAAAGAACGAGTTCATGGCTGTGGTGGAGGCAATAACTCGGGTCTGGGAGGAGTTTGGAGAGGCCATGGAAGAGGACTTTCGGTCTGCCCCGAGGAAATTCTGGCAAACCGACTCCATGCTCCGGGAGCATGGAGTCCGGGGCCCTTCATCCCTGCAACATCGCGTGACGCGGGGACGGTACCTCTGGACAGGCAGAATGGGGTCGTGGTCCCTCTCTTCAAGGAGGGGGATCGGAGGGTGTGTTCCAACTACAGAGGGATCACACTCCTCAGCCTCCCCAGGAAAGTCTATTCCAGTGTACTGGAGTGGAGGGTCCGGCCGTTAGTCAAACCTTGGATCCAAGAGGAATAATGCGGTTTTCATTCTGGTCGTGGAACACTGGACCAGCTCTATACCCTCCACCAGCTGCTTGAGGGTTCATGGGAGTTTGCCCAACCAGCCCACATGTGTTTTCTGGATCTTGAGAAGGCGTTCGACCGCGTCCCCTGAGACATCCTGTGGGGGGGTGCTCCGGGAGCATGGAGTCCGGGGCCCTTTGTTAAGCGCTGTTCGGTCTTTGTATTCCCGGAACAGGAGTTTGGTTTGCATTGGCGGCAATAAGTCGGACCTGTTTGCAGTGGTTTCACCTGATCCGCCAGTGGCAGACAGAAAAAAGCATTAGCCAAATCTATACAAGAGAAAAATCTATGTTCAGGTGAGAGATGTGACAACGCAGTTTTGAGATGTCTGGAATCTCGTTTCTCTGCACATGTTGCCGGGACCGGCAGCCAGGGGGGACTCGGCTGAGATCCTCAACACCAGCCCCTGGGTACTTCTCAGGGTGATAAAGAGGAAGTGGTCCGAGCCCAGGTGAACGGGTCGATTTAAGGTCGTCGAGAGGACGTCTCACGCTGTTCGGCTGAGTGACAAAGGCTCCCCAGGAAAGTCTATTCCAGGGTACTGGAGAGGAGGGTCCGGCCGTTAGTCGAACCCTGGATAAAAGAGGAACAATGCGGTGCCATCTGTCGCAGTGTACTCTGGCGGGAGAACCACATCGCACTCTTCAGGAGACCTCCATCCATCTGAAGCAAGTTGCCCCTGGATTGGCTGATCCAGGAGACAGCTCCACACGTCAAAGGGCGGAATAATCCCTGAACACCGAAGTAAGAAGAACACAGAGAAGTAGACGGCAGCAAGGGAGGAGGTGAAATAGCGCTCCTCTCTGTTCATGTGACGTGCCAAGTCCATCCATCCATCCATCCATTTTCTGCCGCTTATCCGGGGCCGCGTCGCGGAGGCAACTCTGCTCAGACTTCCCTCACCCCAGACACTTCCTCCAGCTCTTCCGGTGGCACCCCAAGGCGTTCCCAGGCCAGCCGAGAGACAGGGCAACTCCAGAGAGAGAGGGCAACTCCAGAGCAGTGGAGTATCCAGCCCCCGTCGAGGAGCTGGGTTCCGGAGTCCAAGCTGTAAGTGGAGGCGAGCCCGACTATATCTAGACGGTATCTCTCAGCCTCCCTCACAAGCTCGGGCTCCTTCCCCCCCAGCGAGGTCACATTCCATGTCCCAATAGCCAGATTCTGTGGCCGGGGATCGGGTCGTCGAGGCCTCTGCCGTCGACTGCCCCCCAATCCACAATGCACCCAACCCCTACGGCAGCCTCTGTAGGTGGTGGGCCCACAGGAGGGGCAAGTCCCCCAACAACATAGCTCCGAGGGTCATTCGGGTGCTCAAACTCCCCCACCACGACAAGGTTGCAGTTCAAGGGGGAGTCACCACCGTTTAAAAGTTTTGTATGTTGCTATTTGAGTATATGATTGTTGATTTTGCTTACATATGACCTCTATTATACGAAGAGTGCCTCATACTGTATTGACACTAATTATTGACCTCTGGGGTCAGAGGTCAAAAGGGGAATTGAAGGAATATAGTGGTTGAACATTTGTTTTCTGTGTGACAACTGGACATATTGTATTCAGTTGTGTTTCTACACTACTGGGGTTTCTCCCACTGCCCAAGTTGGGAA
Organism: Blennius ocellaris; assembly: GCF_963422515.1. Taxonomy (NCBI): domain Eukaryota; kingdom Metazoa; phylum Chordata; class Actinopteri; order Blenniiformes; family Blenniidae; genus Blennius; species Blennius ocellaris. The sequence goes on along the minus strand of NW_027661974.1, from coordinate 37,999 downwards.
AACACAGCTATAAATCCATGTTCAGGGACATTCCAAGTTGGTTGGCGATGTCTCCTCAGTGCTCTACTTGCAAAAACATGGTCAAGGTAAGATTGGATCAACAGATAAGAGGTCACTTTGTCCCACAGAACGTCAAGCTCTGAGAAGAACCAGTTTGAAGCAGTTTTGGGAACAAAGGAATAGCAAATTCACTATAGCAACGCATACATCACGAGGAACCGACCAATGTGAGGTTGAGGTGGTGTATGCAAATGTATAAATATGAACCACGTGTTGCAGTTGTGCCCTTCTTCATTGTAAACCTGGCCTGCACACTTGGGTCTGCAAGGAAGAACGGTCTGAGCTCGTATTATGTAATCTGATATATGTATTTTTGTAATCTCTTGTTTGTGTGATTATTAAATTCACTATTGAAGAAATTAACTCTGTTCCTGCCTCTCCCGGATCAAACGAACAAGCAGGAATTCAGGGGAACACAGGAACGAATTCCAACACTAAGCATCTCTACCTAAAGTCAGTTTTTTTTTTTTTATTAAACCAGCCTGAGCAGCTCCATCTAGAGACAGTAACGTGATTTTCTAAATCAAACCAGCCTGAGCAGCACCATCTAGAGACAGTAACGTGATTTTCTAAATCAAACCAGCCTGATCAGCTCTATCTAAAGACAGTAATGTGATTTTCTAGATCAAACCAGCCTGATCAGCTCTATCTAAAGGCAGTAACACAATTTGTCTAGATTAAACCAGCCTGAGCAGCTCTATCTTAAGAAAATAACATGATTTTTTTCTCAATTAAACCAGCCTGAGCAGCTCTATCTTAAAGGAGTACAGTAGGATTTTCCATAATTTTAGGAAAGAACCGCCCTCTCCACTTTTTGAAAAATGCACGCAAAGCTCTACCTGCTCCCGAGATGGAACGCCTACTAAAACGTGTGCGAGAGACATGAACGAGCCCAGTTCTCCTCGTGCACGCACTGTTTACAAGTCACAAGTCAGCATCGCTTACACAAGCTCACTTTACAAGAAGATTTGAACTTTTTCCACTAATCAACCCTGGAAAGTTACAATATAGACATAGATAACTTTTACTGGAAGTGATTTGAAATGGATTTCTCCAAATAGAATGCCAAACTTTACCTGTCGAGTAGAAACTTCGCGACTGAAGCATCAGTGGGAAGCCCAACCTGGGCTTTCAGCGCACGCCATCGTGTGAAAGAATCTCCCAAAAACACTCTGGTCTTGTTTCTCTCTTCCGAAGCCTTTCTCTTCTTCTCATACACTTCGAAGACACTTTTTCTCTTTTGTGACCCTCTGCCATTTTCAAAGTACCCGGTGAGAACTGCGAGCTCGCTGAAGGCGCAGCTCACCATATACACCTGAAAGCACGCATGCGCAGAAAGTGAAAACTAATAGATCCACGCTACCTGGGGACGAGCACATACGACGGCCTTGCGTAATATATCACCAGAATGATTGACAGTTGGGAGTACCAATAGTCTTGATGATCCACCCGGAAAAAGAAAATCCTCCTGTACACCTTTAAGACAGTAACATGATTTTACTTGATTAAACCAGCCTGAGAAGCTCTATCTTACAAAAGTACACTCAAAAATGAAATGACAGAATTGTTTTTTCAGTGTGACATGATTTTCCTCGATTAAACCATGGTCCAAGTGGAGGAACGTGGGAGCAGCGCTTCAAAGGGTTGAGTGGAAATCTCCACCAACGGCTGATCCCACGTTTCATCGGGCTCATCCATCCCTCCGGACAGGGCCTCACAGCCAGAGACAGGTGAGCCGTTTAGGGACTATTCAGTAACAAGAACTTAGAGCTGTGATTTCACTTGTATATAAGTTAAAGATGTAAAGCAAAGTTGGACTCTTCAGGTGATGAAATATACATTAAATGTCCACCAATGACTGTTGAGATGGTTGATCATTTAGTTTTAAACGTAGTAAACATAGAAAATACTTTGGCTGGTTATTGTGATTAAATTAAATTACATCTCACAACAAAACATGCTTTTAAAATAACAAAGACATTTGATCCAAATTACATTGAATTTAATACAAGAGACCCATTCTACAAAACAAACCTTTCCTCCTGCAATTAGCCTTTCAATACCACCTCACTCCGTGTGTGTTGTCCTCACAATCAATCAAAGTGATCTGGTGTCTCCTGGTGTTGATCTTAAGAGTCTCTCAACTTGTGGAACCTGTGCATTTAACACTTTTCTTTTGTCTACAGTGTGTTGTGGGAATCTCCCAGAACCTGTATCTCGCCCACCTTGCTGCTCCTCCTGTCACCTGCAGTACAAGGTGATTTCGTCTGTCCACTTCTGGCTCTAAAGACTCTTCTGGCTGTTTGTACCTACATGAACATCATTACATGCAGCTTGTTTACCAGAGCTTTACTTCAAGTCATTGCACAGCTAGAAAACTTTAGTTTAGTAAGTCTCAGTAAGGTCTGAGTGCGTATCACATGTTTAGGTGCAACCAGGGTTGGGTAGTCATGGAATACATGTAACAGTGTTACATAATTAGGATACAAAAAACATATAACTGTAATCTGTTACAGTACATAAAAAAATGTGTAATCTCGTTACAGGTATGCTCGATAAAAACTGGGATTACTGAGCAGGATTACAGTAGAAATCAGATGGAATAAACTAGAAATGCAGCTGTCACATGCGCCATGCACTGGCATTGCGACACTTCCCGACGCTTTCAGGCTGACAATCCATGCTTTGCCATGGATTCTGCAGACAGTTGCTTTCATCACTATGTTTTAAAGTCGGAGAAATCTCTTAACCTCTCTGTACAATGCAAACTATGTCTCCCAGAAGTGAAAGTGCTGTGAACGTCCAGGAACTGGACATCTCACCTGAAGAAACATAGAAACATAAAACCTGCTCACTTTCACTGATACACACATGGACTCTGTTTACTAGTTTTATTAGCTCGTAATATGCTTCCTACCTTTTCTCAATACGTTTAGAGGCTCTTGTGTTTTAGGGATTAATTGGGGCGACACGTGCCATCACTTTTTTCTTTTTACTCAATGAGTGATTCATGCTGCCAGATACAGCCTCTCATCAAACATTCACATTTATTCTGGAAAAAAACCAACATTAAAACTAATGAGGAAACGGGGCGAGAGAGAGAGAGAGAGAGAGAGAGAGAGAGAGAGAGAGAGAGAGAGAGAGAGAGAGAGAGAGAGAGAGAGAGTTTTAGAAAAGATGGGCACATTTTCTTGAATAGAAATTGAAAGCTTTATTTGTATTGTGGTTTTGATTCTCTAAAAAAAAAAAAAAATGTTAGACACCTGATTGGTTACTGAGTTTTGATAGTTCAAAACTTGTTAAGTGCAATTTGTGTCTGCTGTGTATAAGATGTGTCAATACACTGAGCAGATGACACTTTCTATTCTTTCTTGTCATTTTTTTATGTTTTATTATGGCCAGGCAAGAGTAGAGGCACGGCTTTTCAGAGGTTGATGGACTCTGTGCTGCGCGACCTCGCTTTCGTTTCTGTTTACCTGGACGACATCTTGGTGGCTAGTTCTTCAGTTGAGGAGCATTTTTCACACCTAAAGCAAGTTTTTCAGCGCCTTGAGCAGGGGTGGGCAATTATTTTTCCGAAGGGGCCAAATGAGAAGCAGAAAATATTGTGGAGGGCCTTGCCAAAAGTTTAAACTCTATTCTGCATATGAATTTTATTTCTAAATTGAAAGCAGTAAATGGCATTGTTCACACATGCTGGTAAGTGTCTTTGTTATTATTAGGTAAAGAGAAAGTGAGGGTTATTTTAACAAAACATTTTTTTATTCAGTGCAGTTATTCAAAACAATTGTAAACATGAAACATTTGTAACTCTTTTTTTAATTACATTAACCAAAAACACTTTTTTCTATTAAGACATCACAATGTCTTTGTATGCCAAATATCATTAACAAGATATGTCACATTATGATTGTCAAACTGCCAAGCTGTGCAGACAAAAAGTAATAGTGAACACACATTTGGGTATTTTCTTGTTCAGTGAGAGAAATCTAGCCTTTGCTGCCCTTTAACGAGTGCATCAAAGTCAGGTTGAATGTCTGAGGTGGAGATGCGAAGCACAGCTGACAGATGATCATCAGTAAGAGAGGATCTGAACCTGGATTTGGTAAACTTCATTACTGAGAATGTTTGTTCACATATGTAGGTAGATCCAAACAGAACCAACATCTTCTGAGCATGTCTCCTCATGTTTGGAAAGTTCTCCTCCTTAAGAGATGAGTAGAACTCCAGCAGTGATGCTGACTTAAAGTGCTCTGCCAGTACTGTGTCAGACTGCAGGTCAATGAGCTCCAGCTGAACATCACTGGGTGCATCATCTACTCTGCAGGCAAAGGGAGAGGAAACCAGGTGCATTTCATCCTCAATGTTTTTACAATCATCAAATCGCCTTAAAAACTCACCATGCAAATCTCCTAACATGGATGAGTACCTGCAGAGATGATTAGCTGATGGTCTGACTTATTTAAGGGTTTGCATGTGAGTGAGAGTGTTGTTCTGTAGTTGACTTGAAAGAAACAGCAACTTTCTCATAAAAGCCTTCACCAGGTTATGCATGTCATGAACGAAAAGGCCCTTGCCTTGCAGTTTAGTGCTCAGTTCATTCATCAGTGCCGTCACATCAACAGCAAATGCAAAATCTGTCATCCAGTTCATATCTGAAAGCTCGGGGATGTTTTTGCCTTTCATCTCACAAAACTCTTGAATCTCTGTTTTCAGGTCCCAAAATCTTTTGAGCACTTTGCCCAGACTGAGCCATCTGACAGCTGTGTGGTACATGATGTCACCATGTTCATTCTCATGCTCCTCTAAAAGTGCAACAAACTGCCTGTGATTTAATGCTCGTGCCCTGATAAAGTTAACCGTTTTTGTTACAACATCAATAACATGGTTAAGTTTTAGCACAGACCTGCACAGTACATGCTGATGTATAATACAATGTATCAACACTAAATGATGCTCTGTGCCGAGTTCAGTCACTTTATCTTGGATCTGTTTCAAAAGTCCGACATGTTTTCCTGTCATATTCGGACAACCATCAGTAGTAACGCCTACCAGTTTGTCCCATTTCAGTCCAAGCTTGACCATGCATGCATCGACCTCCTTGAACAGATCGTTTCCCGTTGTCGTTCCTTTTATTGACCTCAATGCTGCCAGCTCCTCCGTAATCTTGAAGTCCTGCCTTATTCCCCGGAGAAACACCAGTAACTGGGCAGTGTCACGGACACCACAGCTCTCATCCAAAGCCAAAGAGAAAAAGTCAAAACTTTCAACTCCACTTTTGAGCTGACATTCGAGATTCTCCGCGATTCCTTCCACCCTTCTGGTGACGGTTCGCCTGGACAGCGGGACTTTTTCAAATGCTTCTTTATTCTCAGGGCATATTAGCGCGGCAGAGCCCACCAAGCACTCTTTCACAAACTCGCCAATCCGAGAACGGCTTGCTGTTTTTAGCGATTTTGTGGGATATGACGAAGCTGGTCTTGGTCGCTGCATCCCGGGCTGTGTGTAGTTTGCTAAAACAGCCTTGTTGTTTTGCTAGCTTTGCTAGCAAGTCTTCTGATATTCGCGCTCTCTCAGCCTCCGCCAAGTGTCTGTATTTCTCCGCGTGTTTTGTCTCATAATGCCGACTCACATTGTACTCCTTAAACACGGCGACGTGCTCTCCACAAACTAAACAGACGGGTTTACCACCGACTTCAGTAAACAAATATTTAGTGCTCCAAATCTTCTTGAAATTTCGGCCTTCAGCATCCACCTTTCTTTTCTTGACGTGCCCGTACATCATTGAGGGGCGACAATCACATGCACTGAGAAGCCGTCGGTGGGGAATCCACCGCCGCCATCTTGTTTGGCCATTTTGATCCGAATCACCACCCCAGCGCCACTGTTGGTGGGAGGCAGTACTACATGCAATATGTTTTGTTCCGACGCACAATTACAGCGTCACTGTCGGTGGGAGGCAAGAGAACATGATCCGCAATGCAACCGTGCTCCTCCAGACTTGAAACCTCGCCAGTGCGGTATAAAAATGGCGGTGTACGGCCGCTGACATGCTTGTTTGTGGACGCCGCCATTATTACTCACGGTCAGCGCCATACTACTCTCAAAACGCAAACCTCGCCAGTGCGGTATCACAATGGTGGCTTATGGGCACCGACATACTTGTTTTTGGCCGCCGCCATGCGTGTTTGTGGTCGCCGCCATATTTAAAAGGACAACTGATGTCACTGCTTCAGTTACGTCACGGTTTCATGGATCATGTTCAGTTTGAAGAAGCACAAGAACACTGGAGAAACATCCAGGTAGATATTATGTGAATAGAGCTCAGAGTGTTTATAAGGTCCAGAGCCAAGTGGATTGAAGAGGGAGAATCCCCCCCCCCATCATATTCCATATTCAATATCTCTCTGAACCTATTTCAACAAGACACTGCAGCTGGAACCACATCTGTAGAGTTCAGCTACTAAACTGATCTGCCTTCTTCATTCATGCAGTGACAATGTGTGGTGCATTAAGCAAAACTAACTACAAAAATGGAGAGTAACTGTAGTTACTTCAGAGTAAATGTCCATGACAAACCTTCAAAAAGTACCTCTGACAACTTTAAAAGAATAAAACCATCCATGAATCACGTCATTGTTCTTTATTATATATTAAAAGCACTTTTAAAGACAAAACCAAACAAATCCACATGAGCAAGCGTGAGCGACTGTGGAAAGGGAAAAAGTCCCTCTAACAGGAAGAAATCTTTGCAGAAACCAGACTCAGAGGTGGAGGCATTCTGCTGGCCGGTTGGGGTGAGAGGATAGAGGAGAGGACAGACAGATAGATAAAAGATACACTCTGAAAATTGGGACAGGAGACTTCAAACCACTATATTGATAGACATCCGGCAGGGAGGATGAGAGCACAGACGACAGGAGCTTGCTAGAACTTTCTCCCACTGGCTATGATGACCTGTGCTTGAAGCCTTGTGTGACCTTCAGCCATCAGGATGTTGATGATGATCTGAAAAAGATGGACAAGGTGCATGCAGATAGGTTTCAAAAGACACAAAATATTGACCACTACTTCTATGATGTCCTCCATTGATTGATCATCTTAATTCTGGAAGCATAACATCAAAAATGTAATCGATGAGTCTCAGGTCCCCCTTCTTGATTTCCATGACCTCCTCCATCTCTTTCAGCATCTCGAAGATCTGTTGCAATACAGACGAATAAAAATAAACAAACTGAGCTTATGTTACATAAAAAATCTCAAACTTGATTGATGAGTCATAGGAGTGTTCTGCATGCAGACATGCGACACTCAATTCCTTTACGGTCTCTGGATCCGTGGTCAGCACAGATGCTGTGTGCATTGTTGGGTGTGCATATGAATGCTCCATGCCCACGCATTCGCTGCTACGATGACGTGACATTCTGATTGAACACTGCGTCTGAAAAAATATTTAAATCAGAATCATTAGTATTTGTTCAAATGTACTGATCTCTCATTGATGATTGCAAACTGACAAGCATCCAAGTGATTCATTGCAGTATGTTATATATAAGATATTCAATCTCCCTCACAACCATTAAACTTTCTCTAATTTGGATGCTCTGATAATAACACAGAAATCCCAGTCAGGTTGTAAAAATCCAGTAATGCAGTATGATAAAAAATACCAGTACGGGTCTAAATAAACCAACACATGGAACAAAGATAAAAAAAGAGCAACATAAACTTTGAGCTGATCTTACTTGAATTGCTCCCAACATAACTATACAACGACTCTTCCTCTCACTAATACTGATATAATGACACCTATCAACCATGTCCTACTTATTAGTGCAGGCTGATGCACACCGTTTTGAGGCTTTTCACCCACGTGACAAAATTCAGCCATTTAGGACGTAAACGCAACTAAATGTTGTGATGAAACTGCAGTTAGCAGGAGTGATAAGTGAAGGCACACAGTAAACTGTGAGTTGTCTGGACGGAGAAATAAAGCAGCAGATATGTGGACAGACTGACACAGTTGGGGAGAGATGAACATATCTGTTCCCTCATGGAAGGTTGTGAAGCTGATCTGGCTCCGGTCTTCCAGTGCGAGTATAAACATAGTCTCTAAATACTGGTATAACTCCACCTACTATTTCGTTCTTATTAGTGCAGGCTGATACTTTACACATAGAAAAAAATGCAATTATTTACCTTAGCAGAAGACAATCCTTTACTCTGTTGAGCTTCGAGTACACGTGTGAAGAAAACAATGCAATGGGAACAAATGTGCGTTTGAAGCGCAGCGCACAGTTTTTTTCCGGCGAGTGGGTCCTCCAACGTCACTTCCGGTGGGTGGGCCTCCGAAAACGTAATTCCCGATGTTCCGCGGGGTCTGATACGTCACTTCCTGTATGTCGCTACAGTAAACGTCACTTCCGGTACGCATATTTTCAAAATGGCGGCAACCGGTAAATAAGTATGGCGGCGCCCGCAACACCGCCATTTTTGATTGTCCACCGACATCTCTTGCATGCACTGATTGACTTGTTTTACGGGTTACGTATACGACGTACGTAGGTTACGTACACTGTACATAAATAAACAGGCTTCAAAGTAAAAGCATTTCCGTTTTAATTTATAGAGCCGATGGTTTTAGTCCACACATTAAAATTCGAAAGAAGCTTTTGTTTTCTTAATTCTAAGCAACCTTTCGCGGGCCGGTCAGAATCGGGTCACGGGCCGCATTTGGCCCGCGGGCCTTAAAATGCCCAGGTCTGGCCTTGAGGAACATGGCCTAATTGTCAACCCTGCTAAGTGCCAGTTTGGTCTGCCTGTGATTGACTTTTTGGGTCATCGTATTTCAACTCAGGGTGCCATTCCATTGCCTTCTAAGGTGCAAGCGGTGACAGATTTCCCTCGTCCAGCCTCGGTTAAGGCCCTGCAGGAGTTTTTGGGCATGATTAATTTCTACAACCTTTCATATTGAGATTACAACTATATACCAAATAAAGGTTTTATCAGCTCTATCAATTACAATGGTCAAATTGTCTCAATTGCTACAGACAGAAAATCGTGGATTTAAATCCACCTGGAGGTGTTTGTGGAATTAACTTGTGTGTGCATGTGTTTCCTCAGGGTTCTCTGGTTTTCTTCCATAGTCCAATTAAATGCATGTTAATGGTAATACTAAACTGACTCTCTGTGTATGTCCCGTGGTAGACTGATGACGTGTTCTGTTTCTTTTGAAACGTATTTTCAGTGACGGCCAGACCAGACGTCAATATAATGTTCAGGAAAGACGTCTCAAAAAACTTTCATTCAGGCTCTTCTGAGGAAGTCTTCTGGATGTCTAGAGACATCGTCTTTAGTTGTGTTCTGGACCTACATGTTGACACAAAGAACAGTGGCTGTGTAAAACACATTGGTTACTGTGGAACTGTGCTGTGTATTCATCAACAACATCTCACATGTTGGAAGATAAACAAGAGCACGGAGCAACATTTTATCAAAAATAATTTATTTATGAAAAATTATTCATTAGAATAAATTGGTTATTTATCAAATAATAATGACATTGGGCCACCACCAGCTAAACTGGAAATAGTTAATGCCAAAAAAAGTGTTATTTAAATTGATTTATGTTTCTCTTTAGATATAACAATCTTGAATAACAGGGAAGGTGTGAGATTGGAGCGCAGGCTGTTTCAAACCAGTGAACCAGGACCGCTTGACCCCGTCAGCTAGAAAGGGTATGTACTGGGTTTCAGAAGATGGCAGTGCCTCGAAGTCAGTGGGGACGCGCACTGGGTGGATGTCTGTGACTCCCCCCCCCCCCTTTTTGTGCGAGTCCCTTGCGAAGATCGTGTGATAATCGCGGGAGACCTCCTCATACAAATGCATCTCCTTGTTTCTGTTGTGGTAAAGTGCGAGCCTCAGCAGAGCGTTGCTCGGTCTTTGACTCGAAGCCTGAATAAGGTTCTTCTGGTACAGACATGGTCTGTTTACCTGAAATGTCTGTATTCTCTGGTTGAGTCATTGGAGCGTGCACAACCATGTCACCTTCGGTGCTCGGTTTTGTACCCTGAAGAACCTGTTCAAGGTTAACATGGTGAGCGCTGGTGATGGTTTTGGTTGTGGAAATGAGGAGAGTTGTGTCATGCGTGTCGTCGCTGGTGAGGGACGAAGGCAGATTGTCAATGAGATGAGAATTAGTTCAAGATTGTGGAATGAACTGTCAGTTAACATCTCTAAAGGTGGAAATGCGGTCACTTTAATCTGACCAGGTGTCAGATTTTGGACCCGTGGGTTGGCTGAACGATTGCTGTTAGAAGCTGGGTGGCCTAGTTCTTAGCCAATGGGAGTCGGGCTGACGACTTGGGACCAAAGGCGCCGTTTGGTGGCAGCGAGTCGGTTTAGGATGTCCTGACCAATAAGCAGTTCTTCTGTGTCCAGATCAGTGACGTGGATGGGATGCGTCGCTGACATGTCCTGCAAAGCTGTTGACCCAGACACATTGAGTGATGTGGTGCAAGTCCTGAGTGAAGCCTCGGTTGTTTATGCTACACTCTTCCACCTGAAGTGGCTTTCCTTAAGTGGCATGCGCAAGCGTGGTTCTAGCAACCCGTGCGAAGGTGTCTGAACACATGAGGGGGATTTCTGACCCAGTACCAAGCAGTGAGAGAGTGTCAACAACCCCTACCACCACTGAAGTGTATCTGTGGTTGGCATAGCCAAGATTACCCAAGAATGTCAAATGGGCCTCTTTCACCTCCTGGATCTCCTCCTCCTGCCAAAATGAACTTTGTGTGCGGAGGGGAGGGGCCAAGTCATGCGGTCAGGGGGAGCCAGGTCCCTTCTTACCAGGCGGGTTCAGGTGCTGCTTCACCACTCTGATGCAGGTTTTAATCCACTGTGGGACATCTGCATCCCAGTTGTTTTGAGTCTGACCTCAGCCTCGGTTTTTAGACTTACCTCTCCTCACCTGAGACCTCAGGACACCTGCATCACCATCATAGTTTTCACCTGAACGGTGGTGCAGCTCCCACACCATCTGCGCATGTTTGCGGAGGTCTTTCATGGTGGGGTTTTGGTCCTGCAGAAAAGGGCGACATCGATCCACACACTGTTGTGGAGGTTGTTAACGAAGAGGGACTTAAAAGTCTGGTCTTTGTCCAATCCTGGTGCATTGTGGCCTTGGAAGTAGGCAGCCCTTAGGCACCTATAAATACTATCTGGGAGTCTCCGCCCCCTTTTGAGTGATTGTAAATGCACCAAAGTTTGCAGAGGCAGGATCATTGTGCAGATGATCCTGCTTCCCTAAGTGCATGACAGAGGGCTGAGTAATGGTCTCTGATGGCAGATGGGAGGGACTCTATGTAAACATGGACACTCCTGGATGTCATCTTCCAGAGAAGCGTAAGCTTCTCTCGGGACGAAGGATGAGGCAGGTTGAAGAGGCAGCGTTCAACCTCCACCAGGTTGTCCGCTACACGAATCTCCGGGTTGTTTGGTTCGAACTGCTCTATGTCCTCTGCAAGGGACTCAAGTTGGCTGTACCAAAGACCAGGTACCCTTGGGATATCGGAATGGTCAGAGTCATCTGAGCTAGAACATCCTGGTTCTCTCCGGTGGAGAGAGTGAGGGAGCTGATAGCACTGTCAGGTGCTGGAAAATGACAATGTTCCTTCTCCTGAAAAGGAGTGAAAGAGCTGCGAGACCACGTGGTGGTGTGGCTGAGAGCACTGATATCCATCAGTGTGTCATAGCAACTCGCTGTTGAGGTTTCTTCTCTCCTGTGTAGACAGGCATAGAAGACCGGCGACAACAGTCTTCAACTGGGTCATGTGGCTCCCGAGGTATCTTTGCTCTGAGCACGCAGTGTCTCTGACGACTCATGGTAGGAGTCACGCAAAAGCTGTGTTTCGAAAAGTGCGAAAATGTTGTTAATGCACCTGTGGCTTTCACTTCTGTAGTCTATACAAATTGTAACCTCGCAACTGCAACACAGTGTTTTTAGCACCTTGGGTGAGCAATAGTTGTGTTAGTGTACATTTATCTGGGTGAACTTGAATAGTGAAAGTACGAGTTTGTCCTAATGAAATTAAAACTTTATTCTAAAAACATACTCAGTATCTCGTCTGAAGCATCTTTTCGGCCACAACTGATGAAAAGACCATAACAGTCAAATCCAGCATAATAAAAGAGGTTGAAACTGCTTTAACCTAATAAACACTTAATGTTTAAACTTGAATTGAAAAGTACCAGTTTGCTCTAAGGAAATAAAAACTTTATTCCAAAATTACTCTATATCCCGTGTGGGGCATCATTTCGGCCACTCCTGATGAAATGAAAATAGCAGTTACTCCACCAAATAAAACTGGTTGAAACTGCTTGAACCTGATAAACAAATCATTTAAAACTTGAATAGTTAAAGTACTAGTTTGTTCTAATGAAATAAAAACTTTATTCCAAAATCACTCTATATCCCGTGAGGAGCATCATTTCGGCCACTACTGATGAAATGAAAATAGCAGTTAATTCACTAAATAAAACTGGTGAAACTGCTTGAACCTGATAAACACATCATTTAAACTTGAATTGACAAAGTACTAGTTTGTTGTAATGAAATAAAAACTTTATTCCAAAATCACTCTATATCCCATGAGGAGCATCATTTCGGCCACTCCTGATGAAATGAAAATAGCAGTTACTCCACTAAATAAAACTGGTTAAAACTGCTTGAACCTGATAAACACATCATTTAACCTTGAATTGAGAAAGTACTAGTTTGTTCTAAGGAAATAAAAACTTTATTCCAAAATCACTCTATATCCCGTGTGGAGCATCATTTCGGCCACTCCTGGTGAAATGAAAATAGCAGTTACTCAACTAAATATAATTGTTTGAAAGTGCTTGCAACTGCTATGTCCATCATGTTTAACCTTGAATTGAGAAAGTACTAGTTGGTTCTAATGAAATAAAAACTTTATTCCAAAATTACTCAATATCCCGTGTGGAGCAACATTTCGGCCACTCCTGATGAAATGAAAATAGCAGTTACTCCACTAAATAAAACTGGTTGAAACTGCTTGAACCTGATAAACACATCATTTAAACTTGAACTAAGAAAGTACTAGTTTGTTCTAATGAAATAAAAACTTTATTCCAAAATCACTCTATATCCCGTGTGGAGCATCATTTCGGCCACTCCTTATGAAATGAAAATAGCAGTTACTCCACTAAATATAATTGGTTGAAAGTACTTGCAACTGCTAAGTCCATCATGTTTAAACTTGAATTGAGAAAGTACTAGTTTGTTCTAATGAAATACAAACTTTATTCCAAAATTACTCTATATCCCGTGTGGAGCATCATTTCGGCCACTCCTGATGAAATGAAAATAGCAGTTACTCCACTAAATAAAACTGGTTGAAACTGCTTGAACCTGATAAACACATCATTTTAACTTGAATTGAGAAAGTACTAGTTTGTTCTAATTAAATAAAAACTTTCTTCCAAAATTACTCAATATCCCGTGTGGAGCATCATTTCGGCCACTCCTAATGAAATGAAAATAGCAGTTACTCCACTAAATAAAACTGGTTGAAACTGCTTGAACCTGATAAACACATCATTTTAACTTGAATTGACAAAGTACTAGTTTGTTCTAATGAAATAAAAACTTTATTCCAAAATCACTCTATATCCCATGAGGAGCATCATTTCGGCCACTCCTGATGAAATGAAAATAGCAGTTACTCCACTAAATAAAACTGGTTAAAACTGCTTGAACCTGATAAACACATCATTTAACCTTGAATTGAGAAAGTACTAGTTTGTTCTAAGGAAATAAAAACTTTCTTCCAAAATTACTCTATATCCCGTGTGGAGCATCATTTCGGCCACTCCTGGTGAAATGAAAATAGCAGTTACTCAACTAAATATAATTGTTTGAAAGTGCTTGCAACTGCTATGTCCATCATGTTTAACCTTGAATTGAGAAAGTACTAGTTGGTTCTAATGAAATAAAAACTTTATTCCAAAATTACTCAATATCCCGTGTGGAGCAACATTTCGGCCACTCCTGATGAAATGAAAATAGCAGTTACTCCACTAAATAAAACTGGTTGAAACTGCTTGAACCTGATAAACACATCATTTTAACTTGAATTGAGAAAGTACTAGTTTGTTCTAATTAAATAAAAACTTTCTTCCAAAATTACTCAATATCCCGTGTGGAGCATCATTTCGGCCACTCCTAATGAAATGAAAATAGCAGTTACTCCACTAAATAAAACTGGTTGAAACTGCTTGAACCTGATAAACACATCATTTTAACTTGAATTGAGAAAGTACTAGTTTGTTCTAATGAAATAAAAACTTTCTTCCAAAATTACTCTATATCCCGTGAGGAGCATCATTTCGGCCACTCCTAATGAAATGAAAATAGCAGTTACTCCACTAAATATAATTGGTTGAAAGTACTTGCAACTGCTAAGTCCATCATGTTTAAACTTGAATTGAGAAAGTACTAGTTTGTTCTAAGGAAATAAAAACTTTCTTCCAAAATTACTCTATATCCCGTGTGGAGCATCATTTCGGCCACTCCTGATGAAATGAAAATAGCAGTTACTCCACTAAATATAATTGTTTGAAAGTGCTTGCAACTGCTATGTCCATCATGTTTAACCTTGAATTGAGAAACTACTAGTTTGTTCTAATGAAATAAAAACTTTATTCCAAAATCACTCTATATCCCGTGAGGAGCATCATTTCGGCCACTACTGATGAAATGAAAATAGCAGTTACTCCACTAAATATAATTGGTTGAAAGTACTTGCAACTGCTAAGTCCATCATTTAACCTTGAATTGAGAAAGTACTAGTTTGTTCTAATGAAATAAAAACTTTATTCCAAAATCACTCTATATCCCGTGAGGAGCATCATTTCGGCCACTACTGATGAAATGAAAATAGCAGTTACTCCACTAAATAAAACTGGTTGAAACTGCTTGAACATGATAAACACATCATTTAACCTTGAATTGAGAAAGTACTAGTTTGTTCTAATGAAATAAAAACTTTATTCCAAAATCACTCTATATCTCGTGTGGAGCATCATTTCGGCCACTACTGATGAAATGAAAATAGCAGTTACTCCACTAAATAAAACTGGTTGAAACTGCTTGAACCTGATAAACACATCATTTAAACTTGAATTGAGAAAGTACTACTTTGTTCTAATGAAATAAAAACTTTCTTCCAAAATTACTCTATATCCCGTGTGGAGCATCATTTCGGCCACTCCTGATGAAATGAAAATAGCAGTTACTCCACTAAATATAATTGGTTGAAAGTACTTGCAACTGCTAAGTCCATCATGTTTAAACTTGAATTGAGAAAGTACTAGTTTGTTCTGATGAAATAAAAACTTTATTCCAAAATCACTCTATATCCCGTGAGGAGCATCATTTCGGCCACTACTGATGAAATGAAAATAGCAGTTACTCCACTAAATATAATTGGTTGAAAGTACTTGCAACTGCTAAGTCCATCATTTAAAAGTTGAATAGTGAGAGTTTAGTATGTTTCGTGAAATACAAACTTTATTCTAAAAACACACTCAGTATCTCGTCTGAAGCATTTTTTCGGCCACAACTGATGAGAAGACCATAAGCAGTCAAATCCAGCATAATGAAACTGCTTCAACCTGATAAACACTTCATGTTTAAACTTGAATAGTGAAAGTACGACTATGGTCTAGTAAAATACAAACTTTATTCTAAAAACCAACTCTCAAGCTCCTCATCCTATCTCTAAGGGTGCGCTCAGCCACCCTACGCAGGAAGCTCACTTCAACCGCTTGTATCCGGGATCTCGTTCTTTCGGTCATGACCCATAGTTCATGGCTGTGGTGGAGGCAATAACTCGGGTCTGGGAGGAGTTTGGAGAGGCCATGGAAGAGGACTTTCGGTCTGCCCCGAGGAAATTCTGGCAAACCGACTCCATGCTCCGGGAGCATGGAGTCCGGGGCCCTTCATCCCTGCAACATCGCGTGACGCGGGGACGGTACCTCTGGACAGGCAGAATGGGGTCGTGGTCCCTCTCTTCAAGGAGGGGGATCGGAGGGTGTGTTCCAACTACAGAGGGATCACACTCCTCAGCCTCCCCAGGAAAGTCTATTCCAGTGTACTGGAGTGGAGGGTCCGGCCGTTAGTCAAATCTTGGATCCAAGAGGAATAATGCGGTTTTCATTCTGGTCGTGGAACACTGGACCAGCTCTATACCCTCCACCAGCTGCTTGAGGGTTCATGGGAGTTTGCCCAACCAGTCCACATGTGTTTTCTGGATCTTGAGAAGGCGTTCGACCGCGTCCCCTGAGACATCCTGTGGGGGGGTGCTCCGGGAGCATGGAGTCCGGGGCCCTTTGTTAAGCGCTGTTCGGTCTTTGTATTCCCGGAACAGGAGTTTGGTTTGCATTGGCGGCAATAAGTCGGACCTGTTTGCAGTGGTTTCACCTGATCCGCCAGTGGCAGACAGAAAAAAGCATTAGCCAAATCTATACAAGAGAAAAATCTATGTTCAGGTGAGAGATGTGACAACGCAGTTTTGAGATGTCTGGAATCTCGTTTCTCTGCACATGTTGCCGGGACCGGCAGCCAGGGGGGACTCGGCTGAGATCCTCAACACCAGCCCCTGGGTACTTCTCAGGGTGATAAAGAGGAAGTGGTCCGAGCCCAGGTGAACGGGTCGATTTAAGGTCGTCGAGAGGACGTCTCACGCTGTTCGGCTGAGTGACAAAGGCTCCCCAGGAAAGTCTATTCCAGGGTACTGGAGAGGAGGGTCCGGCCGTTAGTCGAACCCTGGATAAAAGAGGAACAATGCGGTGCCATCTGTCGCAGTGTACTCTGGCGGGAGAACCACATCGCACTCTTCAGGAGACCTCCATCCATCTGAAGCAAGTTGCCCCTGGATTGGCTGATCCAGGAGACAGCTCCACACGTCAAAGGGCGGAATAATCCCTGTACACCGAAGTAAGAAGAACACAGAGAAGTAGACGACAGCAAGGGAGGAGGTGAAATAGCGCTCCTCTCTGTTCATGTGACGTGCCAAGTCCATCCATCCATCCATCCATTTTCTGCCGCTTATCCGGGGCCGCGTCGCGGAGGCAACTCTGCTCAGACTTCCCTCACCCCAGACACTTCCTCCAGCTCTTCCGGTGGCACTCCAAGGCGTTCCCAGGCCAGCCGAGAGACAGGGCAACTCCAGAGAGAGAGGGCAACTCCAGAGCAGTGGAGTATCCAGCCCCCGTCGAGGAGCTGGGTTCCGGAGTCCAAGCTGTAAGTGGAGGCGAGCCCGACTATATCTAGACGGTATCTCTCAGCCTCCCTCACAAGCTCGGGCTCCTTCCCCCCCAGCGAGGTCACATTCCATGTCCCAATAGCCAGATTCTGTGGCCGGGGATCGGGTCGTCGAGGCCTCTGCCGTCGACTGCCCCCCAATCCACAATGCACCCAACCCCTACGGCAGCCTCTGTAGGTGGTGGGCCCACAGGAGGGGCAAGTCCCCCGACAACATAGCTCCGAGGGTCATTCGGGTGCTCAAACTCCCCCACCACGACAAGGTTGCAGTTCAAGGGGGAGTCACCACCGTTTAAAAGTTTTGTATGTTGCTATTTGAGTATATGATTGTTGATTTTGCTTACATATGACCTCTATTATACGAAGAGTGCCTCATACTGTATTGACACTAATTATTGACCTCTGGGGTCAGAGGTCAAAAGGGGAATTGAAGGAATATAGTGGTTGAACATTTGTTTTCTGTGTGACAACTGGACATATTGTATTCAGTTGTGTTTCTACACTACTGGGGTTTCTCCCACTGCCCAAGTTGGGAAAACACAGCTATAAATCCATGTTCAGGGACATTCCAAGTTGGTTGGCGATGTCTCCTCAGTGCTCTACTTGCAAAAACATGGTCAAGGTAAGATTGGATCAACAGATAAGAGGTCACTTTGTCCCACAGAACGTCAAGCTCTGAGAAGAACCAGTTTGAAGCAGTTTTGGGAACAAAGGAATAGCAAATTCACTATAGCAACGCATACATCACGAGGAACCGACCAATGTGAGGTTGAGGTGGTGTATGCAAATGTATAAATATGAACCACGTGTTGCAGTTGTGCCCTTCTTCATTGTAAACCTGGCCTGCACACTTGGGTCTGCAAGGAAGAACGGTCTGAGCTCGTATTATGTAATCTGATATATGTATTTTTGTAATCTCTTGTTTGTGTGATTATTAAATTCACTATTGAAGAAATTAACTCTGTTCCTGCCTCTCCCGGATCAAACGAACAAGCAGGAATTCAGGGGAACACAGGAACGAATTCCAACACTAAGCATCTCTACCTAAAGTCAGTTTTTTTTTTTTTTATTAAACCAGCCTGAGCAGCTCCATCTAGAGACAGTAAAGTGATTTTCTAAATCAAACCAGCCTGAGCAGCACCATCTAGAGACAGTAACGTGATTTTCTAAATCAAACCAGCCTGATCAGCTCTATCTAAAGGCAGTAACACAATTTGTCTAGATTAAACCAGCCTGAGCAGCTCTATCTTAAGAAAATAACATGATTTTTTTCTCAATTAAACCAGCCTGAGCAGCTCTATCTTAAAGGAGTACAGTAGGATTTTCCCGAATTTTAGGAAAGAACCGCCCTCTCCACCTTTTGAAAAATGCACGCAAAGCTCTACCTGCTCCCGAGATGGAACGCCTACTAAAACGTGTGCGAGAGACATGAACGAGCCCAGTTCTCCTCGTGCACGCACTGTTTACAAGTCACAAGTCAGCATCGCTTACACAAGCTCACTTTACAAGAAGATTTGAACTTTTTCCACTAATCAACCCTGGAAAGTTACAATATAGACATAGATAACTTTTACTGGAAGTGATTTGAAATGGATTTCTCCAAATAGAATGCCAAACTTTACCTGTCGAGTAGAAACTTCGCGACTGAAGCATCAGTGGGAAGCCCAACCTGGGCTTTCAGCGCACGCCATCGTGTGAAAGAATCTCCCAAAAACACTCTGGTCTTGTTTCTCTCTTCCGAAGCCTTTCTCTTCTTCTCATACACTTCGAAGACACTTTTTCTCTTTTGTGACCCTCTGCCATTTTCAAAGTACCCGGTGAGAACTGCGAGCTCGCTGAAGGCGTAGCTCACCATATACACCTGAAAGCACGCATGCGCAGAAAGTGAAAACTAATAGATCCACGCTACCTGGGGACGAGCACATACGACGGCCTTGCGTAATATATCACCAGAATGATTGACAGTTGGGAGTACCAATAGTCTTGATGATCCACCCGGAAAAAGAAAATCCTCCTGTACACCTTTAAGACAGTAACATGATTTTACTTGATTAAACCAGCCTGAGAAGCTCTATCTTAAACAAGTACACTCAAAAATGAAATGACAGAATTGTTTTTTCAGTGTGACATGATTTTCCTCGATTAAACCATGGTCCAAGTGGAGGAACGTGGGAGCCGCGCTTCAAAGGGTTGAGTGGAAATCTCCACCAACGGCTGATCCCACGTTTCATCGGGCTCATCCATCCCTCCGGACAGGGCCTCACAGCCAGAGACAGGTGAGCCGTTTAGGGACTATTCAGTAACAAGAACTTAGAGCTGTGATTTCACTTGTATATAAGTTAAAGATGTAAAGCAAAGTTGGACTCTTCAGGTGATGAAATATACATTAAATGTCCACCAATGACTGTTGAGATGGTTGATCATTTAGTTTTAAACGTAGTAAACATAGAAAATACTTTGGCTGGTTATTGTGATTAAATTAAATTACATCACACAACAAAACATGCTTTTAAAATAACAAAGACATTTGATCCAAATTACATTGAATTTAATACAAGAGACCCATTCTACAAAACAAACCTTTCCTCCTGCAATTAGCCTTTCAATACCACCTCACTCCGTGTGTGTTGTCCTCACAATCAATCAAAGTGATCTGGTGTCTCCTGGTGTTGATCTTAAGAGTCTCTCAACTTGTGGAACCTGTGCATTTAACACTTTTCTTTTGTCTACAGTGTGTTGTGGGAATCTCCCAGAACCTGTATCTCGCCCACCTTGCTGCTCCTCCTGTCACCTGCAGTACAAGGTGATTTCGTCTGTCCACTTCTGGCTCTAAAGACTCTTCTGGCTGTTTGTACCTACATGAACATCATTACATGCAGCTTGTTTACCAGAGCTTTACTTCAAGTCATTGCACAGCTAGAAAACTTTAGTTTAGTAAGTCTCAGTAAGGTCTGAGTGCGTATCACATGTTTAGGTGCAACCAGGGTTGGGTAGTCATGGAATACATGTAACAGTGTTACATAATTAGGATACAAAAAACATATAACTGTAATCTGTTACAGTACATAAAAAAATGTGTAATCTCGTTACAGGTATGCTCGATAAAAACTGGGATTACTGAGCAGGATTACAGTAGAAATCAGATGGAATAAACTAGAAATGCAGCTGTCACATGCGCCATGCACTGGCATTGCGACACTTCCCGACGCTTTCAGGCTGACAATCCATGCTTTGCCATGGATTCTGCAGACAGTTGCTTTCATCACTATGTTTTAAAGTCGGAGAAATCTCTTCACCTCTCTGTACAATGCAAACTATGTCTCCCAGAAGTGAAAGTGCTGTGAACGTCCAGGAACTGGACATCTCACCTGAAGAAACATAGAAACATAAAACCTGCTCACTTTCACTGATACACACATGGACTCTGTTTACTAGTTTTATTAGCTCGTAATATGCTTCCTACCTGTTCTCAATACGTTTAGAGGCTCTTGTGTTTTAGGGATTAATTGGGGCGACACGTGCCATCACTTTTTTCTTTTTACTCAATGAGTGATTCATGCTGCCAGATACAGCCTCTCATCAAACATTCACATTTATTCTGGAAAAAAACCAACATTAAAACTAATGAGGAAACGGGGCGAGAGAGAGAGAGAGAGAGAGAGAGAATTTCTAAATTGAAAGCAGTAAATGGCATTGTTTACACATGCTGGTAAGTGTCTGTGTTATTATTAGGTAAAGAGAAAGTGAGGGTTATTTTAACAAAAAAAATTTTTATTCAGTGCAGTTATTCAAAACAATTGTAAACATGAAACATTTGTAACTCTTTTTTTAATTACATTAACCAAAAACACTTTTTTCTATTAAGACATCACAATGTCTTTGTATGCCAAATATCATTAACAAGATATGTCACATTATGATTGTCAAACTGCCAAGCTGTGCAGACAAAAAGTAATAGTGAACACACATTTGGGTATTTTCTTGTTCAGTGAGAGAAATCTAGCCTTTGCTGCCCTTTAACGAGTGCATCAAAGTCAGGTTGAATGTCTGAGGTGGAGATGCGAAGCACAGCTGACAGATGATCATCAGTAAGAGAGGATCTGAACCTGGATTTGGTAAACTTCATTACTGAGAATGTTTGTTCACATATGTAGGTAGATCCAAACAGAACCAACATCTTCTGAGCATGTCTCCTCATGTTTGGAAAGTTCTCCTCCTTAAGAGATGAGTAGAACTCCAGCAGTGATGCTGACTTAAAGTGCTCTGCCAGTACTGTGTCAGACTGCAGGTCAATGAGCTCCAGCTGAACATCACTGGGTGCATCATCTACTCTGCAGGCAAAGGGAGAGGAAACCAGGTGCATTTCATCCTCAATGTTTTTACAATCATCAAATCGCCTTAAAAACTCACCATGCAAATCTCCTAACATGGATGAGTACCTGCAGAGATGATTAGCTGATGGTCTGACTTCTTTAAGGGTTTGCATGTGAGTGAGAGTGTTGTTCTGTAGTTGACTTGAAAGAAACAGCAACTTTCTCATAAAAGCCTTCACCAGGTTATGCATGTCATGAACGAAAAGGCCCTTGCCTTGCAGTTTAGTGCTCAGTTCATTCATCAGTGCCGTCACATCAACAGCAAATGCAAAATCTGCCATCCAGTTCATATCTGAAAGCTCGGGGATGTTTTTGCCTTTCATCTCACAAAACTCTTGAATCTCTGTTTTCAGGTCCCAAAATCTTTTGAGCACTTTGCCCAGACTGAGCCATCTGACAGCTGTGTGGTACATGATGTCACCATGTTCATTCTCATGCTCCTCTAAAAGTGCAACAAACTGCCTGTGATTTAATGCTCGTGCCCTGATAAAGTTAACCGTTTTTGTTACAACATCAATAACATGGTTAAGTTTTAGCACAGACCTGCACAGTACATGCTGATGTATAATACAATGTATCAACACTAAATGATGCTCTGTGCCGAGTTCAGTCACTTTATCTTGGATCTGTTTCAAAAGTCCGACATGTTTTCCTGTCATATTCGGACAACCATCAGTAGTAACGCCTACCAGTTTGTCCCATTTCAGTCCAAGCTTGACCATGCATGCATCGACCTCCTTGAACAGATCGTTTCCCGTTGTCGTTCCTTTTATTGACCTCAATGCTGCCAGCTCCTCCGTAATCTTGAAGTCCTGCCTTATTCCCCGGAGAAACACCAGTAACTGGGCAGTGTCACGGACACCACAGCTCTCATCCAAAGCCAAAGAGAAAAAGTCAAAACTTTCAACTCCACTTTTGAGCTGACATTCGAGATTCTCCGCGATTCCTTCCACCCTTCTGGTGACGGTTCGCCTGGACAGCGGGACTTTTTCAAATGCTTCTTTATTCTCAGGGCATATTAGCGCGGCAGAGCCCACCAAGCACTCTTTCACAAACTCGCCAATCCGAGAACGGCTTGCTGTTTTTAGCGATTTTGTGGGATATGACGAAGCTGGTCTTGGTCGCTGCATCCCGGGCTGTGTGTAGTTTGCTAAAACAGCCTTGTTGTTTTGCTAGCTTTGCTAGCAAGTCTTCTGATATTCGCGCTCTCTCAGCCTCCGCCAAGTGTCTGTATTTCTCCGCGTGTTTTGTCTCATAATGCCGACTCACATTGTACTCCTTAAACACGGCGACGTGCTCTCCACAAACTAAACAGACGGGTTTACCACCGACTTCAGTAAACAAATATTTAGTGCTCCAAATCTTCTTGAAATTTCGGCCTTCAGCATCCACCTTTCTTTTCTTGACGTGCCCGTACATCATTGAGGGGCGACAATCACATGCACTGAGAAGCCGTCGGTGGGGAATCCACCGCCGCCATCTTGTTTGGCCATTTTGATCCGAATCACCACCCCAGCGCCACTGTTGGTGGGAGGCAGTACTACATGCAATATGTTTTGTTCCGACGCACAATTACAGCGTCACTGTCGGTGGGAGGCAAGAGAACATGATCCGCAATGCAACCGTGCTCCTCCAGACTTGAAACCTCGCCAGTGCGGTATAAAAATGGCGGTGTACGGCCACTGACATGCTTGTTTGTGGACGCCGCCATTATTACTCACGGTCAGCGCCATACTACTCTCAAAACGCAAACCTCGCCAGTGCGGTATCACAATGGTGGCTTATGGGCACCGACATACTTGTTTTTGGCCGCCGCCATGCGTGTTTGTGGTCGCCGCCATATTTAAAAGGACAACTGATGTCACTGCTTCAGTTACGTCACGGTTTCATGGATCATGTTCAGTTTGAAGAAGCACAAGAACACTGGAGAAACATCCAGGTAGATATTATGTGAATAGAGCTCAGAGTGTTTATAAGGTCCAGAGCCAAGTGGATTGAAGAGGGAGAATCCCCCCCCCCATCATATTCCATATTCAATATCTCTCTGAACCTATTTCAACAAGACACTGCAGCTGGAACCACATCTGTAGAGTTCAGCTACTAAACTGATCTGCCTTCTTCATTCATGCAGTGACAATGTGTGGTGCATTAAGCAAAACTAACTACAAAAATGGAGAGTAACTGTAGTTACTTCAGAGTAAATGTCCATGACAAACCTTCAAAAAGTACCTCTGACAACTTTAAAAGAATAAAACCATCCATGAATCACGTCATTGTTCTTTATTATATATTAAAAGCACTTTTAAAGACAAAACCAAACAAATCCACATGAGCAAGCGTGAGCGACTGTGGAAAGGGAAAAAGTCCCTCTAACAGGAAGAAATCTTTGCAGAAACCAGACTCAGAGGTGGAGGCATTCTGCTGGCCGGTTGGGGTGAGAGGATAGAGGAGAGGACAGACAGATAGATAAAAGATACACTCTGAAAATTGGGACAGGAGGCTTCAAACCACTATATTGATAGACATCCGGCAGGGAGGATGAGAGCACAGACGACAGGAGCTTGCTAGAACTTTCTCCCACTGGCTATGGTGACCTGTGCTTGAAGCCTTGTGTGACCTTCAGCCATCAGGATGTTGATGATGATCTGAAAAAGATGGACAAGGTGCATGCAGATAGGTTTCAAAAGACACAAAATATTGACCACTACTTCTATGATGTCCTCCATTGATTGATCATCTTAATTCTGGAAGCATAACATCAAAAATGTAATCGATGAGTCTCAGGTCCCCCTTCTTGATTTCCATGACCTCCTCCATCTCTTTCAGCATCTCGAAGATCTGTTGCAATACAGACGAATAAAAATAAACAAACTGAGCTTATGTTACATAAAAAATCTCAAACTTGATTGATGAGTCATAGGAGTGTTCTGCATGCAGACATGCGACACTCAATTCCTTTACGGTCTCTGGATCCGTGGTCAGCACAGATGCTGTGTGCATTGTTGGGTGTGCATATGAATGCTCCATGCCCACGCATTCGCTGCTACGATGACGTGACATTCTGATTGAACACTGCGTCTGAAAAAATATTTAAATCAGAATCATTAGTATTTGTTCAAATGTACTGATCTCTCATTGATGATTGCAAACTGACAAGCATCCAAGTGATTCATTGCAGTATGTTATATATAAGATATTCAATCTCCCTCACAACCATTAAACTTTCTCTAATTTGGATGCTCTGATAATAACACAGAAATCCCAGTCAGGTTGTAAAAATCCAGTAATGCAGTATGATAAAAAATACCAGTACGGGTCTAAATAAACCAACACATGGAACAAAGATAAAAAAAGAGCAACATAAACTTTGAGCTGATCTTACTTGAATTGCTCCCAACATAACTATACAACGACTCTTCCTCTCACTAATACTGATATAATGACACCTATCAACCATGTCCTACTTATTAGTGCAGGCTGATGCACACCGTTTTGAGGCTTTTCACCCACGTGACAAAATTCAGCCATTTAGGACGTAAACGCAACTAAATGTTGTGATGAAACTGCAGTTAGCAGGAGTGATAAGTGAAGGCACACAGTAAACTGTGAGTTGTCTGGACGGAGAAATAAAGCAGCAGATATGTGGACAGACTGACACAGTTGGGGAGAGATGAACATATCTGTTCCCTCATGGAAGGTTGTGAAGCTGATCTGGCTCCGGTCTTCCAGTGCGAGTATAAACATAGTCTCTAAATACTGGTATAACTCCACCTACTATTTCGTTCTTATTAGTGCAGGCTGATACTTTACACATAGAAAAAAATGCAATTATTTACCTTAGCAGAAGACAATCCTTTACTCTGTTGAGCTTCGAGTACACGTGTGAAGAAAACAATGCAATGGGAACAAATGTGCGTTTGAAGCGCAGCGCACAGTTTTTTTCCGGCGAGTGGGTCCTCCAACGTCACTTCCGGTGGGTGGGCCTCCGAAAACGTAATTCCCGATGTTCCGCG
This sequence comes from Blennius ocellaris, assembly GCF_963422515.1. Classification (NCBI taxonomy): domain Eukaryota; kingdom Metazoa; phylum Chordata; class Actinopteri; order Blenniiformes; family Blenniidae; genus Blennius; species Blennius ocellaris. The sequence continues at coordinate 12,206 of NW_027661974.1, read as the reverse complement.
GGGTCTGATACGTCACTTCCTGTATGTCGCTACAGTAAACGTCACTTCCGGTACGCATATTTTCAAAATGGCGGCAACCGGTAAATAAGTATGGCGGCGCCCGCAACACCGCCATTTTTGATTCTCCACCGACATCTCTTGCATGCACTGATTGACTTGTTTTACGGGTTACGTATACGACGTACGTAGGTTACGTACACTGTACATAAATAAACAGGCTTCAAAGTAAAAGCATTTCCGTTTTAATTTATAGAGCCGATGGTTTTAGTCCACACATTAAAATTCGAAAGAAGCTTTTGTTTTCTTAATTCTAAGCAACCTTTCGCGGGCCGGTCAGAATCGGGTCACGGGCCGCATTTGGCCCGCGGGCCTTAAAATGCCCAGGTCTGGCCTTGAGGAACATGGCCTAATTGTCAACCCTGCTAAGTGCCAGTTTGGTCTGCCTGTGATTGACTTTTTGGGTCATCGTATTTCAACTCAGGGTGCCATTCCATTGCCTTCTAAGGTGCAAGCGGTGACAGATTTCCCTCGTCCAGCCTCGGTTAAGGCCCTGCAGGAGTTTTTGGGCATGATTAATTTCTACAACCTTTCATATTGAGATTACAACTATATACCAAATAAAGGTTTTATCAGCTCTATCAATTACAATGGTCAAATTGTCTCAATGGCTACAGACAGAAAACCGTGGATTTAAATCCACCTGGAGGTGTTTGTGGAATTAACTTGTGTGTGCATGTGTTTCCTCAGGGTTCTCTGGTTTTCTTCCATAGTCCAATTAAATGCATGTTAATGGTAATACTAAACTGACTCTCTGTGTATGTCCCGTGGTAGACTGATGACGTGTTCTGTTTCTTTTGAAACGTATTTTCAGTGACGGCCAGACCAGACGTCAATATAATGTTCAGGAAAGACGTCTCAAAAAACTTTCATTCAGGCTCTTCTGAGGAAGTCTTCTGGATGTCTAGAGACATCGTCTTTAGTTGTGTTCTGGACCTACATGTTGACACAAAGAACAGTGGCTGTGTAAAACACATTGGTTACTGTGGAACTGTGCTGTGTATTCATCAACAACATCTCACATGTTGGAAGATAAACAAGAGCACGGAGCAACATTTTATCAAAAATAATTTATTTATGAAAAATTATTCATTAGAATAAATTGGTTATTTATCAAATAATAATGACATTGGGCCACCACCAGCTAAACTGGAAATAGTTAATGCCAAAAAAAGTGTTATTTAAATTGATTTATGTTTCTCTTTAGATATAACAATCTTGAATAACAGGGAAGGTGTGAGATTGGAGCGCAGGCTGTTTCAAACCAGTGAACCAGGACCGCTTGACCCCGTCAGCTAGAAAGGGTATGTACTGGGTTTCAGAAGATGGCAGTGCCTCGAAGTCAGTGGGGACGCGCACTGGGTGGATGTCTGTGACTCCCCCCCCCCCTTTTTGTGCGAGTCCCTTGCGAAGATCGTGTGATAATCGCGGGAGACCTCCTCATACAAATGCATCTCCTTGTTTCTGTTGTGGTAAAGTGCGAGCCTCAGCAGAGCGTTGCTCGGTCTTTGACTCGAAGCCTGAATAAGGTTCTTCTGAGTTCTTCTGAACACATGAGGGGGATTTCTGACCCAGTACCAAGCAGTGAGAGAGTGTCAACAACCCCTACCACCACTGAAGTGTATCTGTGGTTGGCATAGCCAAGATTACCCAAGAATGTCAAATGGGCCTCTTTCACCTCCTGGATCTCCTCCTCCTGCCAAAATGAACTTTGTGTGCGGAGGGGAGGGGCCAAGTCATGCGGTCAGGGGGAGCCAGGTCCCTTCTTACCAGGCGGGTTCAGGTGCTGCTTCACCACTCTGATGCAGGTTTTAATCCACTGTGGGACATCTGCATCCCAGTTGTTTTGAGTCTGACCTCAGCCTCGGTTTTTAGACTTACCTCTCCTCACCTGAGACCTCAGGACACCTGCATCACCATCATAGTTTTCACCTGAACGGTGGTGCAGCTCCCACACCATCTGCGCATGTTTGCGGAGGTCTTTCATGGTGGGGTTTTGGTCCTGCAGAAAAGGGCGACATCGATCCACACACTGTTGTGGAGGTTGTTAACGAAGAGGGACTTAAAAGTCTGGTCTTTGTCCAATCCTGGTGCATTGTGGCCTTGGAAGTAGGCAGCCCTTAGGCACCTATAAATACTATCTGGGAGTCTCCGCCCCCTTTTGAGTGATTGTAAATGCACCAAAGTTTGCAGAGGCAGGATCATTGTGCAGATGATCCTGCTTCCCTAAGTGCATGACAGAGGGCTGAGTAATGGTCTCTGATGGCAGATGGGAGGGACTCTATGTAAACATGGACACTCCTGGATGTCATCTTCCAGAGAAGCGTAAGCTTCTCTCGGGACGAAGGATGAGGCAGGTTGAAGAGGCAGCGTTCAACCTCCACCAGGTTGTCCGCTACACGAATCTCCGGGTTGTTTGGTTCGAACTGCTCTATGTCCTCTGCAAGGGACTCAAGCTGGCTGGTCCAAAGACCAGGTACCCTTGGGATATCGGAATGGTCAGAGTCATCTGAGCTAGAACATCCTGGTTCTCTCCGGTGGAGAGAGTGAGGGAGCTGATAGCACTGTCAGGTGCTGGAAAATGACAATGTTCCTTCTCCTGAAAAGGAGTGAAAGAGCTGCGAGACCACGTGGTGGTGTGGCTGAGAGCACTGATATCCATCAGTGTGTCATAGCAACTCGCTGTTGAGGTTTCTTCTCTCCTGTGTAGACAGGAATAGAAGACCGGCGACAACAGTCTTCAACTGGGTCATGTGGCTCCCGAGGTATCTTTGCTCTGAGCACGCAGTGTCTCTGACGACTCATGGTAGGAGTCACGCAAAAGCTGTGTTTCGAAAAGTGCGAAAATGTTGTTAATGCACCTGTGGCTTTCACTTCTGTAGTCTATACAAATTGTAACCTCGCAACTGCAACACAGTGTTTTTAGCACCTTGGGTGAGCAATAGTTGTGTTAGTGTACATTTATCTGGGTGAACTTGAATAGTGAAAGTACGAGTTTGTCCTAATGAAATTAAAACTTTATTCTAAAAACATACTCAGTATCTCGTCTGAAGCATCTTTTCGGCCACAACTGATGAAAAGACCATAACAGTCAAATCCAGCATAATAAAAGAGGTTGAAACTGCTTTAACCTAATAAACACTTCATGTTTAAACTTGAATTGAAAAGTACCAGTTTGCTCTAAGGAAATAAAAACTTTATTCCAAAATTACTCTATATCCCGTGTGGAGCATCATTTCGGCCACTCCTGATGAAATGAAAATAGCAGTTACTCCACCAAATAAAACTGGTTGAAACTGCTTGAACCTGATAAACAAATCATTTAAAACTTGAATAGTTAAAGTACTAGTTTGTTCTAATGAAATAAAAACTTTATTCCAAAATCACTCTATATCCCGTGAGGAGCATCATTTCGGCCACTACTGATGAAATGAAAATAGCAGTTAATTCACTAAATAAAACTGGTGAAACTGCTTGAACCTGATAAACACATCATTTAAACTTGAATTGACAAAGTACTAGTTTGTTCTAATGAAATAAAAACTTTATTCCAAAATCACTCTATATCCCATGAGGAGCATCATTTCGGCCACTCCTGATGAAATGAAAATAGCAGTTACTCCACTAAATAAAACTGGTTGAAACTGCTTGAACCTGATAAACACATCATTTAACCTTGAATTGAGAAAGTACTAGTTTGTTCTAAGGAAATAAAAACTTTCTTCCAAAATTACTCTATATCCCGTGTGGAGCATCATTTCGGCCACTCCTGGTGAAATGAAAATAGCAGTTACTCCACTAAATAAAACTGGTTGAAACTGCTTGAACCTGATAAACACATCATTTAAACTTGAACTAAGAAAGTACTAGTTTGTTCTAATGAAATAAAAACTTTATTCCAAAATCACTCTATATCCCGTGTGGAGCATCATTTCGGCCACTCCTTATGAAATGAAAATAGCAGTTACTCCACTAAATATAATTGGTTGAAAGTACTTGCAACTGCTAAGTCCATCATGTTTACACTTGAATTGAGAAAGTACTAGTTTGTTCTAAGGAAATAAAAACTTTCTTCCAAAATTACTCTATATCCCGTGTGGAGCATCATTTCAGCCACTCCTGATGAAATGAAAATAGCAGTTACTCCACTAAATATAATTGGTTGAAACTGCTTGAACCTGATAAACACATCATTTTAACTTGAATTGAGAAAGTACTAGTTTGTTCTAATGAAATAAAAACTTTCTTCCAAAATTACTCTATATCCCGTCTGGAGCATCATTTCGGCCACTCCTAATGAAATGAAAATAGCAGTTACTCCACTAAATAAAACTGGTTGAAACTGCTTGAACCTGATAAACACATCATTTAACCTTGAATTGAGAAAGTACTAGTTTGTTCTAATGAAATAAAAACTTTATTCCAAAATCACTCTATATCCCGTGAGGAGCATCATTTCGGCCACTACTGATGAAATGAAAATAGCAGTTACTCCACTAAATATAATTGGTTGAAAGTACTTGCAACTGCTAAGTCCATCATTTAAAAGTTGAATAGTGAGAGTTTAGTATGTTTCGTGAAATACAAACTTTATTCTAAAAACACACTCAGTATCTCGTCTGAAGCATTTTTTCGGCCACAACTGATGAGAAGACCATAAGCAGTCAAATCCAGCATAATGAAACTGCTTCAACCTGATAAACACTTCATGTTTAAACTTGAATAGTGAAAGTACGACTATGGTCTAGTAAAATACAAACTTTATTCTAAAAACCAACTCTCAAGCTCCTCATCCTATCTCTAAGGGTGCGCTCAGCCACCCTACGCAGGAAGCTCACTTCAACCGCTTGTATCCGGGATCTCGTTCTTTCGGTCATGACCCATAGTTCATGGCTGTGGTGGAGGCAATAACTCGGGTCTGGGAGGAGTTTGGAGAGGCCATGGAAGAGGACTTTCGGTCTGCCCCGAGGAAATTCTGGCAAACCGACTCCATGCTCCGGGAGCATGGAGTCCGGGGCCCTTCATCCCTGCAACATCGCGTGACGCGGGGACGGTACCTCTGGACAGGCAGAATGGGGTCGTGGTCCCTCTCTTCAAGGAGGGGGATCGGAGGGTGTGTTCCAACTACAGAGGGATCACACTCCTCAGCCTCCCCAGGAAAGTCTATTCCAGTGTACTGGAGTGGAGGGTCCGGCCGTTAGTCAAACCTTGGATCCAAGAGGAATAATGCGGTTTTCATTCTGGTCGTGGAACACTGGACCAGCTCTATACCCTCCACCAGCTGCTTGAGGGTTCATGGGAGTTTGCCCAACCAGTCCACATGTGTTTTCTGGATCTTGAGAAGGCGTTCGACCGCGTCCCCTGAGACATCCTGTGGGGGGGTGCTCCGGGAGCATGGAGTCCGGGGCCCTTTGTTAAGCGCTGTTCGGTCTTTGTATTCCCGGAACAGGAGTTTGGTTTGCATTGGCGGCAATAAGTCGGACCTGTTTGCAGTGGTTTCACCTGATCCGCCAGTGGCAGACAGAAAAAAGCATTAGCCAAATCTATACAAGAGAAAAATCTATGTTCAGGTGAGAGATGTGACAACGCAGTTTTGAGATGTCTGGAATCTCGTTTCTCTGCACATGTTGCCGGGACCGGCAGCCAGGGGGGGACTCGGCTGAGATCCTCAACACCAGCCCCTGGGTACTTCTCAGGGTGATAAAGAGGAAGTGGTCCGAGCCCAGGTGAACGGGTCGATTTAAGGTCGTCGAGAGGACGTCTCACGCTGTTCGGCTGAGTGACAAAGGCTCCCCAGGAAAGTCTATTCCAGGGTACTGGAGAGGAGGGTCCGGCCGTTAGTCGAACCCTGGATAAAAGAGGAACAATGCGGTGCCATCTGTCGCAGTGTACTCTGGCGGGAGAACCACATCGCACTCTTCAGGAGACCTCCATCCATCTGAAGCAAGTTGCCCCTGGATTGGCTGATCCAGTAGACAGCTCCACACGTCAAAGGGCGGAATAATCCCTGTACACCGAAGTAAGAAGAACACAGAGAAGTAGACGACAGCAAGGGAGGAGGTGAAATAGCGCTCCTCTCTGTTCATGTGACGTGCCAAGTCCATCCATCCATCCATCCATTTTCTGCCGCTTATCCGGGGCCGCGTCGCGGAGGCAACTCTGCTCAGACTTCCCTCACCCCAGACACTTCCTCCAGCTCTTCCGGTGGCACCCCAAGGCGTTCCCAGGCCAGCCGAGAGACAGGGCAACTCCATAGAGAGAGGGCAACTCCAGAGCAGTGGAGTATCCAGCCCCCGTCGAGGAGCTGGGTTCCGGAGTCCAAGCTGTAAGTGGAGGCGAGCCCGACTATATCTAGACGGTATCTCTCAGCCTCCCTCACAAGCTCGGGCTCCTTCCCCCCCAGCGAGGTCACATTCCATGTCCCAATAGCCAGATTCTGTGGCCGGGGATCGGGTCGTCGAGGCCTCTGCCGTCGACTGCCCCCCAATCCACAATGCACCCAACCCCTACGGCAGCCTCTGTAGGTGGTGGGCCCACAGGAGGGGCAAGTCCCCCGACAACATAGCTCCGAGGGTCATTCGGGTGCTCAAACTCTCCCACCACGACAAGGTTGCAGTTCAAGGGGGAGTCACCACCGTTTAAAAGTTTTGTATGTTGCTATATGAGTATATGATTGTTGATTTTGCTTACATATGACCTCTATTATACGAAGAGTGCCTCATACTGTATTGACACTAATTATTGACCTCTGGGGTCAGAGGTCAAAAGGGGAATTGAAGGAATATAGTGGTTGAACATTTGTTTTCTGTGTGACAACTGGACATATTGTATTCAGTTGTGTTTCTACACTACTGGGGTTTCTCCCACTGCCCAAGTTGGGAAAACACAGCTATAAATCCATGTTCAGGGACATTCCAAGTTGGTTGGCGATGTCTCCTCAGTGCTCTACTTGCAAAAACATGGTCAAGGTAAGATTGGATCAACAGATAAGAGGTCACTTTGTCCCACAGAACGTCAAGCTCTGAGAAGAACCAGTTTGAAGCAGTTTTGGGAACAAAGGAATAGCAAATTCACTATAGCAACGCATACATCACGAGGAACCGACCAATGTGAGGTTGAGGTGGTGTATGCAAATGTATAAATATGAACCACGTGTTGCAGTTGTGCCCTTCTTCATTGTAAACCTGGCCTGCACACTTGGGTCTGCAAGGAAGAACGGTCTGAGCTCGTATTATGTAATCTGATATATGTATTTTTGTAATCTCTTGTTTGTGTGATTATTAAATTCACTATTGAAGAAATTAACTCTGTTCCTGCCTCTCCCGGATCAAACGAACAAGCAGGAATTCAGGGGAACACAGGAACGAATTCCAACACTAAGCATCTCTACCTAAAGTCAGTTTTTTTTTTTTTATTAAACCAGCCTGAGCAGCTCCATCTAGAGACAGTAAAGTGATTTTCTAAATCAAACCAGCCTGAGCAGCACCATCTAGAGACAGTAACGTGATTTTCTAAATCAAACCAGCCTGATCAGCTCTATCTAAAGGCAGTAACACAATTTGTCTAGATTAAACCAGCCTGAGCAGCTCTATCTTAAGAAAATAACATAATTTTTTTCTCAATTAAACCAGCCTGAGCAGCTCTATCTTAAAGGAGTACAGTAGGATTTTCCCGAATTTTAGGAAAGAACCGCCCTCTCCACCTTTTGAAAAATGCACGCAAAGCTCTACCTGCTCCCGAGATGGAACGCCTACTAAAACGTGTGCGAGAGACATGAACGAGCCCAGTTCTCCTCGTGCACGCACTGTTTACAAGTCACAAGTCAGCATCGCTTACACAAGCTCACTTTACAAGAAGATTTGAACTTTTTCCACTAATCAACCCTGGAAAGTTACAATATAGACATAGATAACTTTTACTGGAAGTGATTTGAAATGGATTTCTCCAAATAGAATGCCAAACTTTACCTGTCGAGTAGAAACTTCGCGACTGAAGCATCAGTGGGAAGCCCAACCTGGGCTTTCAGCGCACGCCATCGTGTGAAAGAATCTCCCAAAAACACTCTGGTCTTGTTTCTCTCTTCCGAAGCCTTTCTCTTCTTCTCATGCACTTCGAAGACACTTTTTCTCTTTTGCGACCCTCTGCCATTTTCAAAGTACCCGGTGAGAACTGCGAGCTAGCTGAAGGCGTAGCTCACCATATACACCTGAATGCGCAGAAAGTGAAAACTAATAGATCCACGCTACCTGGGGACGAGCACATACGACGGCCTTGCGTAATATATCACCAGAATGATTGACAGTTGGGAGTACCAATAGTCTTGATGATCCACCCGGAAAAAGAAAATCCTCCTGTACACCTTTAAGACAGTAACATGATTTTACTTGATTAAACCAGCCTGAGAAGCTCTATCTTACAAAAGTACACTCAAAAATGAAATGACAGAATTGTTTTTTCAGTGTGACATGATTTTCCTCGATTAAACCATGGTCCAAGTGGAGGAACGTGGGAGCAGCGCTTCAAAGGGTTGAGTGGAAATCTCCACCAACGGCTGATCCCACGTTTCATCGGGCTCATCCATCCCTCCGGACAGGGCCTCACAGCCAGAGACAGGTGAGCCGTTTAGGGACTATTCAGTAACAAGAACTTAGAGCTGTGATTTCACTTGTATATAAGTTAAAGATGTAAAGCAAAGTTGGACTCTTCAGGTGATGAAATATACATTAAATGTCCACCAATGACTGTTGAGATGGTTGATCATTTAGTTTTAAACGTAGTAAACATAGAAAATACTTTGGCTGGTTATTGTGATTAAATTAAATTACATCTCACAACAAAACATGCTTTTAAAATAACAAAGACATTTGATCCAAATTACATTGAATTTAATACAAGAGACCCATTCTACAAAACAAACCTTTCCTCCTGCAATTAGCCTTTCAATACCACGTCACTCCGTGTGTGTTGTCCTCACAATCAATCAAAGTGATCTGGTGTCTCCTGGTGTTGATCTTAAGAGTCTCTCAACTTGTGGAACCTGTGCATTTAACACTTTTCTTTTGTCTACAGTGTGTTGTGGGAATCTCCCAGAACCTGTATCTCGCCCACCTTGCTGCTCCTCCTGTCACCTGCAGTACAAGGTGATTTCGTCTGTCCACTTCTGGCTCTAAAGACTCTTCTGGCTGTTTGTACCTACATGAACATCATTACATGCAGCTTGTTTACCAGAGCTTTACTTCAAGTCATTGCACAGCTAGAAAACTTTAGTTTAGTAAGTCTCAGTAAGGTCTGAGTGCGTATCACATGTTTAGGTGCAACCAGGGTTGGGTAGTCATGGAATACATGTAACAGTGTTACATAATTAGGATACAAAAAACATATAACTGTAATCTGTTACAGTACATAAAAAAATGTGTAATCTCGTTACAGGTATGCTCGATAAAAACTGGGATTACTGAGCAGGATTACAGTAGAAATCAGATGGAATAAACTAGAAATGCAGCTGTCACATGCGCCATGCACTGGCATTGCGACACTTCCCGACGCTTTCAGGCTGACAATCCATGCTTTGCCATGGATTCTGCAGACAGTTGCTTTCATCACTATGTTTTAAAGTCGGAGAAATCTCTTAACCTCTCTGTACAATGCAAACTATGTCTCCCAGAAGTGAAAGTGCTGTGAACGTCCAGGAACTGGACATCTCACCTGAAGAAACATAGAAACATAAAACCTGCTCACTTTCACTGATACACACATGGACTCTGTTTACTAGTTTTATTAGCTCGTAATATGCTTCCTACCTGTTCTCAATACGTTTAGAGGCTCTTGTGTTTTAGGGATTAATTGGGGCGACACGTGCCATCACTTTTTTCTTTTTACTCAATGAGTGATTCATGCTGCCAGATACAGCCTCTCATCAAACATTCACATTTATTCTGGAAAAAAACCAACATTAAAACTAATGAGGAAACGGGGCGAGAGAGAGAGAGAGAGAGAGAGAGAGAGAGAGAGAGAGAGAGAGTGAGAGAGAGAGAGAGAGAGAGAGAGAGAGAGTTTTAGAAAAGATGGGCACATTTTCTTGAATAGAAATTGAAAGCTTTATTTGTATTGTGGTTTTGATTCTCTAAAAAAAAAAAATCAATGTTAGACACCTGATTGGTTACTGAGTTTTGATAGTTCAAAACTTGTTAAGTGCAATTTGTGTCTGCTGTGTATAAGATGTGTCAATACACTGAGCAGATGACACTTTCTATTCTTTCTTGTCATTTTTTTATGTTTTATTATGGCCAGGCAAGAGTAGAGGCACGGCTTTTCAGAGGTTGATGGACTCTGTGCTGCGCGACCTCGCTTTCGTTTCTGTTTACCTGGACGACATCTTGGTGGCTAGTTCTTCAGTTGAGGAGCATTTTTCACACCTAAAGCAAGTTTTTCAGCGCCTTGAGCAGGGGTGGGCAATTATTTTTCCGAAGTGGCCAAATGAGAAGCAGAAAATATTGTGGAGGGCCTTGCCAAAAGTTTAAACTCTATTCTGCATATGAATTTTATTTCTAAATTGAAAGCAGTAAATGGCATTGTTTACACATGCTGGTAAGTGTCTGTGTTATTATTAGGTAAAGAGAAAGTGAGGGTTATTTTAACAAAAACATTTTTTATTCAGTGCAGTTATTCAAAACAATTGTAAACATGAAACATTTGTAACTCTTTTTTTAATTACATTAACCAAAAACACTTTTTTCTATTAAGACATCACAATGTCTTTGTATGCCAAATATCATTAACAAGATATGTCACATTATGATTGTCAAACTGCCAAGCTGTGCAGACAAAAAGTAATAGTGAACACACATTTGGGTATTTTCTTGTTCAGTGAGAGAAATCTAGCCTTTGCTGCCCTTTAACGAGTGCATCAAAGTCAGGTTGAATGTCTGAGGTGGAGATGCGAAGCACAGCTGACAGATGATCATCAGTAAGAGAGGATCTGAACCTGGATTTGGTAAACTTCATTACTGAGAATGTTTGTTCACATATGTAGGTAGATCCAAACAGAACCAACATCTTCTGAGCATGTCTCCTCATGTTTGGAAAGTTCTCCTCCTTAAGAGATGAGTAGAACTCCAGCAGTGATGCTGACTTAAAGTGCTCTGCCAGTACTGTGTCAGACTGCAGGTCAATGAGCTCCAGCTGAACATCACTGGGTGCATCATCTACTCTGCAGGCAAAGGGAGAGGAAACCAGGTGCATTTCATCCTCAATGTTTTTACAATCATCAAATCGCCTTAAAAACTCACCATGCAAATCTCCTAACATGGATGAGTACCTGCAGAGATGATTAGCTGATGGTCTGACTTCTTTAAGGGTTTGCATGTGAGTGAGAGTGTTGTTCTGTAGTTGACTTGAAAGAAACAGCAACTTTCTCATAAAAGCCTTCACCAGGTTATGCATGTCATGAACGAAAAGGCCCTTGCCTTGCAGTTTAGTGCTCAGTTCATTCATCAGTGCCGTCACATCAACAGCAAATGCAAAATCTGTCATCCAGTTCATATCTGAAAGCTCGGGGATGTTTTTGCCTTTCATCTCACAAAACTCTTGAATCTCTGTTTTCAGGTCCCAAAATCTTTTGAGCACTTTGCCCAGACTGAGCCATCTGACAGCTGTGTGGTACATGATGTCACCATGTTCATTCTCATGCTCCTCTAAAAGTGCAACAAACTGCCTGTGATTTAATGCTCGTGCCCTGATAAAGTTAACCGTTTTTGTTACAACATCAATAACATGGTTAAGTTTTAGCACAGACCTGCACAGTACATGCTGATGTATAATACAATGTATCAACACTAAATGATGCTCTGTGCCGAGTTCAGTCACTTTATCTTGGATCTGTTTCAAAAGTCCGACATGTTTTCCTGTCATATTCGGACAACCATCAGTAGTAACGCCTACCAGTTTGTCCCATTTCAGTCCAAGCTTGACCATGCATGCATCGACCTCCTTGAACAGATCGTTTCCCGTTGTCGTTCCTTTTATTGACCTCAATGCTGCCAGCTCCTCCGTAATCTTGAAGTCCTGCCTTATTCCCCGGAGAAGCACCAGTACCTGGGCAGTGTCACGGACATCACAGCTCTCATCCAAAGCCAAAGAGAAAAAGTCAA